>NW_024412397.1:62497886-62614138 GCF_014898765.1 Herpailurus yagouaroundi
TCCTAACAATGAGAGCGGCTGACACTTGTTCCTGCCCACCAGTCACTGTGCTAAAGGACTTTCCCTATATTCTCATTTAATTCTCCCAAGTCCTATAGGGGAGCTACTGCTGGTATCCCCATTTCATAGATCTTGACATGGATGTTTGTGAAAAGGGAGACAGGGCTGGCACCCAGGTTTGTTCATCCGCAAACCTATGCCTTCGACTATGGATACTAAATCACATTGGCTTTTAAAGTTTATAGAAGAATGAATGGATTAAAGCAATCTGTAAGAGATAAATTCTAAAATTTTTTTAAATGTTTATTTTTGAGAGAGAGAGAGAGAGAGTGCAAGCAGGAGAGGGGCAGAGAGAGAGAGAGAGAGAGAGAGACACGGAGACACAGAATCTGAAGCAGGCTCCAGGCTCTGAGCTGTCGGTACAGAGCCCAATGTAGGGCTTGAACAGCTCTGTGAGATCATGACCTGAGCCGAAGTCGAATGCTTAATCAAGTGAGCCACCCAGGTGCCCCAAGAGGTGAATTCTAAAGGACTTGATAAGATTGGTTGGATGTAGAGGCTAAGGGATTAACTCTAGCTTGGGGCACCCGGGTGATACCATGAACCTGGAGAGTGAATTCTGGAAAGGAGTTTGCTTAGGGTGGAAGATGCTTGGGCCACAGAGAGTTTGAGGTACGGACCCAGGGAATATCCTGTGGGTAACCACAGAGATGGGTGTGAAGCCTGGGGTAAAAATGAGATCGAGATATAGGTTTGGGAGTTAGTAGAACCCACAAAACTCGGTGAGTTCACTCAGGCGGAAGGTGTAGCATGAGAAGAGCAGAAGAATGAAGAGTGGGGAGAATCTTCAAAGGAGACCCGGAAGGAATATGACGCAACAATGAGATGTCATTGGAGCAAAGCCAAGGTAGCAGAGTTTCAGGGAGAGAGTGCTCAGTCGTTCAAGTGCACCAGTGAGGTCTGCAAGGAGTGGGGCTGAACAATGCCCACTGGATTGGAAAACATGATGGTGTCTGGGGGCCCTAACGAGAAGAGTCTCAGGAGCCCATCACAGCATGTGGAATAAATAAGCAGCAACCAAAGGGGAAGAGCAAATGTGGACTCCAAGATTGGGATGAGAAGTGGGGAGAACAATTTCATAATACTTATAGGGGAATGTAGTAGCCCGAGGTCAGGTTTCAAATGCTTCACGTTCACGCAGCTTTGGCATTTACCACCATAAACTTCTAGGGCAGTGTGTGTACTTCATCCTTTCCCTCAGCACTTCTGTAATCATGGTGACCTTGGTCTTCAAGCCAAAGAAAATGTGGAAGAGGCATTTCAGCCAAAGATAAAAGTGAAGGGTGACTTTTGCTCCTAAATGCTCCATTCCTCGGGACACTTTCCTCGGTTCCCACAGCGGCCGTGACAACAACCAACCCAGATGTGTGCTGCCGTGAGAGGTTCAGTCAACAGCCATCATCCCATCATCCCATCTTTGCCTGATAACTATTGGACAAACAACCATATCCTGTGCTTGGCTTAATGTTGCTCTGTTCCCTGGCACCTTTCCAGTTCTACAGAAACCATAAAACTCAAACAACAACAAAGAAGCTGTTGGGTGGCACTGAATCAGACTCATGTGTCACCTGGCCGTGAGCATACCCGCCTCACCCGCCAGCATCTGTCTTGGCTGCTTCACAGGGCGCGTGGCACCTCCCACTAAGTGTCCAGGAACTGCCCAGGGAAGCGGTGGATCTGCTCAGCACCCCATAAGCTAGCCTCTGACTTCTTTGACTATTCCTGTGGCACAAGAACATGGTTGCATCTAACGTTTAATTAAAAATAACACATCTTTGCCTATTTAACTGGAGGGTGATTAGGGATCACTCCTCTGTCTTCTGCACCCCAAGCAAGGAAAAATTAACTCACCTGGTTTGTTTGGGACGAGCAGGGGGGGAAGGTGAGTGAAAGAGCTCAGGTCCTGGGCTCCTGTAAGGACCCACAGACAGGTGCAGAGTCAAGGGAGAGATTCGGAGGAGGGGAGGGGTTGTGGTCTGTTTTTAAGTCAAAAGTTGGCCAATTTATAATTATAGTGTGGAGTGAAATGGCCTGTGTGTGGAAGAAATGGAAGCTACAGAAGGGAAGACTAGTGGAGCAGGTGCCTAAGGGACAGGAAGCGGCTTTAGGCTAAAATGTGAATTCAAATGACATGAGACAATGAAAAACAATGAGAACATTTATTATGGCATAGCTGTGAGCCCCAGGCTGGCTGAGAAGGGTTGGATACTGCCCTTTTCCCTATAAACTTCTATCAGTGGTGCTGATTTCCTCTTCCTGCTGGTAACAAGGAGTCGTCACACCAGCCCCAGGAGTTAAGCAGTGGAAGTGGTGGTTTCTGATGATTTGCTCCTGAGTGAGGAACTTTCTCCCCACAACCTTGTAGCAGGCTCCCACATGCTCACTGGCCAGCATTGCATCACAAGTGAGCCCATCCTCTGACCCTTAGACCTCAGCCCAGCCCCGAAACAAGTGGGGTGGGGTCTGCCTTCCCTGAGCACTCTCTGATGTGAGAGAGTTGCCAGCTAAACACAGTCATTGTCCTGTTAGGGAAGCAGAGTCCCCTGTAGTAAGATGTTGGAGCTTGAGACGTCTGGGCTGAAATTCAAAATATAAGCAAGATCCAGGCAGCAGGCTTGGTGGGGGTGGATGACTGAAGTCAAGTGAGGACTGAAGTATCTAAAGTTAGGGAGGTCCAGGAATCAGACTCCTGGGCTTCTGGATGGATCCTCCACAAAGATGTTGACACTGGCAAGAATTAAGGCAACGGATGGGGGGGGGCAGTGGGGAGTGGAGAGAGAGAGAGACCCCATGAGCCAAATTGCCAACTCCTCAGTAAATGACAGGAATGAGGGATGAGAAGGAAAGAGGGTGGCCAGTCCTTCCTTTCCTCTCCCCTAAGCCCAGTTGATTATAAGGTCCTTCAGCTGTTTCCAAGTCTTATCCCCACTACACTGGCCAAGCACCCATTTCTCCCCTGTGCTGGTGCAGCAGCTTCTAGACTGGGCCTCTGGACTTGCCTTCATCCCCTCTGCTTCTGCCCTTTCCACCTCAGTTGCCCATTAGAATCATCAGGTGCCCAGGGCGGGGGAAGGGGTGGGGGAGCTTTTCAAGCTCGTGCAGCTTAGGCCACGAGATAGTCCAATGAAATAATGTAGGGTGGGTTCCAGGCACTGATACTTTTCAAAGCTCCTCAGATTACTCCAGCACACAGCCTAGGTTGGGACCACCGTTCTACCTCTCATGCTGTGGCCCCTTATCGTCTCAGAAGGCAGTTGGAGGGGCGCCTGGGTGGTTCAGTCGGTTAAGCATCTGACTTCCCCTCAGGTCATGATCTCACGGTTCAGTTTGTGAGTTCAAGCCCTGCATCTGGCTCTGTGCTGTCAGCTCAGAGCCTAGAGCCTGTTCCGGATTCTTTGTCTCCCTCTTCTCTCTGCCTCTCCCCTGCTCACACTCTGCCTCACTCTCTCTCTCTCTTTCAAAAATAAATAAACATTAAAAAAAAAAAAAGGCAGTTGATGCAGATCCCTCCCATTCGCTCAGTGGAATGAATTTGTTGAGCCCCTACGTTCCAGGGGCTGGGAATAGGAAGATGAAAAGCATGTGGTTGCCTCTCCCCCAGATGCTTCTGGATTTTTGCATATAGTGCTCTCCTCTAGGACAAGCATGGAGGAACATGTTCTGGCTAGAAGAAATAGTATGAGTGAGGGTCCGGTGATGACAAGGAAGCTCCTTGCCTAATCCAGCTGGTGGACAGGTGGATCTGAGACAGTTGCCGCCCGTCGGCATCAGAGTCCCGGGGCAGAACTTGTTAAACCACAAACGCCTGTCCCCCCACCGGCCTCCCACTGCATGGTGGGGCTGAGGTGGGACCTAGGGTTTCCATTCCAGGTGACGCAGCCACCCCTGTTCCCAGAGCCGACTCGGTGTAATGGAGCGAATGCAAGTGTGGACGCTGCCCCAAATGGAGGTATCAGGATAGGACTTCAAGCAGGGATGGGACTTTTGTTTATTCTTCAAGAATTCTTCATTGATTGTGTACCTACTATGCTTCTGACTCTGGACATACCAAGAATAATGATAATCCAGTTCCTGATCGCAAAAGGTTTTTAGCCTGGTGGGGAGGCAGAAAACCACGGATGATCATAAGCCATTGTGGTGAGCGTCAGAGGGAGGTGTGCACGGGCTGTGACGTAATTGCAGGGAGGGTGCTGCACAGGCCGGATGACACCCGGATGCACAGGCCAGGCATGACTGCCTGAGAACCCATGGCCCTGGGTAAGATGGATTTGAAGGTGGGGCAAGGGCAGGTGACAGTGAGACTGAGCAGCAATCACCCAGGGATCAAAGGTGGTCTCATTTCTCTCCCTTTCTTGGTCGCCCAACTCCACCACTGAATAGCGTGTCTCTGTACCAAAGCGCTACCTCGTTAGGGTCTTAGTTTCCCCACTCGGTGAGATGCAAAACTCAGCAGTCATCCCTCAGACCTGGAGGTACTTACAGGAGCTGTCTCACCTACAGTGTGTTCTAACTCACCAAGCAGCCCCATTCTTCGAGTCTCATGCTCAGTACACGTTTGTGGAAGATGCTGATTTTAAATGATGATGCTTTTTAAAAATCAAAATAACAGCACCTAGCTTCCTAGTGCTGAGCATATAGGAAATGTTTGACAACAGGTCCGATCATAATTGTGAGCCACTGTAGCACAGGTGTGAGGGGGAGTCGTGCAAACCCCACTGTCCAGCCCTGTATGGGTAGCTGCGGTCTGTCAGCAGCTCAGCCCTCTGCCAGCCCCCAAAGGAAAGGCTGCCCCCCAGCCCCCTGCTTCAGCAGTTCCATCATGGGCCTCATCAGTCAGGTGGCCCCTGTATCAGATAGGCTGCATTGCTCTGTGAGTTCTCTACCTAACTGCCCCTAGAAAGGACAGAGCTGGCTCTTCTTTTCAGGATGCCAAGGTCGCAGTCTGCGAATGGCTAGTGCCAGTTTTCAGCTCCATCCCTTAGTGTGTGAACACTGAGAGAGCTTTGACATTTCTTCAAACCCCAGTTTGCTCATCTATGAAACAGGTATAGTAGCACCAGCTTTGGAAGGTTACTGTAAGGTTAAAGCCATAGGTGGTAAAGGCCAGCATAAGTAGATGGTGGAGCCAGGATCCTAACCTAGTTAGGTTGTTTCTGGTTGTTTCTGTGTTCTCTTTCCACTGGCTCATCGCACAAACAAGGCCCTGGATGCCCACTCAATGCCAGGTGCTGTGCTAAGTCCTGGGATTCAGTAGTGAACCGGACGAGGTTCCTGCCCTCATGCCACATCTCATTCTGCACAGGTCACCTTCTTCACAAAACAAGCATCTGCTTCTTTGCACTTGAACTTTGGTTGTGGTCGTGCAGGGTAAATACAAATCTAAAAAGAAACAAAATCGATTTTCCCTGGTGCAAAAGGAAAAGAACCGCTCCTTTCCCTTCTTAAAGAGCATTTACTCTAGAAAACTTGTAAATTCTTTGTCCTTTTGAGATGTGTGTAAATGTTTTCAAAAGCTAAGTGGGCCTTTGGCCAGTTTTACAACCCAGAAATATTTTTTGTCAAAGTCCTGGGAGCCATCTCTTTGAAATGTTAGCTTAATTTTCAGGAGCACCTGGCTTCAAACCTACCTTCTATGGTGACGACATGAGAATTTTATTGCTCCTTTAGATAAAGACTATTAGCAAACAAAACAGCCACTCTAATTGCCAGGTAAATTTAGGATGAACTCTGCGTGACAAATGGTGCTGTCAAGTCCTCTCACTTGAGAACACGGGTGGAAGGTGTTGCACCTGCCTGGCTATATTAAAGGGTGAGATTTCTTGCTGTGTTTGCAATCTCTTTACCTCCTGTGACACGCATTACATTCTGGCTTAATGTTTACTCAGTAGTAAAACTGTTTCTTTCTCTTCTATTCCGTGGAGAGTTTCTGGGGGCTGACAGGAGATTTTGTTTTTCTTTATACTTCCCAACAGTAGAAAACAGCCCAACTGGAAAGAGCTGTGGGAGAATTTGGACAACCTGAACGATGAGAATTAGTCCCTCACCTCCATTCCTGCATTTGCAGCTAGTGCTCTCCGCGCATCTCCTTGCCGCAGCGCAGATGCCCCATCCGCGGGGACAGCTGAGTCCCGCATCCCTATTTTTAGCCGCCACAACCCTCGTGGCCAAATAACAGGCAAGCGAGAGGTGCAGGAGAGCGCGGGTCCCGGTCCCGCCCACCGCGCGCGCGCCCCGCCCCCGCCCCGCCCCCACGCGCCGCGAGGGAGGAGCCGGGCGCGCTGAGTCGGGCGCGCGGAGTCCGAGTCGGGAACCCGCGCTTTGCGGCCGGCGGCCGGCGGCGATGAAGATCTGGAGCTCGGAGCACGTGTTCGGGTGAGGTCGGGCTGCGGGCCACGGTGGGGTCCGGACCGGCACCTGCCCCTCCCCCCAAACCTCTGGGGGCGGTCGAGGAAGGCTAGACCCCAGACCCAGCCCTCGCAGAGCCCGCCCGGCCCCGCGCTGGCGGTTCCCAGACCGCGGCCCCGGCATCCTAAAAAGAGGAGCAGGCCTTGTCCCAGCTAGGACGACGTTAGGTAGAGATACCGCCGAGTGGTGCAGTCTGTTCGATGGAGGGGCCGCCTGACTGACGGAGGCCCGTGGTGGGATTGCTAAATCCAGGGGGCGGGGGGCGGCCTTTCCTTTGGGGGCTGGCGGAGGGCCGAGCCGCGGGGACGGTTCTCCGCTAGCCGTCGGGGGCCGAACGGTGGGGAGCGGGGCAGTGCTTTCCGCGGCAGGGTGCACCGGTGTGCCGGGAGGCCCGAGTGGACGTGGCCGGGAGAGGACCCGGCAAAGTGATGGTGCGCACTCCGGAGACCACCCGGGAGCAGGCCGTATCTCCGCCTGCACAATGCGCTCTTTGGGCAGGGCGCGCGGCGACCCGGGGAGAACAGAGGCCTGGAGAGCTGGCCTGGTCCTTTGCTGAGATTGTGTAGGGCAATTGAACACCGACGCTAAGTGAGCTCGGGAGGAAGCCAAATGTGGAGAAGGCTTGTGGGGGTCTTTCAGCCTGCATGCACTTGTGGGCATGGAAGGCCTCCAAAGCCGGCATGGAAAACTGCGAACTGTTTCAGAGTACTTTCGTGACCTAAATGATACCTCCAAATAAGTCGCTTGATCTGTGACACTATGAAACCATCTTTTAATATTTTTTAAAGGAACAAAGATTTTAAAGATTCCTTGACCCCACTTAAGAGAAGCATTTCATTTCTGAAAAAGAAAATATTGCATGAAATGGAATTGTCATTCTTTGACCTTTTTATATAAATTATTATGTAAAATAAAAATTTATCAAGTGGTTTAAAACCTCTGAAGTTATTTTTAATGAGATCTTGAGACTTTATGGGATCTAGTTATAGTGTTGATTTTTGTACGGCCTGCAGCCTTTCTCGACTGGGGTTCCTTGAAAGATCCAGAGAAAACCCCTTGAGAGAGACTCCAGAGATTCTTTTCTCAGTCCTTCCAAGGTTGGGACATAACAGACACCATCCAGATGCAGAGGGGATAAGTTAAGTCATTGCAAACTGTATGCCCAGGCATTGGGGCTCAGTTTTGTCATTGAACACCTGAGAAGGATTATCCTAGAAGTTCATGAAATGTTGGTTGACAGGCAGAAGTGAATGGTCAGCTGTGGAAAGTCACTATTGATAAACACCCATTTAAAGTGTACAATTCAGTGATTCTTAATGCATTTGCAAAGTTACACAACCATCACTGTAGTCCAGCTTTAGAACATTTCCATCATCCTACAAAGACCCCTCATGCCCATTCACAGTCCCCCGCCACTCTCATCTCCAGCCCCAGGCAACCACCACTCTGTTTCTATTGATTTGCCTTTTCTAGACATTTCGTATAAATCTCATCATACAGTACGTAGTCATTTGTGTCTGGCTTCTTTTATGTCTGGCACGTATTTTTTTGAGCTTCATTGGTGTAGTAGCCTCTATCAGTCCTTCATTCTTTTACCTCATTCATTTTGTGTCCTTGGCACTCTGCCAGTGCCTGGCACAGAGTAGGTGCTCACTGAGGGGCTGAGGAATCTCCGGGAAACCAGGTGCCCTTGCAAAATGAGGGCAGCTGGCAATCCACCAAAAGAATTCAGTGAGCCCCCAAGCTGTGGGCTAAGTGCTGGTCCTCTGCTCCCTGCCCCCTCCTTTTCTTTTAAATGAGAGAAATTGAACATTGCAGACAAAAGTTGAATGCCTTCCAGTGCTCTTCCCTTTCTCCCCACAGGCAGACAAAATTATGAATTTGGTGGGTATCCTTCTGAAGGTCTATATTGCAAAGGTCCATTTGACTACGTTTATGTGTGTGTGTTCACGTGATGTCCATGTGATGCCGTTTGTCGTTTTAAAATAGGAATCAAGATCACCTGGTACAGGTCTTTTGACCATTTCCCTTTCTTCACAACAGTGTGTTAAGGAGGTGTGTGTGTCTCCTAGCTGCATGATATTCCATTGTATGAATATGTCACAGTTTATCCTGTCTTTTATTGAAAGAACATGACATTCCCCCTTTATTCCACCATATCATTCCATATCATCCACCCCTGTGCATATTTCTGATCCATTTAATCAAGGGCCCATTGGGTTAGTGATTCTCAAACTTTTCAGCCTCAGGACCCCTTTACACTCTTAGAAAATGTGAGATACCCCAAACAGTTTTAATCTGTGTTATATCTATCGATATTTACCGTATTAGAAATTAAAACCAATAAACTTAAAAATATCTACCAATTTATTAAAATTAATAACAGTAGACCCACTGTATTAATGTAAATAACATTTGTATTAAATAACAAACCTATATTTTCCAAAAGCACAAGAAGTTGTAAGAAGATTGACGCTGTTTGATATTTTTGTTGTTGTTAATTTCTGGCTTAATAGAAGATAGCTTGATACTCATGTCTGCTTCTGTATTCAGTGTTTTGCAGTCTGTTATTTTGGTTCAAATATACGAATAAAACCCAGCCTCACTCAGTATATGAATAAAACCCATTTGGAAAAGGCAGCAATATTTTAATAGTCTTTTAAAGTAATTGGGGCTATTTGCTGCTATAGCGAGACAAGTGGTAGTTTCTGAAGTTTGTTGCAATGTCAACTCCAAAGCCATAATTACCAGAGTAATCGGCCCGGGTCTTTCAGTCCTGTATGATTTTATGACATTATGCACCAGTCACTTGGCATATATGGGTTCGTCAGGTTTACAGTATGGCACAGTCATCAGGCTCATGGTAGAGGATACAAGTTTTCTAAAATTCCATTCTGCACTCAGAAGCTCAAATTTTCTTTGGCAGCAAATACAATCAGTTGTTGAAGTGGTAAGTTCACTTTATTAATTTTTGAGAAAATGTCTGCCAAGTGCCTACGTCTGAATAACCAGAGGTTATCCATCTGTTGTTTTACTTGGAGTGGTGGGCCGGAAAGAAGCAGCCACGAGGGCCCCCCCACCCAATAGCTGCCCCGTGCTTCCCCAGCCACCATGCACCCTCACGCGCGGCTGGAGCACGTCCTGCCTGCCTCGTGTTCTCTCACTCAGAATATCAGTAGAGGGGGGACTTAAGGGTCTAATGTAAAATTAATAGTCTTACTATTTCATAATGGATATTCTTTTTTTTTGAATTTTTTTACTGTTTACTTATTTTTGACAGAGAGAGAGAGAACATTGGGGAAGGGCAGAGAGAGAGGGAGACACAGAATCCGAAGCAGGCTCCAGGCTCTGAGCCATCAGCCCAGAGCCCGACGCGGGGCTCGAACTCACGGACCACGAGATCGTGACCTGGCTGAAGTCGGACGCTTAACCGACTGTGCCACCCGGGCGCCCCCATAATGGGTATTCTTAAGAAGACACTGGCATTGTTTTCCTGAGTGCATGTATAGCAGTGGGCGCTGACCCCAGGTTTGGGTTCAGGGCCTTAATTCACGGTGGGAGGCCAGCAAGCTTTACTCTCTTACTTTTGCAGCATCAGGGTAAATGTCAGTATGGTGAAAAAGGCCAATCATGTCTTAGTAGCATTGAGACACTTTGGGCCTGGCAGAACTCCCCAAAGGGCCCGGGAGCCTCCTGGGTGTGGACCACTCTCTGAGAACCGCTGGTCTGGGCCTAGAGTTGCTTTGGGTGGGTGCAGGGACGCGTTGCCTTGGTTATGGCAAGTTATATATATATTTTTAAAAGCTTGTTATTATGGAAATTTTAAAAGTATGCAAAAGCGGAGAGCTGAGAATAGTGAGTGCCCACTGCCATCTCCCACATTGACAGTCACCCTCTTGCAACCAGGCTTGGCTTCACGTGTCCCCACCCACTGCTCCCCACCCCCCAAACCCCCCACTGCCGGGTTATTTCAGGCACACCCCAGGCATCCTATAATCTCATCCCACTCATCTTTCTGCCACCCTGGCTGTGCGTAGACAGATGTCTCTGTTACTCCTTTCTGCTCCCCAGTGTGCCAGGTGGGCCTAGTGCTGCCACCTTCCAGGCCCTGCAAGAGTGCTGCCTGGCCCTTCAGTGGTGGCACTGTGCTCTGAGGCAGCCACTCTGTGGTGGGGGCCTCCCACCCTGGGACCAGGTTCCCATTGCACCCCGATCACCTGAAGTGATAGCCAGGTGTGACCTGAAGGTCACCAGGAGTGACCTGAAGCCATAGCCAGGACCACGCACCCCGGAGGATGAATTCCAGCTGATTCCTGTCCTGCCTAACCCAGACCCTGTGCCTGAGCCCTGACACCAGGGCACCTGCCTGCTCAGCGTCTCTCAGGGCCTGGGCCAGTGTGTCACTGGCAGCTCCAACTCCCCCCTTTCTCCTGTCCTCTCCAACACTCCATATGCCCAGACTTCGCCATTTTTGCCAAACAAGTAAGTGTCAGGCTATTGCCTTCAACCAGGAAGTGTGTGATACTGACTTGCTGTACTTAACACTTGTCATTTTAAAAAATGTTATTTCCTGCATCTGTTGATGTCTCTGTTAAACGGATGTGGTCATTCTCCTATAATCAGTAGGATTATTTATTATGTGAGTGTCATAAGTGGCTTGTATTTAGTTTAAATCAGTGAGAAAGATATAAGGTTTCTATATAAAAGAAAGATTATTGTGTAAGATTTGCTTAATACCAATATTTCTTCAACTTTTTGATAGTTTTAAGTAATTTTAAGAGGCAAAGCCTATTCTGCTTAAAGCAGGGATTTGTATGGGAACACCTCTTAGGACCTTAGCCTGCAGCGCCCGCAGAGTATTTCGTTGAGAAGGGCCCCATGTAACTAGGTCCCTTGCAGCTTTCATGTGTGTCCGGTTCTCCCTCCTTCCCTAGATCTTGGATGACCATGCCCCTGACCTTTCTTCCTCAGAGAGGGAGGCTCGGCGTCTGGGTCCTACAGAGTGATCGGTGCAGCCACATCTCTGCTTTTTCATCCCTTTGTGTTACAGCTAGTAGATGCATTAACTCGGTGACATGATTCCACAGTTTGAAAAAGCATTTCTTTGTTTAAGAGAGGGAATTTTAGACCAGTTCCTGCCAATCTAGAGGTCATGGAACTCAATGGAAAGAACATAGGGTAGGGGGCTGGAAGACCCAGTTCTAGTCTGGGCCCTGCTGCAAACTTTCAGAGCTGGGACAGACTTTTATGAGGATAAAGGAAATGAATGGTCAGTAACTGATATTTTAAAAGGATGTCAAATATGGACCAAAAACATTCAATTTTGTCATAATATTTGATACTTGGTTTAGTAAATCCATTTCCAGGAATTGATCTTAAGGAAGAATTAGATGAATGAAAGATGAGTGTAACCAGCGCTCACTACTGTCTGTATTTTGCCGAGTAAACTAAATAACCCACCACAGGGGGCACCTGGGTGGCTCCGTTGGTTGAGCGTCTGACTCTTGGTTTTGGCTCAGGTCATGAACTCGTGGTGTGTGAGTTTGAGTTCCATGTCGGGCTCTGTGCTGACGGTGTGGAGCCTGCTTGGGATTCTCTCCCTCTCTCTCTCCCCCTCCCCTGCTGGCTCTCTCTGTCTCTCTCTCTCTCAAAATAAATAAATAAACTTAAAAAAAAAATAACCCACCATAGGGAACTGGTTGAATATAAATGTCTGCAGGGTAACCTGTTGTGCAGCTGTTTATAATCGCCTTTCTGAAAACAGGTTCATGATCTAGGAAGATGTTCATCATTAGTTAAATATAAAAAGCAGATGATATGATAAATCTGACTATGGTTTGAGCCTGATGCCAGTTTAATCTGTTTAAGGTGCGTGCGTGCGTGCGTGTGTGTGTGTGTGTGTGTGTGTGTGTGTGGGTGTGTCTTAGTGTCTTAGTTTTGAGTCTGGGCTGTGTCTACACGTGCTGTTTAAACTTGTCTGGGTGTGTCTGAAGAACGATGGTGTTGTTGACATACCCAGGGGGGCTTGGGGGCAGGGGGCTCGGATGCCCTCTGGGGGCACACACATTGGAGGAAGGAAGAATTAGGGGAATAAGCACTCAGGGGAAGGGTCCACTCTGAATACTTGAAGGTGGTACCTGACATCCTGTGGACCACCATAGGAGTTTCGAGCCTCAACTAGCACTGAACAAGCATTGTCCCAGCAGTGGGGCAGCTGTGGACGTGGCTTGTGACCTGATAGCAGGAAACAAAATAAGGACAAAGATATCCACCCCCCACCTCAAAGGCTCAGGGCAAGAGAAGGAGAGGTAGCATCTTGTAGGAGAAGGACGCCCTCGGGGACTCCTGCACACGCTGTGGTCATCTTTGGCTAGTGGAATTGTGGATGGTTTTATTTTCATAGTTTTCTTTATTTTTCAGTATTTTGGACACTTATGTTTTATAATCAGAAAAAATAGGTTGGCCACCTCACATCACATCCCACTTAGAAGTTGGAACAAGTATAGTTGACCCTTGAATAATGCGGGTGCTTAGGGGGTGCTGACCCCCTGCACGGCTGAAAATTGTGTATAACTTAAAAAAAACAACAACTCTTTCAGTAAATGGCCCAACTATCCACACAATTGTTCGAGCCCAAAACTTGGGGCTCATTCTCGAATCCTCCTCTTTCCTTATTTCCAGGATTAACACATAATTTATCATCCAAATTAGGATGTCTTTGAAAGTAAAAGGGGACACTTAGTATGTGCTGTAAGACAAAAGGCAAAAACTGGAACTGTCCTGGGCAAACTGGAATGTATGGTCACTTTTCTTTCTCTCACAATTTGTTACAAAGTACTACTACTTCCTAAATATCTTTTTTTTTTCTTAATTGAAGTATAGTTAACACACAATATTATGTTAGTTTCAGGTGTACCACATAGTGATTCAATATCTCTATATGTCCTGCTAGGTTCACTACAGATGTAGCTACCTAATGCTATTACAGTACCATTGACTACATTCCCTATGCTGTACCTTTCTTTCTTCCTTTCTTTTCTCTTCTCTTCTTTCTTTCAAGTTTGCTGATTTATTTTGAGAGAGAGGACACAAGCAGGTGAGGGGCAGAAAGAAGGAGAGACAAAATCCCAAGTAGGCTCCATGCTGTCAATGCAGAGTTCAATGTAGGACTTGAACTCACAAACCATGAAATCATGACCTGAGCTGAGATCAAGAGTGGGACGTTTAACTGACTGACCCACCCAGGTCCCCCTGTGCTGTACCTTTTATCCCCATGACTTAATTCATTCTGCAACTGGAAGCCTGTATCTCTCAGTCCCCTTCACCCATGCTGCCCATCCCCCATAGCCCCCTCCCCTCTGACAACCACCAGTTTGGTCTCTATATTTATGCATCTGTTTCTGCATTATTTATTCCTTTGTTTTGTCTTTTAGATTCCACATATAAGTGAAATTCTATGATATTTTTCTGTGTCTGACTTACTTCATTTAGCATAATACCATCTAGATCCACAATGGCTCCTTTTTAATGGCTAAGTAATATTCCATTGTACATGTATACCACATCTTCTTTATGCATTCATTTTATCAGTAGACACTTGGGTTGTTTCCATATCTTGGCTATTATAAATTATGCTACAATAAACATAGGGATGCAAATATCTTCTTGAATTAGTATTTTCATTTTCTTTGGGTAAATACTCAGTAGTGGAATGACTGGATCGTATGGTAATCCTAGTTTTAATTTTTTGAAGAACTTCACACTGTTTTCCACAATGGCCTGCCAATTTGCATTCCTATCATGAGGATTCTTTTTTTCTCCATATTCTCACCAGCTTGTCTTTTTTATTTTAGCCATTTTTATAGACATAAGGTGATAGCTCCTTGTGGTTTTGATTTTCATTTTCCTGATGATTAGTGATCTGGAGCATCTTTTTGTGTGTATGTTGGCCAGCTATATGTCTTATTTGGAAAAATGTCTACTCAGGTCCTCTGCCCATTTTTAATTAGATCATTTGGGTTTTTTTGGTATTGAGCTGAATAAATTCTTTATGTATTTTGGATTTTAACCCCTTATCAGATATACCATTTGCAAATATCTTCTCCCTTTCACTGGGTTGACTTTTTGTTCAGTTGATGCTTTCCTGCAGTGTGCAAAAAAAATTTATTTGGGGGGAGGTGTAGTCCCAATAAATTTATCTTTGCTTTTGTTTCTCTGCCTTAGGAAACATAGCTAGGAAATTGTTGTCAAAGAACTTACTACCTATGTTTTTCTCTAGGAGTTTTATAGTTTTACGTCCCACATTTGGGACTTTAATCCACTTTGAATTTATTTTTGTATATGGTGTAAGAAAGTGGTCCAGTTTCATTTTTTTTTTTAAGTTTATTTATTTATTTTGAGAGACAGAGAGCAGCACATGCACGAGCAGGGGGAGGGGCAGAGAGAGAGGAGAGAGAGAATCCCAAGCAGGCTCCGCACTGTTAGCACAGAGCCTGACGCAGGGCTCAATCTCAGGAACCATGAGATCATGACCTGAGCTGAAATTAAGAGTCAGAAGTTTAACCGACTGAACCACCCAGGCATCCTTCCAGTTTCACTCTTTTGAATGTAGCTGTTCAGTTTTCCTAGCATCATTTACTGAAGAGACTGTCTTTTCCCGATTGTATATTCTTGTCACCTTTTTGGTAGATTAATTGGCCATGTAAGTGTTGGTCTATTTCTGGCCCTCTGTTCTGTTCTTTTGATCTGTGTGTCTATTTTTGTGCCAGTACCATACTGTTTTGATTACTACAGCTTTGTAGCTTACCTTGAAATCTGGGATTGTGACAACTTCAGCTTTGTCTTCTTTCTGAAGACTGCTTTGGTTCTTCAGGGTCTTTTGGGGTTCCATACAAATTTTAGTATTATTTGTTCTAGTTCTGTGAAAAAAAGTTACTGTCATTTTAATAGGGGTGGTACTGAACCTGTAGATTAAAAATTATGTACAACTTTTGCTTCCCCCAGAAATTAACTTACTGCCTGCTATGGACTGGAAGTCTTACTGACAACATGAAGAGTTGCTTAACACGTATTTTATGTATTATATACTGTATTCTTACAATAAGCGAGAGAAAAAATGGTATGAAGAAAATCATAAGGAAGAGAAAACACATTTATAGTACTTTTCTGTATTTATTGAAAAAAATCCACATGTAAGGGGACCCACGCAGTTGAAACCAGTGTTGTTCAGGGGTGGAGCGGTGGAGGAAGTGGAGGACGGGAAGGTGCTGAGTGGGGGTGGGAAGTGGTTCGTTCGGCCAAGGCCCCAATGTCGGGGTGGCCTGTGAGGGCAGCACCTGGGCCAAGAATGCAGGCACACTGAACACAGCTGCCAGCAGCCTGAGACCTCTGTGTCCCCAGTGTCCTGCGAGTCCTCCCAGGCAAAGCCTTCCGGTTGCCCCTGGTCAGCCCAGAAGGATCACAAGATCCAGGATTTGGGTGTGGGGCCGGATGCCTCAGACAGATTTGTTTGCATATACCTTTAATTAAAGCCAAAAGAAAAAAAGCTTTTAACGAGAACATTAACACTGATTTTCATTTCACTCTGCGGGCCACAGCAGCTCTGCCCCCCCCCCCCCATGCCCCGTGCCTCTGTGGCACACTTTACAAATGTAGGGATTGCTTGCTTATGCTGGGTGGTTGTATTTTTCCCACCAGCCACCCATGGGACACTGTCATCAAAGCTGCCATGAGGAAATACCCGAATCCGATGAACCCCTGTGTCGTGGGAGTTGACGTGCTGGAGCGCAGTGTGGATGGCCGGGGCCGGCTTCACAGCCACCGCCTCCTCAGCACCGAGTGGGGGCTGCCCGGCTTCGTGAAAGCGGTGAGGCTGCAACTGCGTACCCCGCCGCGCCAATACCGCCCCGCCACACGCACATAGCCCTGCCACACCAACCCGCACATGCCGGCTACACCCGCATCGCCCGGCTGCACCCACGTTGGCCCGCTCACCCACATGCCCAGGCTATACCTGCGTCATCCCCACCGCACCCGCATCGCCCCTGCTGCGCCCACAGCCCTGCTCGGGCTGCACCCCCGTTGGCTCCCTGTGCCCGCATCGTCCTGCCCGGGCCATACCCACAATCACCCAGTTGCACCCTCCTTGTTTCTGCTGCATCTGCACGTGCCCGGCTGGTGCCCATCTGCAGAAGGTGACAGCCTTCCCTGAGAACACCTGCTCAGGACTTCAGAGAAACCCGAGAGGTGGTTTGTTTCTCTGTAAACTTCATTTAATTTTCTATCTCTGTGGGTCCTGAGGTCTCCTGACGTGTGGCGTGGCTCCCCCACCCTCAGCCCTGGCCCTACCCCCATAGACTCCTGCGTCACTCCACGGTCCTGTGTCCTAACCGGATACGCAGACTGGGGGCTCCGACAGAGGGTTGTTTCCTCACAGCTCTGGAAGCTGGAGGTCCGAGATCAAGGCAGGGGCAAACTTAGTTCTCCTGAGGACCGCGAGGGAAGGGTCTGTCCCAGCCTCTGTCCTTGGCTGGCAGGCAGCTGCCCTGCTTCCTCTGCAGGTGGTGGTCCCTTGCCCTCACGCAGCTCTGGCATCTCCCTCTGTGTGTTCTTATCTCTTCTTATAAGGATACTGCTCAGGCTGGGTTAGGGCCCACCCTGATGACCCCCTTTTAAACTTAATTAATTACCTTTCGAAAGACCCTGTTTCCAAATACAGTCACATTCTGAGGTGTTGGGGGTCAGGGCGTCAACATATGAACTTTGGGGAAACATTCGGTCCTGACAGGTCTCTTCCACAGAGCCATCGGGGAGGTCATTGACAATGTAAATCTGAGCATGGCTTTCTCCTGCTCATATGGACCCCCGTCCTCCTCTCAGCACAGAGTTTAAGCCCTGGCGTGGACCCAGCATGCCAGTGGGCCCACATTCTCCCTCTCCTGCCATGTTGGCCTGTCACTGTGCCAGGAGCTCAGCGCACAGGTCTGGCCCTGGGAGGTGACTGCAGCCGACCTGCTAAACCCAGAACTCTAATGGTGCCCTCCTTCCCTGGCTTTGCCACCTGGCAGAGGGGCCTTCCCCATGCTCCCCGCCTCTCACTGTTCTTTTCTTCGTCAGGGCATTTATTACTGTCATATGCTCAACTCTATCTGAATCCATTCATTTGTTCAATGTCTGCCTCCACTGCTGGTACAGAGACCCACCGAAGGAGCTGGGCAGGGCCGTCCATGGCTGCGTACCCCCTTGGGTCGTTTGTTGAATAGATAAAGGAATTAATTAGTAAATGAGATGGCATTTTGTGGTTGATGCTACAAAATGAAATTTTTGACACATTACTATGCTAGTTTTGCTTTGTTTTTTAGATTTTGGGAACCAGTAGGACTTTGACATACATCAAAGAACATTCCGTTGTGGATCCAGTAGAAAAGAAAATGGAACTTTGTTCCACCAATGTAAGCAATGGTCTAAGATGAGAAAGGTGCTTGGTATTTCCTGGTGATGGTGGGTAATATCTTCATTTAATTTTATTTCCAGCCCACCTTTGGTCTAAGTGATCTTTTATTTTTAATAGAAAGGCTAATTTTACTTAGCAGTATTTTATTTATCTTTTTATTCCGGTATAATAAGCGCATAGAAAAATGCCTGTAATGAATTGTCACAAAGTGAACACACCTTTGTAACCAGGCAGATCAGGAACAGAATGTGACCAGACCCCAGGATCCCCCTTTATGCTTCTTTCTGGGGGGCACCCCCACCCCACCCCCAAGATAACCACTATCCTGACTTCCAACAGTCCACATGACTTTTAGCACTGAGTTTTTTATTTCTTTTTTGTTTTGTTTATTTCTTTTTGAGAGAGAGATAGAGCATGAGTAGGGGAGGGGCAGAGAGAGGGGAAGGCACAGAATCCAAAGCAGGCTCCAGGCTCTGAGCTATCAGCACAGAGCCTGATACGGGGCTTGAACCCACAGACTACGAGATCATGACCTGACCCAAAGTTGGATGCTTAACTGACTGAACCATCCAGGCGCCCCTTTAGCACTAATTTTACAAGCACCTTTTTCCCTTCACTCTTCTCAGAAAAATTTATATTGGCCTACTGCACATTCAAAAAATTTGGGGAAAATGCAGAAGCTAGAAACACGGTTTATTTTATAAAATCGTATTCTATGCAAGCAACTTTGTGCTCATTTACCTGGATGGTAACCCTGAATGCTTTTGTAGGACTGTTGATGGGTTGGCAGTTTGAAAGTGCCTTGAGGCCAGGCCAGACTTAGTTTTGGGTGTGGAGGACATGCAAAGGCTGCCAGAAGGAGTGGCCAGGGCTGGGTTTCCCTGGGACTTCGTGTTTCTTCTGTTCTGGCTTCAGTAAGTGGTGATTTGAGGATGGAAGAGTATGAGCAGGTGGTTTGGGAAGAAATGCAAGAGAAATAAAACCTAAAACCATTTTTTGTTTGCTTCAAGATTACACTCACAAACTTGGTGTCAGTGAATGAGAGGCTGGTATACACACCCCATCCGGAGGACCCTGAAATGTAAGCCATCGCGTCCTGGGATTGACACGTTGAATTCCAAGGTCAGGGTGGGCTGGAGCCTCCCCTTCCTCAGGCTGCTCAGCCCCTTTACTTCCTGCTTTTCTGTAGGACTGTGCTCACACAAGAAGCCATCATCACCGTGAAGGGGATCAGCCTCGGCAGCTACCTGGAAAGTCTGATGGCCAACACAATATCATCCAATGCAAAGAAGGTATGGATCTCAGTCCCGGGCCCTGTGTGCACCCCAGGTGTTAAGTGCCAGATTTAGGGGGTGAAAGATATAGGTCCGGAAATCCTACTGAGTGCTGCGGCCCTCCATTACCAGCTGAGCTCATGATGGATGTCACAGCATTTTCCACTGGGACATTCAAACCTGGCTGCAGGGAGGGCTGGCCCAGGCCTGAGGGGAAGTGCCCGGTGAATCTGGAACGTAAGCTCAGCGGAAGCAACCACCGCTTCCAAGAGCCAAAATAGCACAGGCTCAGTGAACAGAACAAACCCCACACGTTAACATCTTCAGGCAGGTTATTCGGGAATTGTTGTAGTACAGCCTACTGAATAGGCACCTAGCGGCTTTGGCTGAACCTCTCCTCTGCGAAGTTCCCTGGAGTCAGCTGCCGTCTTTGCGCCTCCCCCCGGCAGGATTTGGGAATAAGCTTTGTGGAGGTGGCAGGAGAAAGGTTGGATCGCAGGAGGCCGTCCTCCCCAGGTCCCTAGGTGGAGGGCTGCCTTAGTGAGGCGGACACTGCTCACGGAGTCCAGGTTGCCCCTCCTCTCCAGCACAGCTGATGGAAAGAGCTTGGATGTGTGGAAGCCGTTATACGAGTTCAAGGTAATGTCACTCGAATTCAAGGTAATGTCACTCGCCAGAGCAGGGCCTTTGCTATTTAGCTTACCTCACTGGCTGACGTCTTCCTGGCTGTCCTCCCTTCCCCTGCTCTCTCCTGGTTTGTTTCGGTCAGAAGCAATTCTTCATTTTGGGGATCTGTGGGATGCCTACCGTGCTTGGCATAATTTAACTGGAAAGCCACTCACTTCTGGCTCGCATTTAGCCTAGGCACTGATAGAAGAGCAAGTCTTCCCTGTTTTTAAGAAAAACCCCGATTTGAGAAATGTTGGCATTAGCTCGACTCAGTTCAGGGGAGGGTGGGGGGGGGCGGGCGGGGAAGGGGGTATGCAGTGCCCAGAGCCGCATGCCTCGTGTCCTCACTGCAAGCCCTCTTGGGAGGAGACAGAACCTTACTTACCTTTGTGTGGCCAGTGTCTGGCCTAGGGCAGGCGCCCTAAATGTTTGCTGAAGAAAATAAATTATAGGAGGAAGGGACTACTTGGTGAGTCCAGAGCCACCTGAGACCTCTTATGAGAAAAGTCAGGGGAAACTCAGTGAGGCCAAATGATTTTATTTCACTTTACGTTAGTGACTGCTGTGTTGAATCGCTCCCCCCCCCACCCCCGCTCCAGCTGTGTTATCACTTCAGTGCATCCTAGCAGCTAGGACGATGCCGGAACAGAAGACAGGAGAAGGGGAGCAGGTCATCCTGGGATTTGGGTGGGATGAGTCATTGAGAAGGCGGTGAGGCTGCCCCCTCGTCCTGCACTCAGGAGGTGATAGCGTAGATGGTAGGTGCCCGTGTTGAGCCTGTGCGAGAATTTCAGGCAGAACACCTACCACCTTATTTCTGAGCTTGAAAAACTGCCTGCTTACGGTGAAAGGTTATTCACAAATGGTTACTGTGTCTCCTTTAAAGCCGCAGCGCTTTCCTTGTGCCATTTAAAATCCAGGTTGTGGCTGGCCGTCTGCAGTTCGAGAAGCAGGATTTCTTACACCGTGTTGAACTCTTTCTTTGTTGCTCCAGGGGTGGGCTGCTATTGAGTGGATAATTGAAAATTCTGAGCACGCTGTGAGCTAACGGGGTCTGCACCTGCACCTTGTGATGAACAGTGGTAACTATGGTATTCTTTAACCCGGTAGAGAACCTAGCATCTTGCTAACCGTGTGCATGGTGTGCAGTGGGGGGTGTTTACAGGTGCAGCTGCATGTGTCTCCAGCCCGGCGCTCCTTAGTGTCTTCTGTAATGGAAGCAGTCATTAGTTCATCCTCTTCCTAAATTATCTTGTTTCATGGCAGGATTTATTTCCCAGGAAGACTTGATCATTTGTTATCTGGTCTCAGACAGAGACAGTTCAGATTTTCCCAAGCCATTCTCAGGACCTGCTTGCTTAAACATTTCCTGTCGTTAGCGCATTATCAGAAGGAGGCTTTCACTAGTAGTTCCAGACGGTGTCAAAGGCTGATCAAATGGGATAATTTTTTCATTTTGGGCAGGGTCTGAATATTTGTACATGTTCTTATAAAGAATGCTATGTGCCTTTGTGTCAGCGCTGCGGGCTCGGGGGGAATCCTGCTCCTCGCCTGCTGCCAGCCAGCACCCAGCCACGTGACTGCCGCTGGCTTTTTTCTTTTAGTGGCAGAAGCCATTTCTAGCATCTTCTTGAGCTTCACAAACATTCCTTGATTTCCTAGGCCACCAGTGACTGGACCGTCAGGAAGGGATTTGACACTTAATTGGTCGGCAGTCATCTTCATACTTCGTAGGAAAGTCAGGGTTTCCTGCTTCCCTCTGTTTAGGGAATCCTTATACTCCTGCCTTGAAACCCCTCACCCTATTGACTTTCCATACTGTGCTGCTCTGGGCCCCGCTTCCCACGGTTGGTCTGTCTGTGTGTCTGCAGCATGTGTGTGTCAGCAAATGGGGATTGTGTGGTTCAGCCTCCTTTAAAAGCTTCCTACTGGAGCCTAAGTTTGCCAGAGCCCTTCACCTTGAACCCAAGGTTGTGATCTGCCGCTGGGTCTCTCTTCTTCCATGGACGCACCACTAAGGTGGCCACGCATAGAGAGCCTGCCCGCCTGGTGAGCATAGTGTGTGTGGGCAGTGTGGTGTGTGTGATGTGTCGCTCTGAGTTGTGGACTCTGTCACATTCTGTTTCCTCATAAACTAGAGCTAAATTGCCTCAATCTTTGATCAGATGCCTCACCCAAAAAATCAAAGAAGAAAGAACAAAAGAAAAAAAAGGAAGGAAGAAGGCAAGGAAGAAAAAAGGAAGAACTAAGCGAGCCTTGAATATGGTTCGCCCAGTCTGGGAGAAGTGTGGAAACTTCTGGAATCTGCCACTTGCCTGGTCACAGCCTCCACCGGGCTCTTCGGCTGCGACATCTCAAGACAGGAGGCCTGTCTGTTGCAGAATGAGACCCACAGAAGAGAAGACCCCTATAGCAGGAGAAGGGCAAGGGCTGCAAAGCTGTCACCCTGCCGCTGCCCACGGCCCCACCGCCCCTGGGCCAGTGTTGTCAGACTGCTCTTGTGCCTTGTCTGTTCTCCCCTAGGTAGCGGCTCCCGGCAGTTTTCTGCTGACTCTTGGGATCTTACTAAACCACTCTTTTCCTGGTGACTCCCCGTATCCCACCCGTGCCCCTTGATCACCTGTCTGCACCGCCAGCCTCCTCACACATATCTGGGCGCTGTCACTTCAGATGCCACTGTGGTGCGTCCTTCTCACCATTAGTGCAGATCTGCCCACGCTGGAGTAGGGGCGTCCATCCCCACAGCTGCGTGTGTGGGGACAGTACCGTGAGTTCTCCTGTCTCACGGTTGGAATTGGTCAGGGGAGCCAAGCACTGTGCCCCATGCTGCAGCTGGCTTGTCCTGCGCTCTGGGACCAGAGGCCCCAGGGGCTGAAGGCCTGTGTTACTTGTCATTGTTCAGACCTGTCTGTGGGGATGCTCACACAGAGTGGCTGTGACGAAGTAGTAAAAGTGCTTATGAGCCTAAGCTGTCCTGTTAGCTTTAGGGTACTTCCAGGTGGGAATTTTAACTTTCCTGTTTTCAAAAGTCGAATGTAAAATCTTTCAGTATGCTTCAAATTCTAAAAACTTGAGAGAAGGCCTCCTCCGTAAACAATGAGTAGCACTGTGTTCTTCTGTTTTTTAGGTCGTGTTTTTTGTTTGATAACAGTACTTCTAATCCAAAAGGAAATGACATTCATTTATATTTGTATCAGAGTGTTTTATGCATAAAGCTTACGGCAACACAGAATTAAAAGATTTACGGTAAGAACAAACCCCCCTCACCCCTTTGGCAAAGCGTTTTTCTGTCCTGCTGAGGGAACGCTCAACTCTTTTGGCAGCTTTTGGCTTTTGCTGCTAGATTTATAAATAAATAAACATACCCTGTTATTTCTTGATTTGCCAAATTTAGACGCTGTCTAGGAATTATTTACCTCTTTGGTAGATAATTGTTTTCTCTCTCTTATATCTTCCTTCTCTCTCCCTTTCCCCCAAAATAGCTATATCGTTTATGGTTGAAAGCACAGAGTTTCCATAATTTCAAAAATACAAATGCCTAACTGTTGTTTATTACTAAGCCATAATTGCATTTTCCTTCTTATGCAATTTCCCCCCACCTAGGGGATAATAATTCTTTTCATCTGTTTAATTTTATTTTTTAAAAGTCTCTGGCTGAGTCCTTCCATACTCTTACCCACTGTTACCAGTACGTCATAACATCATTTTCCACGGGTCAGTCTTTTTGGGCAGCATGCGCATTCCCAGTTTCCATGGTGCCATCCATTCTGGAAGCCAGGCCTCGCTCTCTGACCAAACAGCCACGTGGCTGTCATCCCCTTTTCTGGGCATTCCTGGGCATCTCCTTGGCCTTCTCTCCTGGAGCCCTTGTTTCCCTGCTTCCCTGCCTTCCTCTTTCTGTTTACTGTTACAAGATGGGGAAGGATATCTCTTTGTGGTTTCTAAGACTTGGTACATCTGAAAATGTCTTTTCTGTTCTCATACTTTGTTCACAGCATAGCTTGACATACAGTTCTTTAAAAAAAATATTTTCACTCAGAATTTTGAAGGCATTTTTCTATTTTTTTCCACTCAGATTATCAACTTCTGTATACGAATTATTTCTCTCTCTGGAAGCTTTTAGGGTCTTTTTATCCTTGATGTTCTGAAATTTCATGAGGTTAAGCCTTATTTGAAGTGATCTTTTAATATTATTATTATTATGTTTATTTTATTTTTGAGAGAGAGAGCACGAGTGGGAGAGGGGCAGAGAGAGAGGGAGACACAGGATCTGAAGGAGGCTCCAAATCTGAACTGTCAACACAGAGCCCGATGCAGGGCTTGAACTCATGAACTGTGAGATCATGACCTGAGCCAAAGTCGGACGCTTAACTGACTAAGCCACCCAGGTGCCCCATTTGAAGTGATCTTTTAAAATTCATTGTGCTGCACTGTGCATGTTAAATTCCTGGTTTTGATATTGTAATTATGCATGATGTTATTAGGAGGAAGAGGGTCAAGGGTACATGGGACATTCCTGTATTATCCTTGCAGCTTCCTGTGAATCTATAATAATTTCAAAATTAAAACTAAAAAAATATATAAATAGTAACATCATGGAAAATGGTAGAGGTGGGTGCTCCAAGAATCTGTCCCTCCACTGAAACAACCAATAAGCTGGCAAAAAATAACAGAATCAACTTTTGTAGAACTGTGGATTCTAATAGAATACTTCAACCAGGGGAGCATTTAATGAATCCTGATTAATCTACCCTGCAGATTTTGGACTTGCCAGCCTCCATAATTATGACCGTTAATTGCTTAAAATAAATCTCTGTCTATATTTACACATTCTATTGGTTCTGGTTCTCTGGAAACCCTAACTAATACATTATTATAGCTAAATTGGTATTGATTCAAATTATATTTTTCTGAGTTTAAGATGTTAATTATAATCACCAGGGTAACTAATAAGAAAATAACTAAAAAATAGCCAGAAAATAAAAGGGGAATGAAAATGGTACACTAAAAAAAAAAAAAAACCCAACACAACAGACGAAGATGGAAATAATTCAGGAACAGAAAGTTTTGGAACTCAATAGAAAACAACTAACAGTGTAAAAAAAAAAACCCAAAAAACAACTAACAGTGTAAAAAGTTAGTGCTTCTTTAACAGTAATTACTTTAAAAGTAAATAGATTAAATTCACCAGTTAAAGGACAGAGATTGGCAGAATAGATGAAAAAACATGATCCTACTATATATGCCATCTACAAGAGACTCACTTCAGATCCAAAGACAAATGGGTTCAATGTGAAAGATGGAACAAGATATTCCATGTAAATAAGAACCAAGAGAGCTGGAGTGGCCATGCTCGTATCAGACACAATCTACTTTTGGTCAAAAAAATGTTAGACAAATAAGGACATTATATATCAATGAGAGGGTCAATTCATCAAGAAGATAAACGTTATAGCCATTTACACACCAAGCTACAGAGCCCCCAAATATATGAAGGAAACATTAGCTGAACTAAAAGGAGAAATAGTTCTACAATTATAGCTGGACACTTCAATAACCCACTTTCAACAATGGGCAAGACACCTAGACAGAAGATCAATAAGGAAACGGAGGACTAGAACAACACTATAAACCAACTTGACCTAACATATCCATAGCACACTTCACTCAACAGCAGAGTACACATTTTTCTCAAGAACACATGGATTATTCTCCAGGATAAACCATGTGTTAGGCCAAACACCAAGTCTCAATAAATTTAAGAAGACTGAAATCACAAAATATCTTTTGTGATCCCAATGAAGTGAAATTAGAAATCAACAATAGGGGCACCTGGGTGGCTCGGTTAAGCATCCGACTTAGGCTCAGGTCATGATCTCATGGTTTGTGAGTTTGAGCCCCGCATCAGCCTCTGTGCTGACAGCTCAGAGCCTGGAGCCTGCTTTGGATTCTGTGTCTTCCTCTCTCTCTGTTCCTCCCTCCCTCTCTCTCTTTCTCAAAAATAAATAAACATTAAAAAAAACAAAGAAATCAACAGTATAAGGTAAATGGAAAATTCAGAAATATGTTGAATTTTTAATGTATATTCTAACTAGCGAATCAAATAATAAATTACAAATGAAATTATAACATTTTGAGATGAATGGAAATGAAAATACAACATATGCTATGAGAGCAGTGATCAAAGGGAAATTCATAGCTGCAAACACCTATGTTTGAAAGATCTCAAATCATTAACGTGACTTGAAGGAACTAGAAAATGAAGGACAAACTAAACTCAGAATAGAAAACTAAACTAGAGAATAGAAAAATAGAATCATTGAAATCAAAAGTTGTTTAGTTGAAAAGATCAACAAAGTTGAGAAGACTTTAGTTAGACTGACCAAGAATAAAAAGGATTCAGAATAAAAATATCAGAAAAGAAAGTGAGGCATTACTACACATCTTACAGAAATAAAAGGATGTAAGAGAATACTGTGAACAGTTGTATACCAACAAATTAGATCATCTATATGTGATGGAGAAACTACTAAAAACACACAAATTCTCAGAACTAATTTAAGAAGAAATAGAATCTCAATAGACCTATGACAAAGACATTGAATCAGTAATTAAAAACCTTCCAACCAAAGCTTCTCAGGGGGCAGCATAGGAAGAAAGCCCTGAAGTTTGGTGTAACTGCAACCTAGGTAGATGGGCTAAAGGTAGGCATCTGATCTGACTGCTGACACTGCCCAAGAAGAAGCCTGCATTGGCTCCAGACTGGTACATTCTAACAATGCAGGGATCAAACCCTGCCCAGTGAGCCCACAGCAGACAAAGAGAGTCATTACAGATGACTGATCTGAAGACAAATGCATCCCAGGCATAACAGTAGGACACACGTGGCCCACATAGGAGACTTCCCTGAACTGCCTGGTTCTGGTGAACAGGAAGCATTATACTGCAGGGCACTGTGGGACCTCTTCTTCATAAGGCCACTACTTTCAAGATCAGGAGACATGGCAGACTTTCCTAACCCATAGAAACAAACACAGAGAGTTAGACAAAATGAGAATACAGGAATATGTCCCAAATGCAAGAACAGGACAAAATCACAGCACAAGAGCTAAATGAAATGGAGCAAAGCAATATTCCTGATAAAGAATTCAAAGTAATGGTCATAAAGATACCCACTGGACTTGAGAAAAAGAGTAGAGGATCTCAGTGAGACCTCCAACAAAGAGATTGAAAATATGAAGAAAAAAAAAAAAGAACCAGCCAGAGATAAGAACATAACTGAAATAACAAATACACTAGAGAGAAATGGTAGATTAGAGGAGGCAGAAGAATGAGTCAGTGATCTGAAGACAGGGTAATGGAAAGCAACCAAACTGAATAGCAAAAAGGAAAAAGGATAGTAAAAAATGAGAATAGGTTAAGGGAACTCAATGACATAACTGTAATAACATTCATAAAAGGATCCCAGAAGGAGGAGAGAGAGGGAGGGGAACAGAAAATTTATCTGAAGAAATAATATCTGAAAACTTCCCTAATCTGGGGAAGGAGACAGACATCCAAATCCAGGAGGTGCAGTGAGTCCCCCAACAAAGTCAACCCAAACCAAGGAGGTCCACACCAAAACACATAATAATTAAAATAGCAAAAAATAGTGATAGAGAATTTTTAAGAGCAGTAAGAAAACAGTCACATACAAAGGAAACCCCAGAAGGCTATCAGCTGATTTTTCAGCAGAAACTTTTCAGGCCAGAATAGTGGCATGATATATTCAAAGTATTGACAAGAAAAACCCTACAACCAAAAATACTATACCCAACAGGGTTATCATTCAGAATAGAATTAGTAATAAAGGGTTTCCCAGACAAAAGTTAAAAGTGTTCACCACTAAAGCAGACTTATAAGAAATGTTAAAGGGAATTCTTTGACTGAAAAAACAAAAGTCATAATCAGGAGTAAGAAAATTATGAAAGGAGGGGCGCCTGGGTGGCGCAGTCGGTTAAGCGTCCGACTTCAGCCAGGTCACGATCTTGCGGTCCATGAGTTCGAGCCCCGCGTCGGGCTCTGGGCTGATGGCTCAGAGCCTGGAGCCTGTTTCCGATTCTGTGTCTCCCTTGCTCTCTGCCTCTCCCCCGTTCATGCTCTGTCTCTCTCTGTCCCAAAAATAAATAAACGTTTGAAAAAAAAAATTAAAAAAAAAAAAAAAGAAAATTATGAAAGGAAAAACTTTCACAGGTAAGTGCAAACATATAATAAAAGTAGTAGATTAAACACTTATAAAACCAGTATGGAGTTTAAAGCACAAAAGCAGTAAAATCAAGAATATCTACAAAAATCAGTCAAGAGATTCACAAAATAAAAGGATATAAAATATGACATCATGTACATAAAATGGGGGTGGAGGAGTAAAAATCTAGTGCTTTTAGAACTTAAGCAACAATCAACTTAATAACATACACTACTGTACGTGTAAGATGTTATAGATGAGCCTAATGGTAAACATAAATCAAAAACCTATAATAGATATACAAAAAAATAGAGAAAGGAATCCAAGGTATAACATTAAAGAAAGTCTTCAAACCACAAGGGAAGAGAGCAAAAGAAGAAAGGAACAGAGAAGAACTACAAAAACAACTGTAAAACAAAATGGCAACAAGCAAAATTTAAGTGTAATGGTCTAATGCTCCAATCAAGACATAGTGTGAGTGAATGGATAAAAAAGCAAGACCCATATATATGCTGCCAATAAAAGACTTACTTCAGACTTAAAGACACCTGCAAATTGACAGTGAAGGGACAGAAAGACATTTACTATGCAAATGGAAGTGAAAAGAAGGCTGGAGTAGCAATACTTACATTGGATAAAATAGACTTTAAGAGAAAGACTGTAATGACAAAGAAGAACATTACATAATGATAAAGGGAACAATCCAACAAGAGGATATAACAATTGTAAATATACATCCAACATAGGAGCACCTAAATACATAAGGCAACTATTAACAGACATGGAAGAAATTGACAGTTATATAGTCATAGTAAGGGACTTTGACACCCCACTTACATCAATGGATATATCACCTAGAGAGAAGAAAATCAACTAGGAAAGAGTGGCTTTGAATGACACATTAGATAAGATGGAGGTAACAGATGTATTCAGAACATTCCATCTGAAAACAGTAGAATACACATTCTTTTCAACTATACATGGAATATTCTCCAGAATAGATGACCTTTTAGGCCACAAAATGAATCTCAATAAATTTAAAAATTCAATAAATTAAAAAATATCATGCATCTTTTCCAGCCATAATGGTATGAAACTAGAAATCAATCACAAAAAATTTCAAAGAACACAAATACATGAAGAATAAATAACATTCTACTAAACAATGAATGGGTCAACCAAGAAATCAAAGAGAAAATTAAAAAAATACATGGAGACCAATGAAAATGAAAACATGAAGACAAAAAATGAAAACAATGAAGATTTTGTGGTCCAAAATCTTAGGGACGCAGCAAAGCTGTTCTAAGAAGGAATTGTATAGCAATACAGGTCTACCTCAAGAAACAAGAAAAAGCTCAAACAACCTAACCTTACAGCTAAAGGAGTGAGAAAAAGAACAAAGCCCAAATTCAGTAGAAGGAAGGAAATAATAAAGATTAAAGCAGAAATAAATGAAGCAGAGACTAAAAATACAATAGAACAGATGAAACCAGGAGTTTGTTCTTTGGAAAGATAAGTAAAACTGACAAACCTTTAGCCAGACTTATCAAGAAAAAATAAATAAAATCATGAATGAAGGAAAAAAACAAAGCAAAACAAAACCAAAAATAATCTGCCAACAGAAAAAAGACCAGGGCCAGATGGTTTTACTGGTGAATTCTACCAAACATTAAAGAATTAATGCAAATCCTTTGCAAACCCTTCCAAAAAAGAGGAGAGAATACTTTCTAACTCATTCTGTGAGACCCAATATTACTTTGATACCAAAGTTAGGTAAAGACCCCCAGAGAATAAATCTAGACTAATATCCTTTATAAATATTGATGCAAAAATCTTCAACAAAAGATTTATATTATAAATATTGATGCAAAAATCAAGCTGGATCTAACAGCATATTAAAAGGATACCCACCATGACTAACTGGGATGTATCTCAGAAGCAGGAGGGTGGTTCAAATACAAAAATCAATGTTCTATTGATTAATATTAACAATATTAATCTCATTAATTTTGTTAATCTCATTAATCTCATTAATCTCTATTAATCTCATTAATAGAACAAATGGAAAAAGCCCCACATGATTATTTCAGTTGATGCAGGAAAAGCATTTGAAAAAACACCCTTTCATGATGAAAACACTATTCTGGGAATAGAAATAATAATTCTAGAAATAGTTTAGGTATAGGAATAGAAAAGAACTTCCTCTCCATGATAAAGGGCATTTATGAAAAACCCACAGCCAACATCCTATTCAATGATGAAAGACTGCAATCTCCCCCTAAGATCAAGAACACGACAAAGATGTCCACTGTTGTCACTGATGTTGAACATTGTACTAGAAGTTCTAGCCAGAGCAGTTAGATAAGAAAAAGAAGTATTAGGCATCCAAACTAGAAAGGAAGAAATAAAACTATCCATAGTCATAGATGGCAGATCCTATATGTAGAAAACCTTAAGCCACCAGAAAGCTAATAAAAGGTATTTAGCTAAATTACAAGGTACAAGATCAACACATAAAAATCAATTGTGTTTCTTTACAATAGCAATGAGCAACCTCATAAGAAAATTAAGGAAACTATGGAATTACAGTGGCATCCAAAAGAATAAAATACATGGAAATAAAACAAGGTGAAGGACTGTACATGAAAATTACAAAACATTGCAGAAAGAAATGAAAAAAAAAACCCATAAATTAATGGAAAGACATCCCTTGTTCGTGGATGGGAAGACTAATAATTGTTAAGATGGTAGTACTACCCAAAACATTCTGAAAAATCAAGACAGTTCTTATATAAAAATTTCTATAGCTTTTTTTTTTCAGAAATGGAAAAGCCCATCCTCAGATTCATACGGAATTGCGATGGATCCTGCATAGCCAAAACAATATTGAAATAGAACAAATTTGGAGGACTCACACTTCCCAATTTCAAAACTTCTTTTTGTTTTGTTTTGTTTATTTTTGAGAGTGTGCACGCACAAGAGAGAGAGAGAGAGAGAGAGAGAGAGCATGAGCAGGGAAGGGGCATAGGGAGACAGAGACACAGAATCTGAATGAAGTAGGCTCCAGGAACTGAGCTGTTAGCACAGAGCCTGACATGGGGCTTGAGCCCATGAACTGCGAGATCATGACCAGAGCTTAAGTCAGACGCTTAACTGACTGAGCTACCCAGGTGCCCCACCAATTTCAAAACTTTTTACAAAGCTACAGTAATGAAAGCAATTTGGGACCAGCATAAAGATAGACAAATAGGTCGGTGGAATTAAATTGAGAGTCTAGAAGTAAACCCATGTATCTATGGCCAATTGATATTCAACAAGGGTGCCAAAACAATTCAATGAGGAAAGAATAGTCTCTTCAACAAATGGTTCTGGGATAACTGGATATCTACATATAAGAGAATGAAGTTGGACCATTACTTCACACCATATCCAAAGACTAACTCAAAATGGATCAAAAACCTACAAATAAGAATAAAAACTATGGTGCCTGGGTGGCTCAGTAGGTTAAACATCCTATTCTTGATTTTGGCTCAGGTCATGATCTCATGGTTCATGAGATGGAGTCCTGTGTCCAGCTCTGTGCTGACAGCACTGAGCCTGCTTGGGATTCTCTCTCTCTGCCACCCCCCCCCCCCCAAATAAATAAATGAACTTAAAAGAACAAAAACTATACAACTCTTAGAAGAAAACATAAGGGTATATATTCATGATCTTGGATTTGGGAATGGATTCTTGGATATGACTACAAAAGCATGAACAACAAAAGAAAAAGTAGATAAATTTGACTTCATCAAAATTAAAGTTTTGTGCATCAAAAGACACTATCAAGAAAGTGGAAAGACAAGCTACATAATGGAAGAAAAAATTGCAAATCACATATCCAAAAAGGATCTGTTATCCAGAATGTATAAAAAACTCTTTACAACTCAGCAACAAAAAGACAACTCAATTTAAAAATGGGCAAATAATATGAATAGACATTTCTCCTAAGAAGATATACAAATGGCCAATGAGCACAAGAAAAAATGTTCAACATCATTATTCATTAGGGAAATGCAAATCAAACCCACAGAAACCACTCACAACCACTAGGATGGCTGTAATAAACTAAATGGAAAATAAGCATTAGCAAAGATGTGGAGAAATTGGAAGCTTTGTTCATAGTGTTGCAAATGTAAAATGGTACAGCCACTCCACCCCTGGTTGTATACCCCAAAGTACTGAAAACAAGTACACGAATATTTATACATGAATGTTCACAGTAGTGCTACTCACAATAGTCAAAAAGTAGAAACTCAAATGTCCTTCAACCGATAAATGGTTACATAAAAGGTGGTCCATACATATGCTGGAATATTATTCAGCTATAAAAAGGAATGAAGTACTGATCCACAGTACAATACGGATGAATCTCTAGAACATTATGCTAAATAAAAGAAGTCAAATGCAAAAGGCCACATACTATATGATTCCATTTGTATGCAATATCTATCATGGATAATCCATACAGACTGAAAGTAGATTGGTTGTTGCCAAGGGGAGAGGGGAGGTATGAATGGGGAAGAATCTGCTTTATGCATTTGAGATTTCCTTTTGGGGTGATGAAAATGCTTTGGAACTAGACAGAGGTGGTGGTTGCACAACAGTGTGAATGTACTAAATACCACTGAATTGTATACTTGAAAATGGTCAACTTATGTGAATTTCATTTCAGTAAAAAAGAGGAAAATATATAGCTGTAAACACATACCTACAAGTACACATGCATACATAAAGCTTTTGTATGTCAGCAAGACATCAAAAACAAAGAAACAAACAATTCATTGTGTTGGGAACTTGGTGGTCCCTTTGGTTCTGGTAATGATTTCTTTGACGATTTCCCCACCATTCTCTCTTCTTTTCTGGAAGTCCTCTTGGTCATATTGGATTGATCTCATAATTTTGTTCTGTTTTCTCTCATCTTTGTTCTACCTTTTGGGAGGTTCCCTGGACTTTATCTTCCAAGAATTTCATGAGTTTTTATTTTGGCAAATTGTAGTTTTAATTTCTCTTTCCTTTTTCTTATGGGATCCTGTTCTTGCTTCATAGATGTAGTGTCCTCCCTCGTCTCTCTGCAGGTAAACACTAAGTGAAGCTTTCTTCTGCATCTGGGTGTCTCCTCTGTGCCCCTTTGCATGGGAGGCTTCCTCGGGTGTCTTTCATGCTGACGTACCTGACACAAGCTGAAGTGGGGGTGAGGAGTGAGGCTTGCTGGCTGTTGGGCTCACTGCAGGTCATCGAGGGTGTCCTGTGGCCTTTTCCACCGCCCCCCCCCCCATTCCCTTCTCTCTGAAGTGGTTCAGTTTCTCCCAACAAGACTCCTCAACCTTTATTTTTTGGGGTGGAACCCAGGGGTCTAAGAGTCAGGCTGTTAAATGGTTTTCAGCCTGTCCCTTGCTGTTCCCTGTGTGTCCCCTCTCTCTGGACAACCCTTGGGATCTGAATGGCTTGTGTTGGACCCCCTCTACCGCATCACAGCCCATGCCTCTGCCTTCCAACTTCTTATGGGCAGTGAGGGTGCTGACTCCGTGGGTTCTGAAGTTTTGTTTCAGTTTTATTCCTGATAGTTTAATGGACATTTCAGCAAAGGGCCAAAGGTTTTTTTTCCCCACCATCTTGAAATCAGAGTTTTGCTCGCTTTTATAAAAAGTATTCCCTCAAAAAACACATAAAAGCAATCCATGTTTATAGTTAAAACACACACACACACACACACACACACGAGTCTCTGTTGAAGAGTGAAAGCCTCCCCTTTAGAGGAAGAGTTCCTGGGCTCTGCCAGTTAACTCCTGATTTTTACGAAGGTTTCCAGAAATGTTTTAAGCAAATGCCAAGGATATATGGGTTTGTTTTCCTTTTCTTTTATTAAACACAGATGGAACCATACTGTGTATACTGTTTTGTGCCTTTTTTCTATTTTTAAGCAACATTGTCTTAAAAAGTTCCCTCTTGAAGTTTAGCTATATAGCACTGATGTCTTAATTCCTCAAGGATTTGCAGGTTCCTTGCAGATAAACCCTGGATTTGCAAAGGCAGTGGGTGCAGGGCAGAACATCTGTCACTCTGCTGCAAAACTGCACTCTGTCCCATGTATCAGCCTAGACACTGAACCCTTTCTCTAGTGACAGCCTCTTGTTCCACTTGTAGGTAACTCTGTTCCACCTAGTGTAACTGTATAACCTTGTAGAGGTAATGGTGTAAAAACTGTCATGTATAGAGCCCTTTTAAAAGGGAACATGGAAATTTGTGAGTTGGGAAACCACATTTGGAAGCAGGGATGAGTATCAGAAAATGTAGATTATCTTGATTCCTCTACAATGTGCAGGGATGCCCAGCGTAGTTTCAGAGGAAGATGGCATTTTTAGGGCAAGTGCATGTAAACAGTTACCCAGTCACTTCAAATTTTTGGTGGATTGAAGTGTGATAAAAATAAGCATATTCATGTGTTGGTTTTTTTTTATTCTCCTAGGCTTTCTATTATAAATAAAAAAATTTTAAGAGAGTCATTAAGAAAGTGGTAGTGATTATTTTCAAAATTTGTTTAGTATAAAATAGTTTGGTTTTGTAACTTTCGTTTTGGTCTGGGAATGGATTCAATATTGATCTGTGCAATGCTTTCTATTTGGAATTCATTATAAGCACAAAAACAAATTCTGTATGATAAAATATCATGGAAGCTGGGTGGCAAAGCCAGGTGAAATTAAACCTTGATTTTTAGTTTGAGAACATGTTCTCAACTTTAATTACAGAGTATTGCATCACAATGAATACCTGTGATCACTGCTGTTGCACTGATGTTCAGTAGGTACCCCCAGCACCTGGAGGGGCCTCATTTCCTGAGATGCCCTCTGGCAGAAGTATGAGAAGATAAGCGTGATGGGACCTGAACAGCCACAGTCTTCATCTCACCAGTTTAGAGGTGGGCACATCCCTGGGCGGGGGGAGAGGGTTCCTCAGTGCTGTTCTCTTGGCAGGGTCGCGAGGCCTTGGAGTGGGTGATTGGCCGACTTAATACGGAGCTGGAGGGCCTGGCAGCCCCCGCCTGCGCCAGAGCGTGAAGCACCAGCGGAGCCCAGGACCCGGAGACGCAGGTGCAGCAGCAAGTGGCAGACGTTCACCCCCACCCCCCCAACTCCCCGCTCCGCCCCCGGCAGTGGGGCTGCGAATTCGCTCCACACTTGGTCTGTTGGAGCGAGCATGTGTGATCAGTGCATGGCTACTCTGGAAAGAGAGTGAATTTGCCAGATCTTGGTCTACGGCTTACATTTACCTTCTTTCTTTCTTTTTTTAAGTAGGCTCCATGCCTCCCCCCCCCCCCCCCCCCCCGGGTGGGACTTGAACTCCCGCGCGCTGAGATCAAGGGTTGCATGTTCTACTGACTGAGCCAGCCAGGTGCCCCTAGCTTACCTTTACTTTTATCTTTATTACTATTATTTGATGGAAAGTTTTGTTTACTAAACACGTTAGATTTCTGATATCCCTTCCCCAGAAGCCAAGGTATCAGAGTGTAAAAGGGAATGGCTTTCTCCCATCATTTTCAAATAGAAGTTTCTCTGGGTTTTTGTCCTGAGTCGGTTGTAATCACAGACCATGGATATTCCAGGTCTGGCTGTGGCTCTCGGATCCAGCGTCAATGCTCCAGGCGGTGGAACACCGTCCTTTCAACGCACGCTGTGTGTGGGGCCTCCGTGCCTGCCCCCGCTCAAGTTTGGGGCCATTCCACGAATGTGATAGCTGTTCTGCACGCACACTTAATTTACTGACTGATCTTGAAGATCAGTCTGTCTTGAAGACAGACCCTAGATTTAATTTAGGAGATGGGTTTTTAATTATATGTATACAGCGAATAACAAAGCATCCCCATTTCATTTTAGTTTCTGAACAAGAAATAGGGTACTTTTTTCGTTTTAACCAAACCAGTGTAGTTTTTTTTTTTAGAAGAGAAATGAGTTATCAGGAGAAACTATTTTGGTAATGTCCTATTACTTGCCTAATGCTTTATTTTATTGCCCAAAGCAAGAAATAAATCCAGAATCCTGCCGCCTTTCCTTAGTTTGCAGTGTTACCTCCCTGTTAGTGTGGCCTTTTGAGTTTGGTAGGAATAAAAGTTGAATACACCAGTTACTGTGTCAAATCTTCACCTAAACTAGAAGGCACTACAGCTAAACAAGAAGCTTCCTGTTGGAAGCTGGGCTTCCCAGAGCTCTGTGAGCGCTCTAGGCGATCCTGTGGTCTGTGTATTGGTACCTGTCTTCTGGTTAGGTAGCTACTTCCATACAAGCTTTCTAGAAGCAGAGCCAGGAGCTCTCTGGAAATAGGTTTCCCTTTTTGTAGGAAAATTGGTGGTACTCAATATTCTTTGAAGACTGTTCCACCTATGTGGCATTAGAACCAACTATTAAAACTGTATCTGATTTGCACCAGTGGCTTTTTGGCTTCTAAAGAGTAGATGACTATTTGCCTCCAGCATTTTTGTCCTCACATTAAGGGTTAGGCATGCTTTGATATAGGAGTTAATTGCTGGGTGTCTCTGTTAGGAGCTTCATTTCCCTCACCCCCTGAATAGTCTTCCCTAGCAGATCTCTCCTTATGGTTGAGCCTTAGTGAATGCCCAATATATTCAGAACAGGTGTTCATAGGTTCTGTTACAACTTCAGTATCCAAAGAGGAAGTAGGGTTATTTATTTGGGTGACTTTGGTGGCTGAGGAGATTACCCTTTGTGAGGCAGCTGTTGGATTATAGGTATGTAGGAGTAAATCTGGGCAGCGTGTGACTGCTTCAGACCGCTTCAGTTTCCTCCTCATAAAACGCAGACACTGAACCCAGCTCCAGGATCGAACCAGGGAGCAGACGTGAAGCACCTCAGTGCAGCCTCGTGGCACCTTGGTCCACGGTGCTGGTACCACTGGCGCTGGCCTGCCATTGGGCCAAAGAGTCCCCTGGGGGGGGGGCGCCACTGGGCAAGGCTAGAATTGGGAACACTGGGCTTCGCTGATGGAACACTTTTTGAAGCGAGGGCATATTTTAACTTTTATCTTCACTCGTAAAGAAGTAACTGTCCATGAGGCAATTGGTAAGACATTAATGAGTACAACTAAGGACTGATTTAGATTTCTGTCCTTCACTGCTCATCATGTTCTAGGCTTCTCTTCACCTATTATAGGACAGTCTGCTTAGGGCAGGGTTGGCAGACTATAGTCTATGAGCTAAGCATGGTTTTTGCATTTTTTAAAGAGTTGCAAATAAAACCCCCCCACATAGAAGAGTACGCAGCAGAGACCATATGAAGCCCACCAGACCTAAGACTTACTATCTGGCCCTTAAAGCCAACCCCTTTCTTAGAAATTCCACTGCATCTCTTAATCAACATAAATCAAACTAAATTTGTTCCCTTTCACCAAACTTTCTGCTCCCTCATTTCTAAGTAGTGCTGCTTCCATTTGCCAAGTACAAAACCTGAGTTATTTAAGACTTATTTCTCTGGCCCTTTCTGTAGCCATATGCAAACCAAACATTCCTTTAAAAGGTCTCAGATCAATTCTGTGTCTTCTCATTTCCCTGTCGAAGTCTGCTTTAGGTCTTATCATGCGGTGTGGCCAGCTTCCAAGACAGCCCCCAAGGAGGCTGCCTCCTAGTGGCCATGTCTATGGGTGGTCTCTTCCCACACTGAGTAGTGTGTGACCAGTGGGATACTGCAGAATACTCCACGATGCTCTGTGACTTCCCAGGCCAGGTCATAAGAGACGCTGTGACTTGTACCTTGCTTGTTCGTGCATCACCTGCTCTGGGGCAAGCCAGCTGCCATGTCATGAGATGCTGGAGGAGCCCAACAGGGAGGTCCATGTGGTTGGGAGCTGTGAGAGGGAGCCATCTTGGAAGCAGATCTTCTAGCCCCAGGGAAGCCTTGAGCTAACTACAGGCCTAGCTGATGTCTTGACTGCAACCTCTGAGATGCCCAGCCAGAATCACCCAGCTAAAGCTGCTCCAGATTTTGTGACCACGGAAACTTGTGAAATAAATGTTTTCTGTTTCAAGCTACAGTGTCTTGGGGTTAATTTGTTATGTAGCAACAGGAAGCTAATCTTCACTTTATATTAAATTTGTACAATCACTTTCTAACTCGTCCCCCTTTCCTTCAGTTTCACTTCTTGTCAGATTATTCCAAAATAATCTCATCATAATTTTCCTTCACTTAAAGAGCTACAGAGGTGTCTCATTCCTTTTTGGAAAAAGTCCAACCCAAGGCCTAGGCATTGGCCCAGATGACTCTGATGCAGGTGGGCATCAGGTTGTACTGTGGGCAATATTAGATCCTCTCTCCCCCCTGAACCCACTTTAAAATCAGCTTCCAGGACTCCTGGGTGTTTGTCAGTTGGTTAAGCATCTGACTTTAGCTCAGGTCACGATCTCACAATCTGTGAGTTTGAGCCCCGCGTTGGGCTCTGTGCTGACATCTCAGAGCCTGGAGCCTGCTTCAGATTCTGTGTCTCCCTCTCTCTCTGCCCCCTCCCCCACTCACCCTTTGTGTCTCTCAAAAATAAACATAAAAAAATTTTAAGATAAAATCAGCTTCCATGAATGTGTCCTTGACTAATACCAGCTTACAGCTTACTATATATTCCTAGACATTTATGCTGCCTTGGATCACTTTTTTAAACTGTTCACATATTTGACCAGTTTACAGTTCCTCAGGAGCCAAGATCAGATGTTCTGCTTTGCACACACAGTTCCGGCATTCATAAGTGCTTTGGTGATGTGAGGACTGAAGTTAGAATCCTAGCAGCTAATAAGAAATGCTGGATATGTAGCAGGGCTATAAGCACAGCTTAGGAGTTAGACCTCAGGCTGGATGCTGGGCTAGTGGTTTGACCTCAGGCATATGACAACCTTGTTATTCCTGTTTCTCATCTGTGAGAGAAGGTATTTATGGTACCTACTTCACAGTTGAGTATTCAGGGAGATAATGTGGCTGAGGGTGTTTAGCACAGTATCTGATATAGGATATGTGCTGAATAACTGGTAGCTACTGAAAATCAGCAAAATGTTTTTTAAATTATGTGTTAATAGTAACATAGCACAGAATATCTAATATCATAATGCTTATCTTCATAGCTTTCCTTATTCTCTTTTATTGACCAAATTGTTTTAATACGAGAAATTTGAAATACAGTTGACCCTTGAACAATGCAGGAGTTAAGAGTCACTAACGCCCCCCAGTCAAAAATCCCCATATAACTTTTGACTCCCCCCAAACTTAACTACTAATCGTCTACTATTGATCAACAGTCAATTAACACATATTAAACATATAAATATATGTATTCTATACTGTATTCTCACAATATAGTAAGCTAAAGAAAATATTAAAATCAAGAGAAAATACACTTACAGTACTTTACTGTATTTATGAAGAAGAAAAAAAAATCCACGTTAAGAGGCCCCACACAGTTCAAACCCATATTGTTCAAGGGGCAACTATAGTTTAATATTTTTAAAATTTCAGTCTAGTTGGCACATACACTTTTATCAAAATGTAATGATTACTAGTAAGAGTTAACTCCCATAATGTAAAAGAGGCAAGTGGTAAAAAAGTTAATGAGTACAAACTCAGTACTGATAAATATACCCCTTGCATTTAAGTAGTAGCTTCAATTATAGGTCTCTAGGGTCTCTATACATCTGTACATCCACCTGTTAGTGGGAAAAAGCTGCGTCAGGGAGGCAGGGCTGTGCATGGTGGCTCCACCCAGGAGCTCTAGAAGAGAGCCCAGAGAGGAATGTGTAGTGAGTGCCATGTAGGAGTCAGGTAGAAAACCCAGATTGGCAAGTAGGGTTTCTGGAGCTCCAAGTCAACCATGTCAATGGTGTGAGCTACCGCCTCAAGCTTCTCTATTCTAATTAGTTACTTTATGGCTGCAGTGATTTGTTGACTTTGAGGAAAGACAAAGGGGCTGTACGTGGCAGTTGTCTGATAAAGAGCACAGATTAGAACTGCACCGATTGTTTTGAAGACATGTTGATGGTTCCACCTTTGTATTTCTTTTTCTCATTTCCATACTGAACCTGCTAATTCGTTAGTTAATCCACTCCGCAAATATTTATTCAGCATCTGTTACATGCCAGGCATTTTTCCAGAAACTGGGGATATGGCAGTGAAGAAATCTGACAGAGATCCTTGTCTTCATGGAACAGTTTAGTAGGGTGTTAGCTAAGTGCAATGGAGAAACAATGCAGAAGAGAGGAGGGAGAAGTAGGAACTGTAGCAGGGAGACAGGAAAATTAAGAGGCTATTTAAGGCAGCCACTTGGGAGAGCAGGCACATTCTGTAGAGCCACACAAGACAGAACCAAGGAGTAAACAATGGGACTAAATTACATGGCTGAACTTCCCAACTATTAGAGCTGTTCAAAGATAGAACTTTACAGAAATAAGTGTCTCCCTGATCCTGAACATGTTTAAACAGAGCCAAGAGCTTGCCATTGGCTGGAGTGAGTGAGGATCGAATGCCTTCTTGGATCACTTTGAGCTCTGAAAGTCACTAGTAGAGTTCAAATTTGGTGGAGAAGAGAGCCAGGCAGGGATGGGGTCTACAGCACTGAGAGGGCCAAAGAGACAAGGTTCTTGGCTGGGGATCCCATTACTACACTGGGAAGTATAGATATTGGGGGACTCCCTGTAGTTGTGGTAACTGGCTCTTTGACCAAGCTGGATAACAAGAGTTGTCTGTTTGTTTACTGCCTCTTAAAGCAATGAAGACAGTCTGTTATATGTAGTTAGTTGCCCATATAGCTGCCTGGTTCTCTCTCTTTACATCTCTGACAGGAAAACACACCACATTGTGGGAACAAAGACTTGCCAGGTCTGACAAGGTCTTCCTGTTGCATAGGGTTGGGAGATGAACCTTCAGTAACCAGATGTTGTTAGATGTAAAACACTGTTTGTGTGTGTGTGTGTTTTAAATATATATCAACTTGTCTTTCCGAAATTTTTCTTCTACATTTTGGGAGATCTACTGAGGAATTTTTTTAGATTGAATTACAACTGACACACACAAGGACTCAGATTCTTTATAGTAATTGGTAAAGTTGATTTTTTTTGTCTTTGCCTCCCCAAGTTTCAAATAAATGCAGCATACTTTGTGCTTTTTCTTGCATTTGTGTATTATACATCATTAGGTTTGTCATAAACACAGAAATCTTGCTTGGAAAGTATCATCATTTCAGCCTTCACTTTAGTGAAAGGGCTGGCTTGGATGCACAAAGGCTTTTCTCAATTTCTTGTTACGGTTGGCTCAGGCCCTCCGCTGTTTACTGGTTGGTACCTATGTGGTACTGGTTGTTTGATCCAGTGTGTTGAATGCCTCTCCTGGATAAAACTGACCTTAGAGATCACCTCATCCAACACCCTTGCTTTAAATTGTAAGAAAATAAAATTCAGAAATGTTAAGGAACTTTCGCCATGTCAGATGGCTGTTCTGCTGTCAGGCCGGAGCACAGTGAAGTTAGAGCCATTTCAAATACTTGAAACCAGGTACCGCTGAAAGAACCTGCTTTGCTGACTACAGACTAGTTTTTTTCCATTATCGGGACGAAAGCTCATCCTGAAAAATCCTTTTCCCTAGCAAATCCCATTTTGGAACAGAGTAAGGTCCTGTTCTTACTGAGAAGGAAGTGTGTCTACCATTGGCTACACCTGGAGGAATATTTTAAGACTGTCCTGGGAGTCACATGGAGGCAGGATGCCTGCTGTGTTATGCCCACAGTGCCAGTCCAAATTTATATTCTGTGAATCTGACTTCTGAAATGACCTTGATACTGTGCTAGGAAGACTCGAGGCTTTTTCTCTCATCATGTTCCCTTTCCTTGGTGGGTAAGCTGGAATCTTCTTAGGCTTCCTTCTCTCTTTGGGATGTCTAAGATAAAAATTTCTTCCTTTTAAAAGTAGAAGTTATTCTGGGTTTTGTTTACGCCATTGGCTCTACACAGCAGTGGCTACGTTGTTCAGATATACCTGTGCAGAGCCTTGCTGTTCCTTCCATTTCTCCCACATGCTTCCCTGCAGCTTTTACACCATGTTTGCTTAGGAACTTGATATTCAGTGTGGCTCTACAGAAATTCTCAATTCATCTTTGGCATTTCCATTAGTCTGAATACTGCTGCTCCTGGGAGGAACTGGGATGTGATGTCCTCTGCTGTGTCACCCTAGGGGAAGGGACTGACAGACAATTCCTGCAGCCACAAGGGAACGCCAAAGCAAAGAATATATGGGAGGGCACACTTGAAGTGAGCAAGCTTGCTCAAGGTGGTCCCTCCTTGCCAGCCACACCCAAGGTGAGGGAGTTCCCTGCCTTATTTCAGTCCACAGACAATGAGATTCCTTAGTGCAGCTTGTGAGAATGCTCCCAGTGCAGGACCCATGGGGCCAGGGCCTCTGGGCAGCAAAAGAAATCTGAGCACGGAGTTGTGTCGAACATGGCATAAGTTTAAATATCCAGAGGATCTTTAAAAGGAACTTTTGATGCCCCACTTTTCAAGAGCCATGTCTTGTCAGTTCTGAAGCTCTTTTATTTACATTGCTTCAATAATGCTGAAGTGGCTTGGGTTTTGCTGCCAGCATCAAAATCCAACAGTAGAAAGAGAATTGCAGATTTTTTTTCCCCACAGTTAACATCTATTCTACATACGTAAATTATACATTGGGGTGCCTGGGTGGCTCAACTAAGCGCCTGACTCTTGATTTCTGCTCAGGTCATGATCTAACAGTTGTGAGATTGAGCCCCGAGTTGGGCTCTGGGATGACAGCACAGAGCCTGCCTGGGATTCTCTCTCTCCCTCTCTCTGTGCCCCTCCCCCATGTGCACACACGTGTGTGCTCTCAAAATAAATAAACTTAAAAAAAATTAAATACATAAATTATACATCATAGACATTTTAGTGGAATGAGCCAGAATAATAGTGCAAATCCAGTCTGCCATGCCATGCATCTGAACATTTAATTAGTGTAGGCAGAGTTTTATATTAAGTAGGTTCTTACCTCCTGAACTTTTTGGGTGGACAAAAGGAAGTTTCTAGACATGGGCCTTTGGCTAACATGGGGGAAGAAGGAGCATACCCTATATGAACATTATAATGAATCTGTGTGTGTGTGTGTGTGTGTACACCTGCACATTCTGCAGAGGGACAAGAACTAGAGTCTTTAAACACATCATATGTGCAATCAAGCCCTTTCCTAAAAATAGTTCTCATTACAAAATGCTAGACTATGATGCTTTACAACTATCTTCCTTCACTGGAGCTGAGAAGGGAAAAGACAGATACAGTTATTAAGGGTTACACAAAGCTTTCCTCTTTGTGGTATCCAAGTTTTCTGTATCTCTGGGGTCCAGGAGGTACAACACTAGGAATCTGACTTGGACTGAGAAAGTTTGTGAACACTGGAGAGAGAGCTGGACCCACACAAGTGTTTTGTTACACATACCTCACAGAGAAGCTTCAGTGGAAGATCCTAAAATATGCCTGACAAATAAAAGGATAGTGTGTGTAAATGAGTATCAAACTCAGTATCAGGTAATATTTGAGATATGTAAGTATCTTAAATGCTCTCTCTTTAGTTAATAAAAATATAACTTCCCTAAGTTCATTGTGGGTTTAATCTTCCTAATTTTCTCAAGCAATTTACATACTACAACAGGAAATTTTCTTATCACAGGACATTTTAGGAATGTATCCCTTGGGGAATTCTATTTGGAAAAAATAACAGAAGAGCTTTATCTTTCTATACATAATTTGTCTCCATGTATGTGACTTCTATGACAAAACGTTATACACTATTTACAGAATTTTAATTTCTTGTACTGTTGAGGGTTAAAAAGAAGTCACAGCTTCTTGGTTCCACAGCAGAGTTATGGCAGTGGCTCAATTTAAAAAAAATTTTTTCTAGTGTGGTCCTTGTCAGATTGTATGTCTCAAACCGATCATAACTTGTGGATGATACAGGTGTCTTCCCTTTCTAACCTAGGTGACTTCCGACAGCTAGTTACCGAAAGACATCACCATTTTACAACAGGAACTCAACACAGAAGTTATGATGGAAAGCCATTTTATTTTTCCCTAAAGTTATTTAAAATAAAAGACTTGAATGGAAAATGTTTAGTACCGATATGTCACCCTGAATGCCAGCAATACCTTGACTTTTATACACACAGGAAGCCAGGTCAAAGTCCAGTCAGTGTACAGTTTTGCATGAACAAAATTTTCTGCCATTTTGCTTTAGCAAATAGTAACATAATTTAAAACGCTCATGTCTCCTCTGTGGCACCTAAAATCCAGTCCTATATTTATTAATACAGTTAGAAAAATAAAAGCCTTAAAAAATTCATGGTATGAGTTCACGGTGCTAATCACACAGTCTCCTCAAAAGTAAGATCATTTTTAAAACTCCTACATAACAACCTTCTGGTTTAATTTGAAAGGCTTAAGACTTGAAATCTAGTAAGACTGTTAAGTCAATGTACATATCAATTATTTGACTTAATTTTTACTTGCCCTGGGAGGGTTAATTCCCATTGTCCACTGAATGAATGCCTTTCAAATATTAATAAATATATTACACTATTTACAAGCATTCTTAACCACTCTGACATGGGTAGAAAGTTAGGCCGTGGGGAAGGAACCACCTCCCAGCAGGGCAAGCTCCTGAGGTCTGGGACAAAAGGACGGTGCTGGAGGATGCACCAAGGGCTGCTTCAGTGTGCGTGCGAGCTCTCAGACACACCAGGCTCCTTTTGAGACCAGCTGGCCAATAATTTGTTGTTGCTGGATCAGGTATAAATGCCCAGTGGCCAGAAACCAGGAAAAAAAAGGAACACTGTGACGGTATGTTATTTTAGTAGTTAAGAAGAGGGAGGCAGTCCTAATGTCAGACTAGGCTAAGGATGGTGCAACCATGCTCCACAAGCTGTTGGTGAATCACCCTCGGCAGATTACCTAACTTAGTCGAGGTGATGGGTACATGTCATGGGTAAGGAAAGGGTAAATGTAAGAAATTGTTTTGGCAACGAAAAGTGATGTTAATTCAACGTCTGCAAGTTTAACTGTGCCACATACCCTCTTCTTACACGACTTTCTGCAAACTGTCTCAAGCAGACATACCATCCATTTCACAAACCTTGTTAATGCTGCTGAAGGACTTACATTCTAATGCTCTGGTAAGAGTGATCATGCCTAAATCAGCCCATACAGTATCATAAACCTGAAGAGGTGAAGCCAAAGATTGAGAGAGGCTAGATATCTGCCTTGTGAATGTAAACGAAATTCTCATTTGGGGGGCTTAGTTTCTTATGTTTTAGTAACAGCAGTAAACTAGTCATTATTTTAAAAAGCACACTATCTTGGGTCATGTCTATATATGTATACACATACCGTTCCTTTTCCTGGTAGTCATTTAGAGGTCCAAGCCTGGGGCCCTCAAAGGGCATGGCTTCCACCAAACCTTCTGGGGTACAGAGTCCAAATAGTCCCTTGGAAAATGTTATAAATTAGATTTGCCCAATATAATGTTTAAATCTCTTACACAAGAGTCTTTAAAATAATTTAAACACTTGCAAACTCAATAAGGGTTCTCTGGTGGCCCACTTTCACATGCAAACACAGACGAACTGTTAACATGCATTATTTTAGTCAATTGGTAAAGTTTATTTCGTTAAGTATAAGTAATTTTAAGCCATTTACTAAATTGTAAATTTCAATCCATTAAAAACTACTACCAGAGCAGTTCTGAGGTATTACTGTTAATCTAATATAGAAATGTTACTCTACTCTGCTGTGGTATGAAATGTGACTGCCATGCCTCTTATGTAATGGTGCTGTTGCAGTGCTGACTACAGGCGTGTCCTATAGCTTTCAGGAAATTATTGCGTATGTGCATTCACTGATTTTCCAAACATCAACGGCAATTTGGTCATTTCTAAGCATACTAAAATAATAAAGTACAGCTCCTGGAATGGGACAAACAAGCGGAGAAATTTCAGGTATATAATGCCATCCTCCAACCTACTTCATCAAAAACCCACCCTACTCACTCCAGTCATTTACAAGGGAAACTTGTGCAAAAAGCATCCAAAAAGCCTATTGGTGGGTTAATTTTCTTGTAATTTTAAAAGAACTAGACAATGTTTTTTCCCTTAAAATTCATTTATAAAAATAAATTAATTTCAGTTTGAGACCTTAGATACCAAATTGTGGCTTAATTTAGTCGTGATGGCTAAGACTATAAAGTTATGAAAAATGTAGCTGAAAACGGAAGAGCTCCAGCTCAGTCCCCGTGGCGTGGCAATAGCTGGCACCCTGTGCGGTCACAACCCTCCCCATAGTTACCCAAAACACACTCAACTTCTTGACAGACTTTTGGCGTTCCTTTCTCCTGAAACTCCCACAAAACTTTAATTTTTAGACCTCTGTTGCAAAACTACAAGTAACCATAATACATTCAAGAAAGGGAATGAAAACCTGTCACCCACTCAGGAGACACTGATCCATTGCACTGGAGCAAACACAGCAGCTTGGAGGAAAACGGTCACCCACTTGGGTGTACGGCTTATCCAGATGTTTTGCACTAGAATGCAGGCGTGAAGTCCCTCGGAGTCTTTATCTCAGAGCAACAATAATTTAAAGTCAGTTTGACAGTATGAACAAACCCTTCCAGGTTTTGTGCCATGAGATGATGAGCAGCCTGGCCCCGATTCCAGGTACCTGGTGTGTGGCGGGGCCTGGTCACTATGTACATTAGATAGGAACACTGTCAGGTGGAAATGCCAATATGACTTACTGCTTAGGACTGTGCTGACATCGATGCCTTTGTGAGGTTGATTTCCCACGTGAGAAGCTTTTTGCCTTAGTCAGGAAATTATCTGAGGGAACAGTAAGGAACTGAACTAAGGAAAAAGTTTCTGGCCTCCAAATCCACACACACACACACACACACACACACACACACACACACACACACAAGCAAGTTTCAAACTACTGTTATCTCTCAGTGCAAAGGAGCAATCGGCTGACCTGTCACATACCATCAATCGATATGAACACAGCATTCAGTCTGTGGAACAACGTGACGCAGCAAAAACCTGATCTAATGCGAATTCAAGCCTATTAACTAAGACCGCAGCAAGGAGACAGTGCAGCTCAGTGTTTCTCCCGCGCTAGTGCCGACTCTGAACACAAAGCAACCGAAAGGCACAGGCTCAGATTTCATTGATAGTCCTCTCTGAAGGGCAGTATTCCGAGGGGCCCGGTGAGGACATATAGAAAGACTGTGTTTTCCTTTTTAATCGTGCTCTTTTGTTGGCCAACACCAGGCTGCGCCGGCTCGAACTGATGATTTCCGAAATGAACTTTTTGCAGTCTACGCACACCTCCATAGTACTCCAGTCCTCCATCAACTCTTTGGGAAACTGTAGTTCTTCATCTGATTTGTCCACAGACTTAGATTTTGAGGAGAACCTGGAACAAAACAAAATGTTCTGAATCCAGTATCATTACTCACAGTTCTCTTGCAATACTGAGCAACTAGGTGCAAAAAAGGTAAATTTGCTGCCAAAACATTTTACTGAATGGGTGAGTCACCTCATGTGTTTCCAAAGGAAGAATTTCTAATTGGGGATAAAATTCAAAATATTTTTTTAAAAAAGAAACCAGGAAACATGCTTTATTAAGAAATAATAATACTGAAAACTCTTAGTGTCCCTTCTAGAATTTTTGGAAAAAAAAGACATTCAGAGTATTCACCTGATTAACATACATGACGTCTAGTGGACTTTAACAATGAAAATGAAACAAAGTGCATGTTGCTAACGTCCTCTGGGTGATTCAGAAGGAACTTCAAGTTTTTTTTTCCAGTGGCCCTGTGTCAGGGTTGATGAACATTAGTTAACTGTAGATGGTGGGGCAGATTACAGTAAGCTGAGGTAAATATGTCTTACCCTGAAAAGTTATCTAGGGACCAGCTTTCTCAACATTTTTGCGTTTCTCAAATACACCTTCCCCTCCCTAATAATTCTCTAATTCTCTACATTTGGATGACTAATTATTTGGATTCCAGAGAGCTGGAGTTCACCAGACCTCATCACAGTAATTGTTCTGGGCAATTTTTTGAAATAACTAGGAATCATCTACTCGTTTACTACTTTAGTAAAACCAAACAGGAACCTAGGTGTGGAGTATGTACAGAAAGGAACAACAATGTGTCCCGTCGCCTTGAGCTCACAGGTGATGATCCACAGTTGGAGGCCACCACAGAGCAGCAGTGTCTCAGGGCAGAGTGGGCAGCACAGGGGCAGCAGTGCCGGGCACAAGTTACCTGCTGGGCTCACAGCTTCCTTGCCTTGCCGCCCACATCTGTGGTGTGCAGGAGTGGGGCTGCCCAGCGCTCAGCACCTCCCTGACAGGGGGCAACTGGTGCATAAAACCCCAACCTTTTTGGCTTGTGAGTATGTGAGTACGTGAGCCGAGCTGGCCTGATCTCCATCCTTTCTTAAGGACCAACACTAACCTTACCCTGCATTAAACGCAAAGGGACTGATATTCAGGTTTTTTTTTTAATTGCCATAAAGCTCTTGGCATAAAGCTTTATTTCTGCCTTATTTACAATAGGAAGATAAACCAAAGTTCTTGCAGACCACTGGAAACCAAGACCTAAACAGATTTGCTTTCAAAACTAAGGATGAAAGAAGACAACTTCAGGTGCAGGTTTTCAACTACACTGAAAACAAGGTCAGTTTTAAAGATGACTTTTAGAGAACACACAAAAGTAATTACCTCTAAAATAGAAAAAAAAATGATGACATTCAAGTATGCTTCAAGTAGCTAGCTATTATCCCTTGACAAGTTACCTTTGGGAAATTTTGAAGATTTGTGCGCAAGTCAAGACTATATTAAAACCAACCACCCAACCTAAAGCACCCTGAGCCCAAACCCTACTTTGTCACTGGTTCTCAAAAGGAACGTTCTTCCTTTACAGAGTAAAGTCTCAGGTGTCTTACTCACCTGGCAATGCTCCGGAGTGGGCGATGGTGGCCAGTGGGGGTTTTTTCTGGCCTCATGCAACTTTCCCCTCTTTGCAAGGTAGAAGGTCCCAATGAAAAGATGGGAAGAGTGGAGTATGGTTTAGAGGGCAGCCGCATCTATTATCCCAAATGAAACCAGAGTGAGCAGTACTGTTAAAGAGGTAGACTCCTTAAAATTAACACAAGTTATAATTTTGCCAAGCTTAGCTTACCTTTTTGCAACACTGTGAACACACGGGCCTGTACACAAAATCAGAAGTGTTACTCAGCATTGACGTGATGAGACCGGAGAGTGAGAGAAGTCAATGGCTGTGCAGTTGTGAATTTCTATAACAAACTGCAAAAACTCTCTTGTTCTTCCACCAGAATGTAACGGACTGATACAACCGTGGATTGCCAAGGAGACAATCTGTGAAAGTGAACTCTTACACTGTTTCCTGGAAAAGGATCAACTCTCATCTGTCTGGGATTTTCTTACTTGTCTATCTAGGGAAGGATCACGTGACAATCACATCTACTTTTTGTGTTTAAACAAGACATATGATTATTAGGATCACCTTAGTTATGTAAAAGAAGTACATGCGGAGAAACATTTTCCAGCTATAACGCTAAGTAACTGTTTGCTCTACTCTTTGAAGAAATCAGTATTACTAACCCACAAGCACAATACGATGTGATAACAAATTGGGGTAATTTCTAATACTGTTCCTGTGTGGAAAAATGACTAAACAGTGAATGTAAGTAGTATTTATTTACATCAATTACAAAAAACCTTACCTCTTACAGAACTGACAGGTATAAGACCAGGTGAAGAAGGAAAATCTCCTGGTTCGGCAACAAAAGCAGAGCTAAAAATACAAATTTAAAGGGAGAGAAGAGCATTGCCAACAGTTAATTTCCTAATTTACATGTCTAAATATACTTTTACATATTAGGGACCTTTAGCAGACAGAAGGAAAAAGAGAATTCAGAAACCCTGTTTTCAAGTTTGGCTCTGTAAGAATTATAATTTGGCTATTTACTTATAATTCCACTTTTAAAAGGTAATAAAAGGCTATAGCTCTCAGAGGCTCATCATCATGGAATCAATCTGAAGAAGGTTCTGAAACAGACTCTTCCATTTTTCAGATGTATTTTCTTTATAAATCCTTTAAAAGTATAACAACTAAATGCAGACATGATTTTATGAAGGCATGCCACTATTTATTATGGTTGTTTTAAGTCTTCCAAAGTTTTTGATTTCTCAGAGAGAAACAAAAATACTCTCTTTTGTAAGCAAAGCAGAATAGGAACTGTGTAGTATAGGGTAAGCCTCTTACCTCCTGAAATCCCCTAAAAGTCCTGTACCATCTGGCTGCCAGCAGACCGCTCCCTCAGGAGACCAGGCCTGGGACTCACCATTCCTCTAACCCTACTTATCAACCAACTTTAAACAGCTCTACCTTTCCTTTTTTCAGGGCGGTGTAGACATCTTTATACTGTTGGTATTTTTCCAGCTCTGCCTTCACCAGGACCTGACGAATATGCATCACTTCCTCCACAGTAAGAGCTAGGCATTCCACTGGATAGCAGAATTCCTCCTGAAATTCAAAATTCCACATGAATAAGAAACTCCCACCCCCTTTTCTGGCACTGCACAGTTTCCCTTCAGATCAGACACCTGGTTAGTAGCTCCAGAGAAGAAAAGAGGTTTCCCAATGAACACTGGAACAGAGCTGGCTCACTCTGGGGACCACATAATTTCTAATTACACTAAGACAACAGATGGCAGAAAACTTCTGGGGACCATGTCAAACATTATAACCTATAGAAATTTCCAGGAAAGGAAAGTTCCTCACATTTGAGTACATATTTTGCCTCAAGTTTCTATTTCATTAAGCAGAGCTATGTATCTGTGTAATGAAATCTTGAAAGAACATTTTCTTGTTCTAAAACAAATTGACATCTGTTTTCTCCCACAATTCTGCAAAGACATTGCTTCCTGTTATTTGTATACTATATGCTAATACTTACATAACAAATCTACAACATTGGTACTATTTAGAAAACTGGTTTGTGGTACCCAGAATAGCCAAAAGGAGGTGGTTAGTAATTTATACCGAGAAGCATTATTTAGTGGTAAGTTACATCAGCACATTGAGAAAAATCCTAATGGTATGAGCAGAACTGAAACATGTAACTACTGGTGCAGTTTCCAGCCAAAAAGCAACCTCTACAGGCTGCACCACGGTTCTCTAGATTTCTGTTATTACTTTTAAACAACTGCTGAATGTACAATCAGCACTGGAAAGATGTGGAGAAAATCTTAAGAATTCCACAATAAATATTTATGCTGGCTGTCTTATGGTAATGGCTTCCCTAAAAACAGCTGAGGAAGATGTTGATGTAACTGATCCCACTGAATAAAGAGCCTCACCCCCATCTGCTCCCCATCCGGCCCTGTGTTTGATTGGTGGATCTAATAGAAAGACAGAACGGTCTTGTGCATTCTCACCCTGCCAGGCTTCACAGGGGCCATTGTGGTGTAGGGACACTGAGACTTAATGTTCTCAGTGCAAACACATTATAATTCACTCCCACACACACACAATAGCATTGCTCACAGGCATTCTGGAATCAAACAAGCCAAATGAGAAAGCACATGACTATGAATGCAGTCAGTTTATGGAGCTTTAACATTCAGTTCTGTCTTTCAATCAGAAAAAACAAAAACAAATCTAGGTTGCAAACTTGATAAACATTAGCATTTACTAAAAAAAAAAGTAGTTTGAAGAACTGCTTCTTACTAACAATCAATACAAAATCACGTCTGGTCAGGCTAACTTTAAATTTGCTTAAAAATGTTTTGGAAAAAAATCCTGCAATTGAATTTTTAAGAGGAATGTTTAAGAGGATACTAAGCTGTATCCAGAGGGTGGGAAGGTAGTCTGTTCAGGAAGACTGTATCATTTGCTAGTCTAAAATATTTTTTAAAAAATCACCATCACATAATTTTCTCTTTCGATGGGAAAAGTTTTCAAACATAACAGGATTAAATTGGTGTCCAATATCCACTCAGTTTTCTTCCACCCTGAGAAAACAGCTTAGTGTCAAGTAGGAACAATGCACTGTCTGTGTGAAGGTTAGGCCACTACAGTTCTGCAGGAGATAGGTATTGTCGGCTGCACATGTCTGAATGATGGCTTTTCTCAGCTTTTAACATATTTCATAAAAAGTTTCCTATGGTCTTTTTTATTCATTTGCTGAGTATGATTTTTGTGCATTTTCTGATAGTTAACCATGTGACAAAACTGCTGAGGTGGAACAAAATAATGTATGCATCTAGTAACTAATCAGAGAATCAATACCTGAGATTTGTTGCTATGGGAAGATGGCAAATAGTGCCAATTTAATTAACTTAACAACTGGGATGCCTGGGATGGTAAACATTTCCGGTAGATGGGAATCCTTTTTATTTGCAGGGAGATCCTAACACACATAATAGACCTGACAGGCTCTACTTCCCTCTTCTCAGTCTGAAATCACAAAAGGGCTTAGTCAAGCATACTTTCAACTTACTGCTTTGAACCATATGCAAATCCAGTACTTCGTAAGACATAATAAGAAACTGTATTTTGTGGGTGTTCTTGTTCTTTCTCTAACTTTCAGGCAGATTACTGTTTAGTAAAATAATTTCCATCAGGTCAAATGCTAATGTTTTAATTCTGGTGCTTTCCCAAGGACAACAAAACTTTAATGCAACATGAAAGAAAATAATAAACAGTTACTAGAATAGTTTTCATTAATTTTTTTCAATTGGCAAAAAAATTAAACATCCCCAATGCCAAATTAAGCCTTAACCTTAACAGATCTTGCGGAGATATTAAAGCTCCAAAATGTGAGGAGCATTTGGGGCTTTAACAGTGACTGAGAGCCCTCGGTCATTCCTCCACATGCCCAGAGCTCATTGTCACAGCCAGACATGGGACTCTAAAATCCTCTTGCTTCTCTGTGCCTCAATCTCACTCCTAAATTTAGGAAAGGGTAGCTAAATCTGAAAGAGTTTTAATAAAGATTACAATATGCTATAGGGGGAGATGAGCTTTTAGAACTTACTTTTGATGTATGTTACTAAAATTGCTGAGTTTGTGTTGAATATTCTGATTACATTTACCATCCAGAAGGGTCAGAGTTAGGGAGCACAGAAATTAGAGAACATAATGTATACTCTGGTTACTGAGCCACAGAAAGAATGGGAATAGTTATATTTTATATAGTATTCTTAATTAGCAAAAACTTTGTAAGTAGCAGATATTTGAAAATTATCCAAAATGACCATTGCTGTTTTGAGTTTTTAATAAATCAAAGGCAGATTTAAATTAAAATAGCACCTATTAAGTTTAATTACTCTTCTCTTTTTTCAGGTTCAATTTTAAAAGTCAAAGTGAACTGTTTGCCTACAGTGATATGTAGACATAGTATACAGATATCTCTGTCTGGGGAGTATTGATAATAAAAATAAAAATGTCAAACAAAAATAATATAAAAACAGGGAGGGGGACAAAACAGAAGAGACTCCTAAATATGGAGAACAAACTGAGGGTTATAGGAGAGGTTGTGGGAAGGGGGATGGGCTAAATGGGTAAGGGGCATTAAGGATCTACTCCTGAAATCATTGTTGCACTATATGCTAACTAATTTGGATGTAAATTAAAAAAAAAAACAAAAAATAAAACAAGTTGAAAAAATGTATAAAAATGTCAGCAGATCTCCAGTAATAGCAGCAGTAAGAGTGACAGGAATTAAAATGCCATCCCTGCACCTGACCATGTACTGCCCAAAGGGCCAAGATCTAAAATGGAAAAAGAATAGAGATCTAGCCTCTATTTCATGACAAATAAGAAGAGAAAGGAATTTGTTGTATTTCATTTACATTCAGAGTCTCTTTTCCAAACCAAGATGAGTAATAAAGAATAACAAAGAAACCAGCTGCTGGTTCATTTGTCAAGGATATGTTTAGTAAATAAAGGACCTCACAGAGCCAGGACCCTATATGAAGCAGAACAGACCAGGCAGCTGCGAACACTAGTCAGCAGCACATGCTACTCTGGGGGCAGGGGAAGCTTGGGCATAGTTTGAGGGCTTTTTATTTCACTGGAGTTTGGAAAGTATTGGATTTTCTTTAAAAAATAATTCTGTATGAAAATCTAAAAAATAATAAAATGCATACTTATTTAAAATATTTAAAATAACCGCATCAATAAAAGGAAAACTTAAAACTTCTAGGAGAAGTGGGTTGTCCTAAACACCATGCCACACTCTGACGAACACAATGCAGCTGTATGAAAGGTGTGGGGAAGAAGGTTCTTGGAGCTCAGGGCAGGCATGGGCTACAGGTGCACAGCCCCTCTGAGCTCATGGCGGGGTGTGTGGGAAACGAGAAATGACATGGTTTCATGGGTTGTGGGGGAGTCCCCTGTGGCTATATGGCCTGGCAGGCGGTTGCTCTGCCAGCTGAATGAGGGAGCAAATGCCGATCCGATGGCAGGAAGGCCCTGGGAGGCAAGCACCCACAGGCTATCTGAGTGCCCCTGCACATGGAGAGGAGACGGCATTCTTCCTGCCGTATAACTGGGTCACTCACAGGTCCCTCTAATCCGATGCTGCATTTTGAGTTTGTTGTCCTTTCAAGGTCATTTTCCTCTCAACTGAGATCATGGTGTAATCTATGCATCCTACAAAAGACTGGAATCAACGATCAGAAGCAAAGTGCCCATCTAAGCTGTTAATTGTTCAGAGTGCAGTAGCTGAGGTATCACTGTCAAAGAGATAGAGTAAAATAATCCCCAGAACCAGCAGAAAGAGGCCAACCTTTGAGGATTTCCACCTGCTGGTAAAAGCTCTCTCACATAGATAATACATAGCCCCTGCTACCCCAAACATGGCTGCTTCAAAAGGATGAGAGCTGAGCAGAGAAGCTGTTTGTATGGTAGAAAAAAGTGGTCGGAAAGGCGTCCTTGGCCATACACTGGTTATCCTAGGAACCTGAACAACAGATAAGGGAAAAAGAAAATGGCAGGGGGAAAGAAAAGGAGAAAATAATGCTGAACATGAGTGACCTAAAAATAGTGGTTACAGAGCATGAAAGAAAAACAAAACAAAACAAAAACACCACAGAGGATGTTAACAGTAGATTCCACATGTGTGTGTCCACACCAACATCTGCTTCTATATGTGCAAATTAGTAATCATACCATGAAGTCATTCCTAGGGAGTCTCAAGAATTCACAAACCAGAGACTTAAGATGTTTCTAACTTAGTGGCCCCCTGAACAGGGCTCACCAGGAGGCAGGACAGAGGCAACCACCTCTGGGGGCAGTGGGGAGCATGCAGCACACTGGGGAAGGTACTGAAAGACAAGTCTCCTTTTACTTAGATGGGCCATCGTCCTCAATCATTTGACCAAGTGATGAAAAGAAAATTACATTTTAAACATCCTAAGGAAACAGAGGGAGATACAATAAAAATAAAAATGAATACCAACAAAGACATTTCTGCCATTTTCAGTGTAAGGATTATAAATACAAAAGGATTCCTTGTTTTAATATAGCTAAAGTTTAAATTAATGGTCATACTTTTAAAGTACTTACCAAGCTAGACAGCACTACCACAAGACAAGTGTGATTATGGATTTCTCAAGATAAGCTATTAATGAGACCAGTCACTACTCTGACTGGAGGTTACTTTGTCTCAGCTCACACCCAGAGGCCCTTCCCGTGAGCTGTGGTTCCCTATAGAACCTGAGCCATCCAGCGCTGACCGAAGTGCTTTCTTTCCCACTGCCTTTCACTGAGACTCTTCTCTGTGACTGCAGATAAATTTTGTCTTGCTCTCCTTGTCCATAAAAAACAACTCCCAGCCTGACCTACCACACAGTAAGAGTTCCCCTTTGTCAGGAAATACACTTCTGGGTCCTTGATTTGGGCTGATGGTCTTTCTTCTATTAATTCTATGGTATTTCTTCTATTCCATTCAAAATTTCTCTTACTAGCTGAAATTCCTTTTAACTGATCTGATAGTTCTTCCACAGTGATAATTTTAAAATTTAACACCAACAATGGTGTCATATGATCACAAGGCCAGGTACACAGCTGAATGATAAACTGGCTTCTAAGAGAAAAGTTGGCTGAAGAGAAGAACCTCTTGATTATTGGACTTGTGATCTCTTATATACATTTAAGTTGTTCACATAAACAAAAGTCTTTGTACTTTAAAGTTTCAACCTGTCTGGTTAAGAGTTCTGTTTTTCTGCTGATAAACTACTGGTGAGACTATACTTAATCAATGTTTCAGTGATTAAGAGTTAGAGGAATTCTATCAAGAACTGACACACAATCATTAGTTCCTTAATTGAACTTTTTAGGAACAGAGATGACTGATCAAATTTCAGCGCTTGAAAGCTCTGTTCAAACTTGGTATCTTCATAAGAACCATACTATCTTCCTCTACTTTGAGGGAGGGAAATCAGTTATTGCTTTATTTGAACCCTTGATAATTCAAGACAGCCTAAAAATATGGACTGAAATATAGACAAGGCATATTCCAGTGCTTTTTATTCATGAATTTCTGAGAAAACATTAGATATTAGGTTGCTGGTAGAATTATTGATTGAAGCCTTCACCTCACCTGCAAATATTTCTTATGTCAAGTGGACTACAAAAGAATCTTTGCAGACCTCTTTTAGTTAGAGGGTCTGTTACTTCTTTCTGGCAGTGCCCTATGTATTACTTCCATTGTCCTGGGAATCAAAGCCACTACACCAACCTGGAAGTCTCAGGAAAATAGCAAAATCATCATCCAGTGCAAATAGCAGCTTTGGCTCCAACATCATAAAACATACTTGAAAACAATGTACAATGGCTTGTAATGGATCAAAATTCTCCCCTTATACTTCTGCCTCAATAAAATAGTGTACTTTAGTCTGACTTTGCTAACTTTTTGAGGAGTCTTAACAATTTTTAAGTGGACTAATTCCCTTTGAAAAGAAGAAGGCATTTCTTTAATAATAATACATGCTTTCAACCATTGATAAGTCTTCTGGGGAAAAAAAACTACTTTAAATGAACAAGGAGTGGTCAAATTTCATTTAGGTTACTGTCAGAATTGGTTTTCTTTAGATATTAAAAACAAATAAAGCTATTTAAAGATCATTTTAACATTTGGAAGATTTTTTTCTCCTAATCATTGTCTTAAGAAAGCTATTTATTCCATGTCTCTAACTGATCCTTAAGTTACTACGCAGTTTTCCAGTTACTTACAAGAGATCGGGAGCTCTGCTTGGAGGGTGGCAAAAACTGTCTTACATTTGTGGGTGTTTCCTTTTCAATGGAATGTCGTCTCTGGGGTGGCTGCCGTCTCTCTGGCTGGGGTGTTGATGATATGGGCAAGAATTTCGGAGGCTCTAAAGAAATGAAATTAACCAAACTGAAATGAACTTTCTTACAAGTAAAAAGTCTTAGATTTTCAATTTCTGACAGAATACCCTTTGTCATTTGTCACAAACATTGCATTCAAAGATGAAATATTTGTTAGAGGGTTTTAGTAAGATTAGAAGTTCTTATGGGGATACTATGAGGACTGTTATAGAAAAATCTTTGCAAGATGAACTTTCCTACAGATATAGAAAGAAAAAAGAAAAATATTTGTATTTTTAATATTCATTCAAATATATCATAAAAACACAATTATAGTCTTAGATTTGTACATACAAATGCCTTCACATTATATACAACAAAATTTTACAGTCTCAGGCATGTAAAATACGTAAAAACATGTATTCTCCGTGTGTCCAAAAAAGGCTACCAAATCATACCAAAATTCTCAAGTGTAGTGACCTTTTATATTCTTCTTTTTAAAGGTAAAATATAGGGGCGCCTGGGTGGCGCAGTCGGTTAAGCGTCCGACTTCAGCCAGGTCACGATCTCGCAGTCCGGGAGTTCGAGTCCCGCGTCGGGCTCTGGGCTGATGGCTCAGAGCCTGGAGCCTGCTTCCGATTCTGTGTCTCCCTCTCTCTCTGCCCCTCCCCCGTTCATGCTCTGTCTCTCTCTGTCCCAAAAATAAATAAATGTTGAAAAAAAAAAAAATTTAAAGGTAAAATATAAAAACTCTTCCTTTTTAAATATTTATCAAGACATTCTGTCCTTAGATTTAAATCAAGCTCTATTTAAATTTGAAAAAATAAATTCCAGTTTTGATAATATTGTGCCACTGCTCTCCTTCATCTAGTAATATTTTGGGACAGAGTTTAAAAGGAGAAGGTTTGAGGGGTGCCTTAGTATGTAGAGCACACAACTCTTGATCTCGGGGTTGTGAGTTCGGGCCCCATGTTGGGTGTAAAGATTACTTAAAAAATAAAATTTTCTAAAAAAAAAAAAGTTTATAAAAGGAGAATATTTTATGGTTTGAATGGTTCTGGATTTACATTCTGAAAACATAAGGAGAACATTAGAAATAAATTATATTACTTAAAGTTTTATTTAATACTTCCTCCTACTCTCTCTGAAAAGTAAGCCTGCTTCATTCAATGTAGCAGGTGAGGAAAGTGAAAGTCAACACCAAGTTAAACGTGATCCATCTATTTGGACTACCCCACCAACAGAAATCACTAAATAAAAATAACACGATTTCCATAATCAAGAAAGATACAGAAATCCATTATGTGATTTAATTGAATCTCTATAATATTTAATGGGCCTGGACAAACACCAAGTATAGATAATGACCAAGGTCAGCTCCTACTATTCTTGATACAATCTAAGTAAATCAAAATACTAATTAAAGAATTTTAATCACTAAAAATTCCACGTGTACAGGAAATCAGTAAGTTGTTTTTTTAAATTGCAGTAAAACATACATAAATTATATTTAGTGTGTCTTAACTATTTTTAACTGCACAGTTCAGTGGTATTAAATATTTACACTGTTGTGCAACCGTTATGTTCCATCTTGTAACGGTTAAGACCATAACTCTTCATCTTGTAAACTGAAATTCTACAACTTCCTATTCTCCACTACCTACAGCCCCTCACAACTACCATCCTACTTTCCATCTCTATGATTTTGACCGCTCTAAAAATCTCATATAAATGGAATTATACAGTATTTGCCTTTTTTGGAATTCCTTTTTTCCCTTAGCAAAATGTCCTAAAAGTTTGTCAGTATTGTAGAATTTCCCCCATTTTTAAAAATGTTTTATTTATTTTTGAGAGAGAGCGAGCAAGTAAGCGTCTGAGTCGGGGAGGGGCTGAGAGAGAGAGGGAGACACACAATTTGAAGCAGGCTCCAGGTTCTGAGCTGTCAGCACAGAGTCCAATGTAGGGCTCAAACTCACAAACCGTGAGATCATGACCTGAGCTGAAGTCGGATATTTAACCGACTGAGCCACCCAGGTGCCCCAGAATTTTCCTCAATTTTAAGGCTGAGTAATATATCATTGTGTGGATATTCCACATTTTGCCTAGCCATTCATCCACTGACGGACACTGGGGTTGCTTTCACATTTTAGCTATTGTGAATACTGCTATGAACATGGATGTACAAATATCTCTTTGAGATTCTGCTTTCAATTTTTTTTTTCTGTTTCGATCTTTTGCTTATATAGTCAGAAGCAGAATTGCTGGATCATATGTAATTCTATTTTTAAGTTTCTGAGGAGTCACCATACTGTTTTCCACAACACCTGTACCATTTCACATTCCCAACAGTGCACATGGTTCCAATTTCTCTACATTCTTGCCAACACTTGTCTTCTGGTTTTTGTTTTGATAGCAGCCATTTTAATGGGTGGGAGGTGGCATCTCACTATAGTTTTGATTTGTATTTCCCTAATGATTAATGATGCTGAGAATCTTTTCATGCACTTGTTGGTCATTAGTGTATCTTCTTTGGAGAAATGTCCATTTGAGTCCTTTGCCTATTTTTTAATTAGGTTCTCTTTTCTGTTGTTGAGTTTCAAGACTTTCTCTATATATTCTGAATATTAATCCTTTATTAGAGATATGATCTGCAAATATTTTCTCCTATCCTGCATGCTGCCCTTTTATTTCATTGATAATGTCTTTTTATGCATAAAAGTTTTTTAAATTTCATAAATTCCAGTTTGTCTATTTTTACAAATAGACAATTTTTTGTCTATCCTTGGGGTCATAGCCAAGAAACCACTGCCAAATCCAATGTCATGAAGTTTTTGTCCTATGTTTTCTTCTAAGAGTTTTATTATTTTAGGTCTTACATTTAGGTTCTTAATCCATTTTGAGTTAATTTTTGTATATAGTGTTAGGTGAGGGTATAACTTCCTTTTTGCATGTGGATATACAGTTCTCCCAGGACCATTTGCTGAAAGACTTCCCATTGAATTGTCTTGGCACACTTGTCAAAAATCTTTTGACCATATAGGTGAGGCTTTATTCTGGGCTCTCTACTCTATTTTGTTGATTTATATGTCTGCCTTTATGCTAATACCTCATTGCGTTGATTACTATAGTTTCTAGGTTTTTTTTTCTTCAATATATGAAATTTATTGTCAACTTGGTTTCCATACAACACCCAGTGATCATCCCAAAAGGTGCCCTCCTCAATACCCATCACCCACCCTCCCCTCCCTCCCACCCCCCATCAACCCTTAATTTGTTCTCAGTTTTTAAGAGTCTCTTATGCTTTGGCTCTCTCCCACTCTAACCTCCTTTTTTTTTTTTCCCCTTCCCCTCCCCCATGGGTTTCTGTTAAGTTTCTCAGGATCCACCTAAGAGTGAAAACATATGGTATCTGTCTTTCTCTGTATGGCTTATTTCACTTAGCATAACACTCTCCAGTTCCATCCATGTTGCTACAAAGGGCCATATTTCATTCTTTCTCATTGCCACGTAGTACTCCATTGTGTACACAAACCACAATTTCTTTATCCATTCATCAGCTGATGGACATTTAGGGTCTTTTCATAATTTGGCTATTGTTGAGAGTGCTGCTATAAACATTGGGGTACAAGTGCCCTTATGCATCAGTACTCCTGTATCCCTTGGGTAAATTCCTAACAGTGCTATTGCTGGGTCATAGGGTAGGTCTATTTTTAATTTTTTGAGGAACCTCCACACTGTTTTCCAGAGTGGCTGCACCAATTTGCATTCCCACCAACAGTGCAAGAGGGTTCCCGTTTCTCCACATCCTCTCCAGCATCTATAGTCTCCTGATTTGTTCATTTTGGCCACTCTGACTGGCGTGAGGTGATATCTGAGTGTGGTTTTGATTTGTATTTCCCTGATGAGGAGCGACGTTGAGCATCTTTTCATGTGCCTGTTGGCCATCCGGATGTCTTCTTTAGAGAAGTGTCTATTCACGTTTTCTGCCCATTTCTTCACTGGGTTATTTGTTTTTCGGGTGTGGAGTTTGGTGAGCTCTTTACAGATTTTGGATACTAGCCCTTTGTCCGATATGTCATTTGCAAATATCTTTTCCCATTCCGTTGGTTGCCTTTTAGTTTTGTTGGTTGTTTCCTTTGCTGTGCAGAAGCTTTTCATCTTCATAAGGTCCCAGTAGTTCATTTTTGCTTTTAATTCCCTTGCCTTTGGGGATGTGTCAAGTAAGAAATTGCTACGGCTGAGGTCAGAGAGGTCTTTTCCTGCTTTCTCCTCTAGGGTTTGGATGGTTTCCTGTCTCACATTCAGGTCCTTTATCATTTTGAGTTTATTTTTGTGAATGGTGTGAGAAAGTGGTCTAGTTTCAATCTTCTGCATGTTGCTGTCCAGTTCTCCCAGCACCATTTGTTAAAGAGACTGTCTTTTTTCCATTGGATGACCTTTCCTGCTTTGTCAAAGATTAGTTGGCCATACGTTTGTGGGTCTAGTTCTGGGGTTTCTATTCTATTCCATTGGTCTATGTGTCTGTTTTTGTGCCAATACCATGTTGTCTTGATGATTACAGCTTTGTAGTAGAGGCTAACGTCTGGGATTGTGATGCCTCCTGCTTTGTCTTCTTCAAAATTACTTTGGCGATTCGGGGCCTTTTGTGGTTCCATATGAATTTTAGGATTGCTTGTTCTAGTTTCGAGAAGAATGCTGGTGCAATTTTGATTGGGATTGCATTGAATGTGTAGATAGCTTTGGGTAGTATTGACATTTTGACAATATTTATTCTTCCAATCCATGAGCACAGAATGTTTTTCCATTTCCTTATATCTTCTTCAATTTCCTTCATAAGCTTTCTATAGTTTTCAGCATACAGATCTTTTACATCTTTGGTTAGGTTTATTCCTAGGTATTTTATGCTTCTTGGTGCAATTGTGAATGGGATCAGTTTCTTTGTCTTTCTGTTGCTTCATTACTAGCGTATAAGAATGTAACTGATTTCTGTACATTGATTTTGTATCCTGCAACTTTGCTGAATTCATGTGTCAGTTCTAGCAGACTTTTGGTGGAGTCTATCGTATTTTCCATGTATAATATCATGTCATCTGCAAAAAGTGAAAGCTTAACTTCATCTTTGCCAATTTTGATGCCTTTGATTTCCTTTTGTTGTCTGATTGCTGATGCTAGAATTTCCAACACTATGTTAAACAACAGCGGTGAGAGTGGACATCCCTGTCGTGTTCCTGATCTCAGGGAAAAAGGTCTGAATTTTTCCCCACTGAGGATGAGGTTAGCTGTGGGCTTTTCATAAACGGCTTTTATGATGTTTAAGTATGTTCCTTCTATCCCAACTTTCTGAAGGGTTTTTATTAAGAAAGGTTGCTGAATTTTGTCAAAGACCTTTTCTGCATTGACTGACAGGATCATATGGTTCTTATCTTTTCTTTAATGTGATGTATCACGTTGATTGATTTGCGAATGTTGAACCAGCCCTGCATCCCAGGGAATGAATCCCACCTGATCATGGTGAATAATTCTTTTTATATGCTGTTGAATTCGATTTGCTAGTATCTTATTGAGAATTTTTGCATCCATATTCATCAGGGATATTGGCCTGCAGTTCTCTTTTTTTACTGGGTCTCTGTCTGGTTTAGAAATCAAAGTAATACTGGCTTCATAGAATGAGTCTGGAAGTTTTCCTTCCCTTTCTATTTTTTGGAATAGCTTGAGAAGGATAGGTATTATCTCTGCTTTAAACGTCTGGTAGAACTCCCCTGGGAAGCCATCTGGTCCTGGACTCTTATTTGTTGGGAGATTTTTGATGACTGATTCAATTTCTTCGCTGGTTATGGGTCTGTTCAAGCTTTCTATTTCCTCCTGATTGAGTTTTGGAAGCATGTGGGTGTTTAGGAATTTGTCCATTTCTTCCAGGTTGTCCAGTTTGTTGGCATATAATTTTTCATAGTATTCCCTGATAATTGCTCGTATATCTGAGGGATTGGTTGTAATAATTCCATTTTCATTCATGATTTTATCTCTTTGGGTCATCTCCCTTTTATTTTTGAGAAGCTTGGCTAGAGGTTTATCAATTTTGTTTATTTTTTCAAAAAACCAACTCTTGGTTTCATTGATCTGCTCTGCAGTGTTTTTAGATTCTATATTGTTTATTTCTGCTCTGATCTTTATTATTTCTCTTCTGCTGCTGGGTTTAGGCTGTCTTTGCTGTTCTGCTTCTAGTTCCTTTAGGTGTGCTGTTAGATTTTGTATTTGGGATTTTTCTTGTTTCTTGAGATAGGCCTGGATTGCAATGTATTTTCCTCTCAGGACTGCCTTCGCTGCATCCCAAAGCGTTTGGATTGTTGTATTTTCATTTTCGTTTGTTTCCATATATTTTTAAATTTCTTCTCTAATTGCCTGGTTGACCCACTCATTCGTTAGTAGGGTGTTCTTTAACCTCCATGCTTTTGGAGGTTTTCCAGACTTTTTCCTGTGGTTGATTTCAAGCTTCATAGCATTGTGGTCTGAAAGTATGCATGGTATGATTTCAATTCTTGTATACTTATGAAGGGCTGTTTTATGACCCATTATGTGATCCATCTTGGAGAATGTTCCATGTGCACTCGAGAAGAAAGTATATTCTGTTGCTTGGAGATGCAGAGTTCTAAATGTATCTGTCAAGTCCATCTGATCCAATGTATCATTCAGGGCCCTTGTTTCTTTATTGATCGTGTGTCTAGATGATCTATCCATTTCTGTAAGTGGAGTGTTAAAGTCCCCTGCAATTACCACATTCTTATCAATAAGGTTGCTTATGTTTGTGAGTAATTGTTTTATATATTTGGGGGCTCCGGTATTCGGCGCATAGACATTTATAATTGTTAGCTCTTCCTGATGGATAGACCCTGTAATTATTATATAATGCCCTTCTTCATCTCTTGTTACAGCCTTTAATTTAAAATCTCATTTGTCTGATGTTAAGTATGGCTACTCCACCTTTCTTTTGACTTCTAGTGGCATGATAAATAGTTCTCCATCCCCTCACTCTCAATCTGAAGGTGTCCTCAGGTCTAAAATGAGTCTCTTGTAGACAGCAAATAGATGGGTCTTATTTTTTTATCCATTCTGATACCCTATGTCTTTTGGTTGGCGCATTTAGTCCATTTACATTCAATGTTATCATAGAAAGATATGGGTTTATAGTCATTGTGATGTCCGTAGGTTTCATGCTTGTAGCGATGTCTCTGGTACTTTGTCTCACAGGATCCCCCTTATGATCTCTTGTAGGGCTGGTTTAGTGGTGACGAATTCCTTCAGTTTTTGTTTGTTTGGGAAGACCTTTATCTCTCCTTCTATTCTAAATGAGACTTGCTGGATAAAGGATTCTCGGCTGCATATTTTTTTCTGTTCATCACATTGAAGATCTCCTGCCATTCCTTTCTGGCCTGCCAAGTTTCAGAAGAGAGATCGGTCACGAGTCTTATAAGTCTCCCTTCATATGTTAGAGCACGTTTATCTCTAACTGCTGTCAGAATTTTCTCTTTATCCTTGTATTTTGCCAGTTTCACCATGATATGTCATGCAGACGATAGATTCAAGTTACGTCTGAAGGGAGTTCTCTGTGCCTCTTGGATTTCAATGCCTTTTTCCTTCCCCAGATCAGGGAAGTCCTCAGCTATTATTTCTTCAAGTACACCTTCAGCACCTTTCCCTCTCTCTTCCTCCTCTGGAATACCAATTATGGGTATATTATTTCTCTTCAGTGGATCACTTAGTTCTCTAATTTTCCCCTCATACTCCTGGATTTTTTTATCTCTCTTTTTCTCAGCTTCTTCTTTTTCCATAATTTTATCTTCTAGTTCACCTATTCTCTCCTCTGCCTCTTCAATCTGAGCCGTGGTTGTCTCCATTTTATTTTGCAGCTCATTGATAGCATTTTTTAGCTCCTCCTGGTTGTTCCTTAGTCCCTTGATCTCTGTAGCAATAGATTCTCTGCTGTCCTTTATACTGCTTTCAAGCCCAGCGATTAATTTTATGACTATTATTCTAAATTCACTTTCTTTTATATTGTTTAAATCGTTTTTGATCAGTTTGTTAGCTGTTGTTATTTCCTGGACATTTTTTTGAGGGGAATTCTTCTGTTTGTCATTTTGGATAGTACTTGGAGTGGTTCAGAACTGCGGGGCACTTCCCCTGTGCTGTCTTGAATAACTTGTGTTGGTGGGCGGGGCCACAGTCAGACCTGATGTCTGCCCCCAGCCCACTGCTGGGGCCACAGTCAGACTGGTGTGTGCCTTCACTTCCCCTCTCTTAGGGGCAGGATTCCCTGTGGAGTGGCGTGGCCTATCTGGGCTACTTGCACACTGCCAGACTTGTGGTGCTGGGGATCTGGCATATTAGCTGGGGTGGATTGGCAAGGTGCACGGGGGCGGGAGGGGCAGGCTCAGCTCACTTTTCCTTCGGAGATCTGCCTCGGGAGGGGCCCTGCAGCACCGGGAGGGAGTCAGACCCATGGGAGGCATGGACCCGCAGAAGCACAGTGCTGGGTGTTTGCGCGGTGCAAGCAAGTTCCCTGGCAGGAACTGGTTCCCTTTGGGATTTTGGCTGGGGGAGGGGCCAGGGAGATGGCACTGGCGAGCGCCTTTGTTCCCCGCCAAGCTGAGCTCTGTCGTCCAGGGCTCAACAACTCTCCTTCCCATTGTCCTCCAGCCCTCCTGTTCTCTGAGCAGAGCAGATGTCAAGTCCCGCTTGCTGCCCGAAGACACTCCCTCCGGCCCCTCCGCTTTTGCCAGTCACACTCGGGGGCTCTGCTTGGCCGGTGGGCCGCCCCTCCAACCCGGCTCCCTCCCGCCAGTCCATGTAGCACACACCACCTCCCCGCCCTTCCTACCCTCTTCCGTGGGCCTCTCGTCTGCACTTGGCTCCGGAGACTCCGTTCTGCTAGTCTTCTGGCGGTTTTCTGGGTTATTTAGGCAGGTGTACGTGGAATCTAAGTGATCAGCAGGATGTGCGGTGAGCCCAGCATCCTCCTACGCTGCCATCTTCCCTGGATCTAGTTTGTAGTAAGTTTTGAAATCAGGAAGTATGAGTTCTTTTTCAAAGTTGTTTTGGCTATTTGGGTCCTCTGAGATTCCATATGAATATTAGAATGGGTGGTCTTCTATTTCTGCAAAAATGTCATTGGCATTTTGATAGAGATTGCACTGAATCTGTAGATAACTTTGGTCAGTATAAACATTTTAAGAATATTAAGTCTTCCAATCCATGAACACAGGATATGTTTCCATTTATTTATGTCTTCTTTAATTTCTTTCATCAATGTTTTTAGTGAGCAAGTCTTTAACTTCCTTCTTTGATTCCTAAGTATTTTATTCTTTTTGATATTCTTTTATAAATGGAATTGCTTTTGTCATTTCCTTTTCAGATTATTTATTGCTGGTGTATAGAAATGGAACTGATTTTTTAAAATGTTTACTTATTTTTGAGACAGAGAGACAGTGTGATCAGGGGAGGGGCAGATAGTGAGGGAGACACAGAATCTGAAGCAGACTCTAGGCTCTGAGCTGTTAGCAGAGAGCCCGACACAGGGCTCAAACTCATGAACTGTGAGATCAGGAACTGAGCCATCCAGGTGCCCCAAAATGCAACTGATTTTTGTGTGCTGACTTTATATTTTGCTACTTTACTGAATTATTTATTCTAACAATATTTTTGTGTTTGGAATCTTTTAGAGTTTTTTTACATGTGAGATCGTATCATCTGCAAAGAGGTAAGTTTACTTTTTTTCCTTATTTCCTTTCCTTTATTTCCTAGCCAAACTGTGCTCACTAACACTTCCAGGACTATGTTGAACAGAAGTGATGAAAGCTGGCATCCTTGCCTTGTTTCTATTTATTAGAGGAAATTTTTTCAGTCTTTCACCACTGAGTATGATGTTTAAAGTGAATTTTTCATATATGGCTTTTATTACATCAAGGTAGTTTCCTTTTTTTCAATTAAAAAATTTCTATTTTAAGTTTAGAAAGAGAGTGCAAGCAGGGGAGAAGGGCAGAGGGCACAGAGAGAGAGAGAGAGAGAGAGAGAGAGAAAATCCCAAGAAGGCTCCACATTCAGCATGGAGTCCAACACAGAGCTCAATCCCACAACCCTAGGATCGTGACCTGAACCAAAATCAAGAGTTGGACGCTCAACCGACAGCCATCCAGGTGCCTCAAGGTAGTTTCTTTCTATTCCTAGTTTGTGTAAAGTGTTTTTACCCTGAAAGTGTGTTCAATTTTGTCAAATGCTTTTTCTGCATTGATTGAAATAATCCTGTGGTTGTTTTCCTGTTAATGTGGCATATTACGCTACTCAATTTTTATATGTTGAACCATCCTTGCAGTCAGGAATAAATCCTGCTTCGTCAGGGTATGTAATCCTTTTAGTATAATGCTGAATTCTGTTTGTTAGTATTTTTATTTATTTATTTTTAAAAATTTAAAAATATACAATTTATTGTCAAATTGGCTTACATACAACACACAGTGCTCATCCCAGCAAGTGCCCTCCTCAATGCCCATCACCCATTTTCCCCTCTCCCCCCACATCCACCCTCAGTTAGTTCTCTGTATTTAAGAGTCTCTTGTGGTTTGCCTCTCTCCCTGTTTATAATTATTTTTTCCCCTTCCCTTCCCCCATAGACTTCTGTTAGGTTTCTCAAGATCCACACATGAGTGAAAACACATGATATCTGTCCTTCTCTGACTAACCTATTTCACTCAGCATAATACCTTGCAGTTCCATCCACGTTGCTGCAAAGGGCATGATTTCATTCTTTCTCATTGCCAAGTAGTATTCCATTGTATATATAAACCACATCTTCTTTATCCATTCATCAGTTGATGGACATTTAGGCTCTTTCCATAATTTGGCTATTGTTGAAAGTGCCGCTATAAACATTGGGGTACACGTGCCCCTATGCATTAGCACTCCTAGTAGTGCTATTGCTGGGTCATAGAGTAGTTCTATTTTTAATTTTTGAGGAACTTCCACACTGTTTTCCAAAGTGGCTGTACCAGTCTGCATTCCCACCAACAGTGCAAGAGGGTTCCCATTTCTCCATATCCTCGCCAGCATCTATAGTTTCCTGATTTGTTCATTTTAGCCACTCTGACCGGTGTGAGGTGGTATCTCAGTGTGGCTTTGATTTGTATTTCCCTGATGATGAGTGACGTTTCGTGATGAGCATCGTTTCATGTGTCTGCTGCCCATCTGGATGTTTTCTTTGGAAAAGTGTCTATTCATGTCTTCTGCCCATTTCTTCACTGGATTATTTGTTTTTTGGGTGTGGGGTTTGGTAAGTTCTTTATAGATTTTGGATACCAGCCTTTATCTGATAGGTCATTTGCAAATATCTTTTCCCATTCCATTGGCTGCCTTTAGTTTTGTTGTTTCCTTTGCAGTGCAGAAGCCTTTTATCTTGATGAGGTCCCAATAGTTCATTTTTACTTTTAATTCCCTTGCCTTTGGAGATGTGTTGAGTAAGAAATTGCTGCGGCTGAGGTCAAAGAGCCTGCTTTCTCCTCTAGGGTTCTGATGGTTTCCTGTCTCACATTCAGGTCTTTCATCATTTTGAGTTTATTTTTGTGTATTGTGTAAGAAAGTGGTCTAGATTCATTCTTCTGCATGTTCCTGTCCAGTTCTCCCAGCACCATTTGCTAAAGAGACCGTCTTTTCCATTGGATACTTTTTCTTGCTTTGTCAAAGATTAGTTGGCCATACATTTGTGGGTCCAATTTTGGGGTCTCTATTCTATTCCATTGGTCTATGTGTCTGTTTTTGTGCTACTGTGTTGATTACAGCTTTGTAGTAGAGGCTAAAGTCTGGGATTGTGATGCTTCCCGCTTTGGTTTTCTTCTTCAATATCACTTTGGTCATTTGGGGTCTTTTCTAGTTCCATACAAATTTTAGGATTGTTTGTTCTAGTTTTGAGAAGAATGCCGGTGCAATTTTCACTGGGATTGCATTGAATGTGTAGATTGCTTTGGGTAGTATTGACATTTTAACAATATTTATTCTTCCAATCCATGAGCATGGGACGTTTTTCCATTTCTTTGTGTCTTCTTCAGTTTCCCTCATAAGCTTTCCATAGTTTGCAGCATACAGATCTTTTACATCTTTGGTTAGGTTTATTCCTAGGTATTTTATGGTTCTTGGTGCAATTGTAAATGGAATCAGTTTCTTTATTTCTCTTTCTGTTGCTCCATTACTGGTGTATAAAAATGCAACCAATTTCTGTACATTGATTTTGTACCCTGCAACTTTGCTAAATTCATGTATCAGTTCTAGGAGTCTTTCGGTGGAGTCTTATGGGTTTTCCATGCAGAGTATGTCGACTGTGAAAAGTGAAAGTCTGACTTCTTTGCCAATTTTGATGCCTTTGATTTCCTTTTGTTGTCTGACTGCTGATGCTATGACTTCCAACACTACGTTAAACAACAGCGGTGAGAGTGGACATCCCTGTCATGTTCCTGATCTCAGGAAAGCTCTCAGTTTTTCCCCATTAAGGATGATATTAGCTGTGGGCTTTTTATATATGGCTTTATGATGTTTAAGTATGTTTTTCTATCCCGACTTTCTCGAGGGTTTTTATTAAGAAAGGATGTTGTATTGTGACATATGCTTTCTCTGCATCTGTTGACAGGATCATCTGGTTCTTATCCTTTCTTTTATTAATGTGATGTATCACACTGATTGATTTGCAAATATTCAACCAGGCCTGCAGCCCAGGAATGAATCCCACTTGATCATGGTGAATAATTCTTTTTACATGCTGTTGAATTTGATTTGCTAGTATCTTGTTGGGAATTTTTGCATCCATGTTCATCAGGGATACTGGCCTATAGTTCTCCTTTTTTGTGGGGTCTCTGTCTGGTTTGGGAATCAAGGTAATGCTGGTTTCATAGAATGAGTCCAGAAGTTTTCCATCCATTTCTATTTTTTGGAAGAGCTTGAGAAGGTTAGGTATTAACTCTGCTTTAAATATCTGGTAGAATTCCCCAGGGAATTATTTATTTTTTGAGAGAGAGAGGGAGACACAGTGTGAGTGGGGGAGGGGCAGAGAGAGAGAGACACACACACACAGAATTGAAGCAGGCTCCAAGCTTTGAGCCATCAGCACAGAGCCTGACGTGGGGCTTGAAATCATGGACTGCGAGATCATGACCAGATCTCATGACCAGATTTCAACCAACTGAACCACCCAGGCACCCATTTGTTAGTAAAAGATCTTTAAAAAAAAGTCAGTATTTGTAAAGGGTACTGATCTATAGTTTTCTGTCCTTATAGTGTCTTTGTTTGGCTTCAGTATCAGGGTAATGCGGTCTCACAGAGTGACTTTTAGGAAATGTTCCCTTCTCTTCAATTTTTTGGAAATGTTTGAGAAGAATTGGTAGTTTTGGGTTTTTGTTTTGTTTTTTAAGGCATCAAATTCCAGCCTCTTCTTTGTTGGGAGAGTTTCTGATTGCTAACTCACTATCCTTACTAGTAATCTGAATGATTTTGTTTCTTTCTGATTTAGTCTTGCTAGATTTGGCATTTCTAGGAATTTGTCCATTTCATCAAGACTATACAATTAAAAAAATTTTTTTTTAACCTTTATTTATTTTTGAGACAGAGAGAGACAGAGCATGAATGGGGGAGGGTCAGAGAGAGGGAGACACAGAATCTGAAACAGGCTCCAGGCTCTGAGCTGTCAGCACAGAGCCCGACGCAGGGCTTGAACTCACTGACCACAAGATCATGACCTGAGACGAAGTCGGCTGCTTAACTGACTGAGCCACCCAGGTGCCCCAAGACTATACAATTTGATGGTAAGTGTTCATGATACTCTCTCATAACTCTTTTTATTTCTGTAGAATCAGAAGCAATGGTTCCTCTTTTCATTTCTCATGTTAGTATTTTGAGTCTTTTTTCTTAGGCCATCTTGTTAATGGTTTGTCAACTGTGTTGATATTTTTGAAGAATCAATTTTTGGTTTCACGGATTTTCTCCATTGTTTTTCTATTCTCTATTTCATTTATTTCTGCTCTAATCTTTATTATTTCCTTTCTTCTGCTAACTTTGTGTTTAGTTTGTTCTTCTTTTTCTAGTTCCTTAAGTTGTAAAGTTAGGTTGTTGGTTCACTCATTCATTCGTTCCTTCCTTTCTTTTTAAAACCACAAACTAATCATTGAAATGTGTTTATCACAATAAGTTTCACCTTAGCAGTGTTTTTACTGTGTCCTATATGTTGTATTTTTATTTTCATTTGTAAGTATTTTCTAATCTCTCTGGTGACCTCTTCTTTGTCCCACTGATTTTTAAAAAGTGTATTGTTTAATTTCTATAATTTTGTGAATTTTTCAGTTTTCTTTCTGTTACTGATTTCTAACTTTATCCCATTATGGCCAGAGAAGATCCTTTGTATATGATACCTATCTTTTAAAATCTATTGAGACTTCACTTGTAGTTTCACATATGGTCTATTCTTGAAAACGTTCCATGTGCCCTGAAGAAGAATGTGTGTTTATTGTTGGGTGGAGTATTCTGTATATGTCTTTCAGATCTAGTTGGTTTATTGGGCTGCTCAAGTCTTCTATTTCCCTATCTTCTGTCTGGTTATTCTATCCATTATTGTGAGAGGGGTCTCCAACTATTATTGAGAACTGTCTATTTCTCTTTCACTTCTGTCAGTTTTTACTTTATATATTTTGATGGTCTGTCATTAGGTGCATAAATGTTAATAACTGTTCTTTCCTCTTACTGCATTGAGCCTTTTATTACTACACAGTCTCCTTCCTTGTCTCTTGTAACTTATTTTTAATTTAAAGTCTATATTGTCTAATGTCAGTATAGTTACTCCAGCTTCCTTTTGTTTACCATTTGCGTGGAATATCTTTTCTATACTGTCACTTTCAATCTGTTTATGTCTTTGAATCTCAAAGGAGTCTTTTCTAGTCTGCATATAGTTGAATCATGTGTTTTTATCCATTCTGGCAATCTCTAGCTTTTGATTAGAGAGTTTAATTCATTTACATTTAAACTAATTACTGATCAGGATGGACTTCTGTCATTTGTTTTCTATATGCCTTCCAGCTCATTTCCTTCATTCTTGTTTTTCATGTGAAATTGTTTTTTTTATAACGAAACATTTAAATTCCTTTCCCATTTTCTTTTGTATATATTCTGTAGCTATTTTCTTTGTGGTTACCATGGAAACTACATTTAACAGTCTAAAATTATAACATTCTGATTTGGATGTATAGCAGCTTAATTTCTATACCACACAAAACTCTGCTCCCATACAGCTCTGTCCTCCATCCCTCTTGGTTGTTGTCACAAAATTACATTTGTATACACTGCCTTCCCCCAAATAGAGACTAATAATTCTTTTTAAATGCATTAGTCTCTCAAATTACATAGAAAACAAAAAGTGCAGTTATAAACCAGTGTTACAATAATACTAGCTTTTATAATTGCCTATGTATTTGACCAAGACCTTTATTTCTCCTATGGCTTCGAATTATTACCTAGTGTCCTTCTATTTCAGCCTGTAAGACCTCTGAGCCTTTAATGTAGGGAGGGTCTAGTGGTTATGGACTCCCTCAGCTTTTGTTTATCTGGGAATATCTTTATTACTCTCTCACTTTGAACTATAGTTTTGCTGAATAGAAGATTGTTGCTTGACTTTTTTTTTTTCTTTAAGCACTCTGAATATACAGAGTTCCCCAACTATCTGGAAGGAGAGCATTCCTATGAAACCTTTTGTAAGCTGAAATGGCAAAAACCAAAGAAGCAACTGAAACATCTTGTAGAAGTGAAAATCCTCTTTGGATTTCTCTCAGTTAGCTAAAACAAATATTAATGTTGATCTTTCAAAAAAAGTAAAGTGGTGTAAAGCAAACTTTCAGACTGTGGGTGACAGTGGGTGAAAAAGCTGTTATTGGTCCACTGTCTTCAGGCCTCCAAAGTTTCTGATGAGAAATATGCTGAAAATTTCATTGAGGATCCCTTGTCTCTAGTGACTCACTTCTCTCTTGTTGCTCTGTCTTTGGCTTTTGAAAGTTGGGTTATAATGTGTCCTGCTGTGGGTCTCTTTGAGTTCATTTTAGTGGAGCTTCTTGGATGTTTATATTCATGTCTTTCATCAAATTTGGGAAGTCTCAGAAATTATTTCTGCAATTATTCTTTCTGCCCCTCTCTCTCCTCTCCTTCGGGGACTCCCACCATCCATTTGTTGGTCTGGTTGATGGTGTCCGACAGATCTCTCCGTCTCTGTTTGCTTGTCTTTGGTCTTTTGTCTTTCTATTCCTCAGGCATGATGTTTTCTATTGCCCTGGCCTGAATTTGTAGATTATTTTTTCTGCTTGCTCAAATCTGTCCTTTAATCTTCTAGTGAATTTTTCTTTTCAGTTAATGGAATTTTCAGCTCCAGAATTTTTTTGGTTTCATTTTAGGTTTTTTGGCTCTTTATTATCTTTCCATATTGTTCACACACAGTGTTCCTGACTTTCTCCACATCTTCTTTTAGTTCTTTGAGCATTTTAAAACAGTTTTTTTTTAAAGTCTTTGATGGGCATATCACCCTCTTTTTCTGGGGCAGTTTCTGTTGATTGTTTCTTTACTCTGAATGGGCCATACCTTCATGTTTTTTTGTATGCCTTGTGATTTTGTTTTGTTTTGTTAAACACTGGACATTTGAATCTAATAATGTGGTAACTCTGGAAATCATATTCTGCCCCTTTCCCAGGTGCTGCTGTTTTTTGTTATTGTTTTTGTTCACTGTTTTCTTGACTGTTGTAGGCTCTCTTTGTGCTGAGGATCAGCCTGAGATATAAACTTAAGATCTCAGGTCTTTCATAAGCCATTCCCTGGGCATGCATAGTAACTTTATAATTTTTCCTATATATGTAGTTTTTTCTGAATATCTTAGTCTTTAATGTCTGGCTCCAGAAAGGGAAAAAGCTAAAAATGAAGGGGGTAGGGGGAAGGAGCCAGCCCTTTAAATTCCCTGGAAGACACTTTAGCATGCAGGGAGCTGGCAACAAGGAACAACAATGACTACAGGCCTCTTTGTCTACACCTTTGGAATCAGATGGAACAATCAGCAATCAAAGGAAAGATTCCCAATATTTGGAGGACAGCGTCCTTTTTGCCCACCCTAGTTCCTGTAAACTGTGTGTAAGCTGCTTCAGGAACACTAAACTGCCTTGTGGCTGGGGGTGGGGCATGAGTAGCTGCTACTGTACTAAGAGCTGAAAGTGACTGAAATTACCACAAGTTTTCATCTAAATCTTCCCCTGGAAGTTGCAAGCCTTCAACAGACTTCAGAGTTCCAAAGTAGTTACATCAGACAGATTCTGCCAGTGCAATTGTTGTCTAGGTGGGAGACGGATTCTTGGTGCTTCTTGTTCCAACATCTTCCCAGAATCCTCTCCCTAAATGTGTAATTTTTAATCTTTCATAAGGATCTTGTACATGAAAAATATTATTAAAAACATTTAGAAATCACTTAACTTCAGATTCTGTGTTCAGAACCTATGAAGAGCTACAAAGGCATTTTTACTATCTATATATGTAAGGGGGTATAGATATGTGTATATGTGTGTGGGGGTGGGAATGATAACAAGTGTGATTACTTAGGGCTGTGAGCTTAAATTCAGACAAGGAGGTAATTAATCTAAAACACACACACACACACACACACACACACACACACACACACACACACTTGACTTATTCCTTACAACCCAAAGGTGACTGATCTGTTATAAGAACCTGAGGCCCAGTTATCAGTTAAGCCCTATCTTAACAAGTCACTCTAGGACTATAACAATATTTCTGCTCCTGACTAGTGAAATTACAGGGTTAATTCTTTCTATCTTCAATGATCACAAGGCACTCTGGGATTCCCTATTCTAGGTCCAGTGTGTTTTTGAAGGTATCTGACACTAGCTCGTTTCATCACAAATACTCACGCTTCCTCGTGGACACAGCCTCTACTGAGGGATCTTCAAGGAAAGAGGGAGACACACTGCTGCTACTGGCTGATCTGTGCAGAGTTTCCTCCTGAGAAAGGTGGGGGCAGAGAAACAGAGAGATTCTTAGACATTAGTGCTCTCATGCTAATCACATTTTACTATTAGAGATTTATTTTAATGTGAGGCACCAAATTAAAATGCCAAAGGTTCAAGGCAAGCAGAAGACAAACTAGAAGGGATCTAACATAAGACAAGTCTGGGTTTGTATCCCTCATTAGTGTGATGGGACACGGAACTAGTTTCTCATCTAGGTTTTAACACCTGATATTTAACCATCTTTACACTGTGTTATTGGATCAGATAAGATAATGCACTCAAAACTCAAAATGCTTAACACATTACCAGGCACACAGTAAATAGTGGTTAACATTATTATTAGGGAAATATTTAATACATTTATAAAAGTAATAGATTGGGATCTGCATGAAGGTAGAAGCTATGTGTCTCATTCATTGTTGTAACAAACCCACTGTTACTAAGTAATGAATAAATATTAATATTTGTTGAATAAAGATGAAAATAAACATTTCATATGAATCTAGAAAAATATCTACATTGTGCAAAACAAAATTTAAATTCCTGTAACCTGTGAGAAGAGACATCCTTAATTTGTTTTTAATAATAATACCAAGATTAAGTACAATATTTATTCATGAAAAACTTACTATCTACTATGTGACAGGATATACATGAACTAAAAGACAACTTATTTCCATAATATCTATAGAAAACTGCTAAATAGTTTTAACTGTAGAAGAAAGAAAATTAGGTTAAAATATTAACCTATGATTATGTGTGACAAGTAGTGAAAATTCTCTCTGACCTACTTAGTTAAGGTGATTTTAAGAATTAGCCATTCATGGGGCGCCTGGGTGGCTCAGTCGGTTGAGCTTCCGACTTCGCTCAGGTCATGATCTCACGGTTCGTGGGTTCAAGCCCTGCGTCAGGCTCTGTGCTGACAGCTCAGAGCCTGGAGCTTGTTTCAGATTCTGTGTCTCCCTCTCTCTCTGACCCTCCCCCACTCATGCTCTGTCTCTCTCTGTCTCAAAAATAAATAAACATTAAAAAAAAAAATTAAAAAAAAAAAAAAAGAATTAGCCATTCATAAAAAATGGCCTCACCTAAAACCTAATGTTGAAAGCTGTGGTTTCAAACAAGCTACAATACAAAGGATCTGGTCAAAGAACATGGGATGAAAAAAGGCTGTATAAATCACACAGTTCAAACGAAGAAGGTTTGAACAGTGATTTCCACACTCTTGGTACATACCATGAAGAACAAATCAAGCAATGTAACCAAAGTTTCAACCCCAGACATGGTGTAAAGGTCACACAAATCTCCAGAAAAGCTAGCAAGCAACTAGAACGACCTCCTTCTGCTTATGGAGGGTCAAAGGGAAATAAATGCCAAGAGTATCTCTTAGGAAAAGAAAAAAGGGGCCATATACACAGTACTCCCAAAAAATTATGAAGTGGGTGCTACCTAGATTTAAATAGCAGAAACCATCCGCGAGCCTCACATATGTTAGCCCACCTTCCCCAGAAACATTTTTTTTTTTTTTAACATTTATTCATTTTTGAGAGACAGAGCATGAGCAGGGAAGGGGCAAAGAGGGAGACACAGAATCTGAAGCAGGCTCCAGGCTCTGAGCTGTCAGCACAGAGCCCGATGCAGGGCTCGAAATCACGAACTGTGAGATCATGACCTGAACTGAAGTCAGATGCTCAACCAACTGAGCCACCCTGGAGCCCCCCAGAAACATTTTTAGAGTTCAGTTTTACAGAACTGAGAATGTCCACCCCTTCTACACCACTCTTTACTGATTCCACTTGCTTCTACTGGGAAGAACCAAGAACCTGTTCTGGGGCAGTCAGGTGACTGTAAGTCAGTCAGCAGGAGAGAGAGAAGTGGTGGGGGCAATGGCATGGTTCAAGTCCTTTTAGGATTTTCTCTCAAAAGCTGTTGATGGTCCTCTGCCCCTGCTTGCCGACCACATGCAGCTGGACCCAATCTCTCACTATTTAAAAACTAATCTTCATTAAGATTAGTTCCCAGCCCAGAGGAATCACAAAGATGCCCAGAAGAGGCCAGGGGACTTGGAGGTCGGATCTGAGCAAGAGGATGTGGGTGTAGAATCTGGCTCAGCTTGCCCTGTGGTGCCCATTCCCCCAACTAAGCACTTTGTACCTGGCTGGGGGATCCTGATGGCCTCTATTCTTTGAAACACCAGTCTTTTCTATTGCCAGGCCTGCTTTCTAAAACTTGCTTGCTTGTATTGTCCGATGCAGTTACTAGTCACTCACTAAACTAGGCCTTTTCTAGTTCTACATCCTGACCAGTAGGCTCTTAATCATACGTGCTGGTTGGAACAACGTCACTTCTAGAATTCCTGCTGCTCCTTTACTGCTGCTTTGCTCAAGGGTGGCACTGTCACTGAAGGCTCCCAGAACTGTCTCAGAGACAGGTCTGGGCAATTAAAGAATAATTCCTTAATTCTAACTTGGATGAACATGGAGTGGATGGAGCCAGCAACCACAACAGCAAACAGAAGATGAGAAGCTGGCTGTGTGTGTGTGTTGTTTGTCTGGCAGGGCCTGAGGGAAGAGGGAGGCAAGCATGTAATTTCATTTTATACAGTGGAGATACACAACATTGATGCTGCAGACAAAGGCTTGAGAGAGAATTGGGAAGCATCCTGATTTTTTTCTGGAAAACAGGGAGGACATGAGATCTTCCTCCAAAGGGCAGTAGGAGAAAGATGAAATCTGGATAACCTTAGCAGAGTTTTCTTTTGCAGACCTGTCTATTAGTATTATTACAGAAAGAACGAGCTTCACTATGGGTAGGTGTGTGTGTGTGTGTGTGTGAGAGAGAGAGAGAGAGAGAGAGAGAGAGGGGAAGAAAGAGAAGAATCCATGGAAATATATTTTTCTTTTTTCCTTCCCAGAATGAAGGGAAACGTAATGAAGATACTATGTTTGCATCTTTTTTTTTTTTCTTATTTTAATAGCACTATAATCTAAGACCATGTGAATATTTCAGAACTTATTCTATAAACTATGGCCACTATACTGGTCTTTACCGAAAAACAGTAAGTAATCCACTGTTTCACTTCCTGCCAAACAAATGAATTTCAGTCCCAACTTTATTGATTGAAAAACAGGAAGGGATCAAGCAACAACTAAGGCAACGTGATTAGTAAACTAGGTCAGAGAGGGCTGGCATTCTGAACATGGAATCAAGATTTGAGAGCCAGGACCTAATGGGACTCACCTCAGAGTCTGAGCTGTCCAGTTCAGCCAGAGTTGGGGCTTTGAGGAGCTTCTTCCGCTGCACAGGCACCTGCTGTGCAGCGTGCAACCCATTTTCTTTTGTTTGTGATGTTAAACCTCCATTCACCATTGATGATTCCACAACGTTCTTTGGAGATTCGGGAGTAGTTACATCTGGTGAAAGAAAGGCGAAAGCTTACCTTTCTTTTCTCAAGCTAAGAAAGGTAATTAGTAGGCTGAATGCACTTTTCTAAGTACCTGCCTGCACTTGGTAGCACACATTAGGTGACATGGCATTTCCATGTCACACAAATACAACACAGAGGCTTGATACAATAATGCCTGCGTATATAAAACATTTTTGTTAGATATTATCTGTCAGATTCAATTAAAGAAAACCTTTAAATGAATAATTATATTCACATTTATACATTAGAATTTAGAGCCAGAAGGAATCCTATAGATAACTGACTTTAACTTCTGTATCCTCAAGAGATGTTAGTTTTACTTCATAGTCCAAAAAGCTAGTGATAGATGGGCCACAGTGGTGGCATACACAAAGCCAAAGCAGCCATATGGCTCAACTATTTGAAAATGGTTTAATTTAAAAATCAAAATAGTGAATAATCTAATTCATATAAACATGATCACAAAGAATCTAGGATACATTCCTTCTGATAAAGCTGATTTATGATTTAGATTATTTAGAGCTCGAATCTGGGTGGGAAGATGATACAACAGATTAAAGACATGTGGCAGCACAGAATATACAGTATACAGAGTACAGAGCATAGAATATATAGTACAGAGTACAGAGCATGGGGTATATAGTATAAAGTACAGACTATGGAGCACAGAGTAGTATAGAGAGTACAGAGCAGGGTGTATATAGAGTATGCAGTACACAGTATAGACTACAGAGTAGAGTATAGAGACTACAGAGCATAGAGTATATAGTATACAGTACAGGGTTTAGAGTACATTTTTTAAAAGTGAAATAGGCTTTATTTTGAATATACATATCATTCACTCAATTTTTCATAGTGCATAGCTATGTATGGAAGTATACAGAGAAAAACAAACATTAGAAATACCTAAGGATGGAAGCTTACAGGCAAAGAAGACATCTGATACATACCCATGAACAGGCTTAGAAGCATCATAGGACAGCATCCATTAGAAAAGAAAAAAAGCCATGCAAAAAATCTATCCAAACCATGGCAGGCAAGTGCAATCAGTACAAGTTACAGTTTCTTATATAGTACAAAAGTATACATGTTCTTTGGATTGAAAACATAATATAAATAAATGGCTTGGCTTTTATGTCCAAGTCAAAAATCATCTAATGTAAGTAACAAGTGTGGATGCCACATGTGACAATAAAATATTAAAGGCCACAGTATATAGAGTATTTAGTACAGAGGAGAGTACAGCGAGTATAGTATGTAGTACAGAGAAGAGTCTAGAGTAGTACAGAGAGTACATAGAGTACAGAGTATATATTATATAGAATACAGAGTACAGACTACAGAATATAAAGAGTACAGAGCATAGAGCACATAGCATATACAGTATGGAGTAGAGGGCACAGAATATAGAGAGAATATAGTGTAGAGTATAGAGCACAGAGTATATAGAGTATACAGTATAGAGTACAGGGCACAGAAATATATAGTGTAGAGTACAGGGCATAGAGTATATAGAGTATAGAGTATATATAGCAGTATATATAGTATAGAGAGTAAAGAGCATACAGCATATAGTATAGAGCACAGAGCATATAGAGTATAGAGCACAGAGTACACACTACAGAGCATAGAGACTATAGAATATATACAGAGAATATAGTATATATAGTTAAGTATATAGTATAGAGCAGAGTACAGAATATATATTACCGAGTACAGCCTAGAGAGCACAAAGCATAGAGTACAAGTACAGAATAAGAGTACTGAGTGCATAGTATAGAGGACAGGTTATACAGTATACAGAGTACAGAATATAGAGTACAGAGTATATAATATAGTAAGATGCAGATGATTTAGGTTCAAAGTCTAATTCTGCTGCTAGTTGTCTGTGAGCAAGTTACTTAACCTCTTGTTTCATCATCTGTAAAATGGGCCTAACTAACAACAGACATGAGCTCATTTTGAAGATTAACAATTGCATATAAAATACTACTGTTTGTAATACTGGTAACACACAGTAAATGTTGGGAATTACTAACACTGATTTTTATCTCCATTAGCAGGAAAGTTAAGGCTCAGAGTGACTTAGCCAGTCACACAGCTATTGTGTTGTCAAGTTTTCCATTAATAATTTAATGTAAAATAAACAATTGATGGACAGATCTTCCTTTTCTTCCTTTCCTCCCTCCTTCCTTGCTTACTCATCCCTTTTCTTCTCAGTCACAAGGACATGTGCTCTGACCTTCTGACCAGTCGCACAGTTGATTCCTTGTTAGTATTATTAATTCTCAAGGCTGCCTTTTTCTCCTGGTATCCTGTGGGACTAATGCAAGTGGAACTAATTTTCTTTGGTATTTCAAATGAAGTGTTAAACACAGACTGAGTTTAATAACTATTAAATTAAATCACTTAAAAATGAAAAAAAGCAGTCACTGCACATCTATTTTACAGACAAACAACATGAAACTGATCTCTGCACAGGGACAGTCTGTGAAACTCCTGTGGTTGAAGGTAAGGGTACACTAAGCATGAAAGTGAAGAAGACACAATGATTAAAGCTCCTTTAAGAGGGAAAGCACTGTAACTGCAGTTATTATAAAATATAGTAGTTTCCCTCCCAACATACAATATTTACATGCTTTAAGTATAAGTGGTGGATTTCCAGGATACATTCAGTGAATAAGTGTGTTCTAGTACAGCCTTCCTTAACAGTATTTACAAGTCATAAATTATTATCAATAATATGTATCTAGTTTAATATTTACAATTTCTGCTTACTTTTAGAGATGAAGGTCAGAGCACATGTCCTTGTGAATGAGAAGAAAGGGTATGAGTAAGCAAGGAAGGAGGGAGGAAAGGAAGAAAAGGAAGACAGATCTGTCCGTCAATTGTTTATTTTACATTAAATTCTTAATGGAAAACTTGACAACACATGTGTTCATCTTCGTGTTATCTTTCCAGATGTTAGGCAGCTGGAGCAAAAACATAACTAGGTAAGGGGCTGCAGTGAAGGGGACAAAAGGGCAAAAGCAGCAAGTTTTTATACAAATTTAAAGGTTGAAATCTTTTTTTTTTAAATTTTTTTCAACATTTATTTATTTTTGGGACAGAGAGAGACAGAGCATGAACAGGGGAGGGGCAGAGAGAGAGGGAGACACAGAATCAGAAACAGGCTCCAGGCTCCGAGCCACCAGCCCAGAGCCCGACGCGGGGCTCAAACTCCGGACCGCGAGATCGTGACCTGGCTGAAGTCGGACGCTTAACCGACTGCGCCACCCAGGCACCCCAAAGGTTGAAATCTTTAAATAAATCTTTCCTACGGAGTTGCAGAGAGCAGTAGGCTGCCACACTTAAGAGTATAATTAAAAGTTTTCCAGAAAGCAAAAGAGGAAATGATCAGGCTAACTGATAAATCCTATTCTTTAAGAAAAAAGGTAGTGTTCAAATATGGTCTTGAACATATTTTAAAAGATCTTATTCTATAGTGTATCTTATTTTATACACTACCTATAGAATTTCTCAAGTTGTTATAGTAGTGAGGCTTTCAATAGAAAGTATGGAGTTAAAACGCACACATCTTTGTCCCCTCCTAGCTGCTCAGATTCCAACTGAGGCGCCCCCACTGCAGGTACCGTGAGAAGAGAGATATTCAGCTTTCTGAGGTGGGTCTCACATTTCCAGTCCTTCAAGTCGGAGCTTCCCCAAGGGTGAGACCACTAGTAGTGCATGGAGGAACACTGAAAGTTTTAATGGTTATGTATTTATGTTAATGCTTCAGGAAAAATAAATCGAATATGTGGCTTTATGGGTGTTTTTGCTTAAGAATTTTTAATGAGTCATTGATGATAGATTAAAGCAATTTAAATAATACTGGTGGTACTTAAAGCCTGGCAAAAATAGTGAGGGTGGCATCTGATCTGAAGTTTAGGGAATACTGCTAAGTGACAGTGGCTGCCATGAGTTCATTTCATTCTCAATGCAGGACACTTGAGAAATTACCTCAATAGTTCTCTACTTGCCTAAACACTACCATGAGATTGATAACTATATTTGAGCTCATTCACTAACCTACTGAAATAAACACCTGTATTGAATTCAAAGCTTTGAGATAAATGGGATTGATAAAAAAAATATGTAACAAGTTTCAAGATGATCTCCACATAGAAGACAAATACTGTGTGTGATTTTATCTCATACTACTACATATTTGTAAAAGACCCAGTTGAACATATTTTTAAGAGAAACTTGTAAGTAGTTTGATTATGGTTTTAGAAGTCACATACCTCATGTTTAGAATCTAAAATGCATAACCACGATATTAAATACTTTATGTAATAAATTCATGTGTGTCAGATACACCCAACTGCTGACTTATTTAGTGGGAGGAAATAGGACTGTGATACAGATTATACATGTTTGCATTGCAAAAATAAATTACACTTACCTTAATTAATGTTGAATGGATTGTTATGATTTTCCACTAAGTATTAATATTTCTAAGACATACATAAGCAGCAGAATATACTTCATTATGTCTTATTTTATACTTAAGTTCAGGGGCATTATCTATACTACATACTTAAATATTTACTCCTTAGTGTGTTAATTTTCCAACTTAGAGAAGAATTATAGTCCATTCTTTGCATTTAGGTTAAAAGAATGGATCGATCTTTTTCCATTTGTAACTAGGGACATCTTAATTGATTAGTCAAAATGCAACAATGCAAACAAAAGTAGCTAGCACAAGAAATCAAGAATGAAGCATGTAGAAATCATGAAGCACACTAAAGCGGCAAAATGATAAGCAGTTGAAAGCAAATAAAATTTTTTGCTACTCTTTTACATTATAGAGGTTAAGAGCTTTCTTCCCAAATCAGAAGCCACCATATTACCTATAACAATATATATGTGTGTGGGCATGCATACTTTCCAGATCAGCCTAATTTATGTTAGCTAATAGTAAATATGTTTAGGTAGCCAGCCATTCCCTCAGAGTCCAACTGATAGAAACATCTCCAGAAAAAGAGACATAGTCTCTATAATATATACTGCTAACTTTTGGAGATTATCAATAACAAGTTATGTACCAAAACATTTCTGGGTTTCTTTTCCAGATCAAAATTTTTACAAGGTTTTTCTTTTTCTCTTTTACAGCATTTACTCTGCATTCTGCAAATGGTTGATAAAATAAAAAATTTCAAATGAATAAAGAAAATAGAAAAAGCTCTTCAGTGGTCAGTCAAAAGTAGTAAATGAAGATTATAAAATATTTATCTGAGTTTTTTAAAAGCATAAATAATAGTGATGCCTGAGACCTACAAATATAATTAGAAATTTAAAAAACAGCTGGGAACTAGCTTAGCAGTTGGAAGATACTCCGTAAATATTAATAAACAGAATATGATACTAGAACTCTCTGGCTCTTTAAATATGAATTTGTATATAAGGTATGCCAACAATTCTAGAGCAAATCTAAGAAAACTCTGGAAGAAAATATTAATGCCACTATCTCATTTTATACTCAAAACAGCAGCATCCAAAATGAAAAATTCTAACTTGCAAATATTTTATTGGGATTAAGTTGGCTTTGAATAGTCACTCACATATATTTTTAAAAACCCAACTTAAAAAGGGGCTGGTTTTAAGGCATCAAATTTAGTCATTAATGGTTACTTGTTTCACTCTTAATCCCTGTCTATTTAACAGCAGGGAACTAAACTTGTACTACAAACCCAGAATACAATAATTACACAGTTGACTCTTGAACAAGGCAGGGATTAGGGGTGCAGAGCTCCACCCCAGTAGAAAATCTGCAAATAACTTTTGATCCCCCCCTGCACCAAAACTTAACTGCTAATTAAGTGTACTATTGACTGGAAACTTTACTGATAATATAAACAGTCAATTAACATATTTTATATGTTATATGTAACAAACACACACACACACACACAGAGTATTCTTAAAGCTAGAGAAAAGAAACAAATTTTTTTAGAGAAAAGAAAATATTAAGAAAATCATAAGGATGAGAAAATGCATTTACAGTACTATATGCATATTTGCTGAAGAAAATCCGTGTATAGGCAGGTCAAGCCAGGCTGGAGGTGGCAGTGAGCCTGGTCCCATGAAGACATATTCCGCAGCCTTAGCAGAGGCAGCCGCCTGGCGGGTGGGCAGCCACAGTGGCCTGGGGGTACAGTAGAGCTGTCCCATCTGCCTATAAGTGCCCCACCAACCGACGGCCATTGGCAGCTGTGGCCAGTCATGAGTGGGAAGGGAGGGGGTGGCCCCAGGCTTTGCAGCAGCCGGCCAGCACAGCCTGAGCCTCGGGGGCCAGGGGTGATGGGTAGGTGGAGGAGCACCATCCCGCCCTCTGGGTACATTTCCTTGCTTCAACTCAGCATCCTGACCCCCAGCTCTGGGTGCAGACGCTGACCACCCTGCAGCTCTGCTCATTGCCTCAGTCCATTGGGTCCTATGAAGCAGGAGGGGAGGGGAGAGTAGGGGTGGGAGGCACCTGTAAATAAATCCCTGTATCTTCTCCTGTCACCTCTTGCATAAAAAAATCTTCCCACAAGTGGACCTGAGCAGTTCAAACTCATGTTGTTCAGGGTCAACTGTATTTTACAACTGAAAACATTAAACACATCTGCATTTTTATGCTCTCAATCAGCACTCAGAGTGATTCATGATTAGGCTCTATCCACAGGGAGCACAGGGACACAAAGGACAGTTCTTGCCTATCAGTGGTCTTCTGAAATAGCTGACAGCTTTGAGTCTAATTACTTACATAACTGAATGTGCTTTAGAGTAGTTAGTGTCAAAACTTCATTTCTTGAAAATCTTTTCTATTCTCTTAAGGCAAAGTTCTGTTTTAGATTTTGCCGTCATTGCTTCAGAAGAGTATGGGTGAAAGACAGTAACCCTAAGGATGGTCAGCCAGATTTCATAACCACAAGGATTGTGTAATGGTTCTTCTATAATCCCTTGGTAGGCAACAGATTTATTATTATAGTTTTAATTTTTTTAAGTATATTGTTTTCAAATAAGCAGAATTTTTTATCTTACTGACCACAGCTTAGAAGAAGCCTTTCAATTTTCTTCTTTGACATGTATGGACAAGCAGATGAATGAAATGTATTTCACAGAAACCACAAAACCCACATCAGGTGTGAAAGTGTTTTGTTTTGTTTTGTTTTTTACCTGACAAGTCAAAACTGTAAGACATGCTAAGTGGCCGCATTGCTGAAAAAAGAAAACAAACAATAAAAAGAAAATAATTCAGCTGTTAGGAATACACAGAGAGGACAAAAAAGGGGGGGGGGGGGAGGATTCAAGAAGACCTGTAATGGCATATTTCAGACTTGAAGGCAGAGAATAAAAATCTGAAGTACAGTAAAACCATGAGTCTTAGTTTCAATTACATATATCACTAAGACTTGAAATGGAGTAACAATAAAAGAAAAAAAATAACTTTTTAAAGAACACATTAAAAATGAAAACATGATAAAGATACAAACATTTTAAATAAACTTAGTATAGGATTTTGGCTTAAATATGATTTTAGGGTACAAAATTTTTAAAGAATAAATGCATTCTTACATAATTTATTTCAGGACGAAAATCTGGCCAAAATCTCTGCCAAAGGTGAAATATTTTATGAAATATCTCCTTTAGGAACTATCATCACACTGTATCACTATACTGCCCATTGCAGGCAGTATAACATAGCAGTTAAAGAGAGGCCTCAGGAGCCAGAATGTCTGAGTTTGAATCTCAGCTCTGCCACTTGCTAGCAGTGTGATTCTGGGAAAGTTACTTAACCTCTCTGTGTTTCAGTTACTTAATCTATAAAATGGGAAGAATGGTTATCTTATGAGATTGTTAGAAAGGTTAAATGACCCTACCAAAAAAAGGTGCTCGCACATAGTAAACAGTGCTTTGCATGTAGTAAAGGCTCAATAAATATAATTTTATTTTTTAAAAAGATTTTTTATTTTTAAGTAATCTCTACATCCAATGTGGGGCTTGAACTCATGACTCTGAGATCAAGAGCTGCCATTACACTGACCAAGCCAGCCAGGTGCCCCAATTTCTTAAGAATAAACTTATTTATTTCCTGTTGAAATAATTTGTCTTAAATTTTGTATTACATATGCTAAAGCCCACTGAATTGTATACATTATACAGGTGAATTTTATGGTAGATAAATTATGCCTCAGTCAACTTTTTTTTTTTAAGCTTACTACAAAGACTTGATTGATTTAGGTATTCATGACAGTGAGAATTAACTATTTTCACTGCAGCCCCAAATTCTTAGGAGTATCATAGATTCTATAACCTAGGGTCAGGTAGGACAGCAGCTCAGATCTATAGCGGGGATGGATCTATAGGCATAATGGGAAGAATGTCTCCCCGTTAGTGTTTTCCAAAGTGGAATGCCTGTAGAGTTCCAACATCTAAATTTAATAGAAAGTATCTCTCAATTTTTTTTTGGTAGATGTTTTTAAAGGAATAATTTATATTTACAATCCAAAATCTCAATACAGTATTTTTTACAAATGATGTGAAGGTAAAGCATTGAGTGACATCCCAAACGCAACTAGGTAAGATGTCAGAATCATATGTAGATGGTTTTAAAAAGCACTTATGTCAACAAAGGAGATGTGTATCTTCAATGGGGCAAATAATGCAACTCTTTGTTGACAATCATACTTATTGGTTGATGATGAGGAAATATTTTAAGTATTTCATCCTAATATATAAATTAGGATGTAATTTTTAAACAAGCATTTTACTGTATTTTAGTTATCTCAGAGAAAAGTAGTTAGGAATTTTATGTTGAGGAGAATAATCTTCTACTCACCATTAAAAAACCCTATATTTCTTGTAGAAACACTTTTCTAGATAGGTCTCTTCAGGCAAGGGAAACAAGCAAAATTAAACTCTTGGTACTACATCAAAATAAAAAGCTTTTGCACAGAGAAGGAAACCATCAACAAAACTAAAAGGCAGCCTACTGAATGGGAGAAGATATTTGCAAATGATATGACTGATAAGGGTTAATATCCAAAATATATAAAGAACTTATGTAATTCAACACCAAAAAAAAATGCAATTAAAAATGGGCAGAGGACATGAATATTTCTGCAAAGACATCCAGATGGCCAACAGATACATGAAAAAAAGTTCAACATCACTCATCATCAGGGAAATGCACATCAAAACCACGATGAGATATCATCTCACACCTGTCAGAATGGCTAAAAACAAAAACACAAGAAACAGCAAGTGTTGGCAAGGATGTGGAGAGAATGCAACCCTAGTGTAGTGTTGGTGGGAATGTCAACTACTGTGGAAAACAGTATGGATGTTCTTCAAAAAACCAGAAATAGAATCACCGTATGATCCAGTAATTCCACTACTGGGTATTTATCCAAAGAAAATGAAAACACCAATTTGAAAAGACACAGGCACCTCTACGTTTATTGCAGCATTATTTATAATAGCCAAGATATGGAAGCAGCTCAAGTGTACATCAACTGATGAATGGATAAAGAAGATGTGGTATATACAATGGAACATTGTTTAACCATAAAAAAGAATGAAATCTTGCCATTTCCAACAGCATGGATGAATCAAAAGGATATGATTCTAAGTGAAAGAAGTCAGAGAAACACAAATACCCTATGGTTTCACTCATACTCTGAATTTAAGAAACAAAACAAATGAACAAAGGAAAAAGACACAAACAAAAAAAAAGATGTTGGTGGTTACCAGAGGGCACGTAGTTGCGGGGATGGGTGAAATAAGTGAAGGGGACTAAGAGTACATTTATCCTGAAGAGCACTGAGAAATGTATAGAATTGTTGAATCATTACATTGTACACCTGAAACTAAAATAACACTGTATGTTAATTATACTTGAATAAAAAAAAAAAAAAAGCCCACCTATCTAAAAAAACCCTGCATTTCTGAATTAAAATACTATTGACTCTAGATTTCCCTAATTATGCATAGCAAATAAAATACAACATGGTCTCAGGCACTCATCACCCTTCTCTAATATCTTCTCATTCTACTCTTCTCTGGTATAGGAACCTATCTTTTGAAATAAGACTGACTATTGCATAAGAAAAGGATGCTATTATTTCTTGGAAGATGAAGTTTGGATCTATTCCAAGTTCTATGTATTACAAAGAGGAGAGAAATCAAGCATAATAACAATTAAGAAGTTTAGGGAAAAGATGTTTAAAAAATTTTTTAATGTTTGTTTATTTTTGGGAGAGAGAGAATTGTGCACAAGTGGGGGAGGGGTAGAGAGAGGAAGACTGAGGATCTGAAGCAGGCTCTGTGCTGACAGCAGAGATCCCGATGCGGGGCTCAAACCCACAAACCGTGAGATCATGACCTAAGCTGAAGTTAGATGCTCAACTGGCTGAGCCACCCAGGAGCCCCAGGGAAAAGATGCTTTTAAAGGAACAATTTATATTTAAAACCCAAAGTCTCAATACAGTATGAGATGTTAGAAAAAAGAAAATGATCAGACATGAACAAAGACTGATGCACAAGAACAGTATTTTCAGACCTGACGGGGGAAAAAATGGAGAGTCTGTCAAACAATAGGGAAATAGGTAAATAAAACACAATATAGCCATATATCAAGATATAAGGTCCTTAGGAGTTGTATTTAATGACATGGGAAGATGTTCATGTCACATACACCGTTAAATGAAGAGAGCAGAATACTTTCTTGTCTCCATTTCATAACGCACAAGTAGATTCACAGTGGATGCCTCTGGCTGTTGAAATTATGGGTAACGTTTCTTCTATAACATTTACACATTTCCCCAATTTCTATAGTAGGATTCTGCTCGCAATTACGTGGAGGGGAAAGGTTATAAAAATATTTAGGGAAACTGCTCTTCAAGTTCATTCTGCCATCCTTACCAAACCAAACTCCCCAATGCAAAATTGTATAGTAAGAACCAATGTAGATCTACAGAAAAAATGAGCCTAATTCCCTTGCTTTCAAATAAAATTCAAGATCAGTTTGAATGCAGAATCATAGAAATGAGACTCTCACAAAACGAATAATCACTTTCTATAACAGCTCAATTCTGGTTGTGAAATACCCAATGCATAAGGTTAAAATAAAAAATAATAAGATATTCTCACAATATAAAATTGGTATTTATTCTAAAGTAGGTTTTCTGTTATTGAGCATCTAATTTGTTTAAAATGAAATAGAAGAATATATATGTAGACAAAGGCTTATGATGACCCTTCCGGGCAATGAGAGTGTCCCCGTGACACTTACGAGGACTTCTAGTCTCTCCCTAGTCTCCCTAGTCTCTCTGGCCTCACTAATGCCTTGTGATTGGCTGCTGTTAATGGTCTTGCAACATGAATATGCACAACACTCCAGAGTCATTCTTCTGTAAGCATTTGTGGGCAAACACTATGCCTTTTTCATCTCTGTTCCCCAGGAGATGACATGGTTGTTTAATAGAAAATAAAGGTTCAAAAAAATATTAGAAAAGCGAAGTAACTATATGTCAAATATCATATGCATTGTTCATGCACATTATGCCTATCTTGCTCCTCTCTTTTCTATTGCACTTCCAATGAAGTTTACAACCCCTCAGCCTAATTACTCTGTACTCCTATAAATCACAAAGCTTACTTTTATCATGGTAATATATTTGTTTTGCCTCACAGTTTTGCTGAAATCTTTCTATTACCCCCACTATTCTTTTTCAAGGTATAGTAATTTTTAAAAACTCCAGTCTTAAGCTAACATCATATAATATCACTTCCTTATTCTTCCACAGTGGTTCTTACTCTTTTGAAGCAGTGGCCTCATTAGGAATCTTAGGAAAGCCATGGACCCTCTGTCCAGAAAAATGCACATACATACACTTTGTGAACTAAGCACACATTTTTTATATTTCAGGGGATTCACAGACTCTCCTCAGGCCCATCTGAGGACTCTCAGGACTCTTGGTACACATAGCTTATATGCTTTAGTTCATTATTATACAAATGCTCATATGAATTTGTCACTTACCATGCTTTAAACATTTTTTTTTTCAACGTTTATTTATTTTTGGGACAGAGAGAGACAGAGCATGAACGGGGGAGGAGCAGAGAGAGAGGGAGACACAGAATCGGAAACAGGCTCCAGGCTCTGAGCCATCAGCCCAGAGCCTGACGCGGGGCTCGAACTCCCGGACCGCGAGATCGTGACCTGGCTGAAGTCAGACGCTCAACCGACTGCGCCACCCAGGCGCCCCTAAACATTATTTTTAAGAGATAATACTTGCTGCCATAAAAATTAGCAATAAATTGATACAATCCATACTCACTCTGTAGCTTTGTAACTGGAAGGTACATTCAATTATTTCAACACCTATGGAAGCCCTTCTACAACAATGAACAAGAAAGAAATGGGTCCTGCTGGCATGGAGGTCACAAGGTAACAGAAGAGCCAAGAGTTTAAGTGACTGAAGAGTTCGAGGCTGGAAGCAGAGAGGATAGTCAAAGCTGATGTGATAAACTAGACAAGAATCTTCGAAGATGACGGGGTGAGTTAGGATAGTGTTGGGCTAAAAAAGGGGGAGATTAGAAAGATCCAGAATAAGAAACATCAACAGGACTTGGCTGTTAAGTAGGAGTCAGAGATGATGCTGAGGTTCTGCCTTGGGCACACTGAAATGGAGGAGGTTTGAGGAGAAAACATATGATTTCACTCATCCTGCTGCAGGCCCCAGCTAGCAGACAGCTGGATGAATGGATATGAACTCAGAGGGATCAGTGGGCAGATAGGAGCTGAAATAGCTGGAATAAAAACCATGGAAAAAAGGGTGTGGTTGCTCAGGGAGAAGTGAGCCCAGGACAGAAATCTGAAGGACCAAGCAGAGTCTGAAAGAGGCAGGAAAAAGCGATCAGAGGAGAAAACTAGGAGAGTGTGGTTCCTTTCCTGTTCAGAGGCCATTATAATCTATTTTCCTAAAGGAAATTTCTCTGAATTCTTTGGGCATCTTTAATCTTACAAATAGAAGGAAAGTTGTATGAACAAAAGTGTTTACAAACATTTTATAATATGGTCTTGCTATATATCAAAATTAATGTGTGTTTATAGTACACATTAAACAATATTAAATATAGTAAATATAAAGGAACGTTGGGAGTAAGTGATGTAAGATAACAATTGATGCTTGCATTACATAATACTATATCTTTAAACCAATAAGACAACAGTAATGTGCAATAAAACTATGTATCACTTATATTTCTAAAACATGACAACTTTGTATGTGTATTATAATTTATGAAGTATTTTGACCACAACCCTATTTAATTCTTACATAAAAGCCATAATGAAAATGTAGAGAAATTTTTATCTCCCTTCTGACAATGAAGAAATCAACACTCAGAGAGGTAAAGGGACTCTCCTAAAAACACAGTCTAGAGAATGGCAGAGCAACTCCCACTAAGCTATGATGCCCTCATGTATGTAGTTCAGTATCATATGGGGAGAGAATCTCTTCTTCCATGAATTTCAAGTATAAACTTCAAGTAAGTGTGAAGGTGTGTGAGTGTGTAGTGTGTGTGTGAGAGAGAGAGAGAGAGAGAGAGAGAAAAGGAAAGAGGAACAAACACTACTTTTACTTTGCACTATACCGCTATTTTTCACTGGGCTGGTTGTATAAAGACATTGCTTCAAGTGGATGAGGCTGGACCAGCAGTGTAGTAAGCAGCTGACTCACCTAATCTGCTCCGTCTAATTTCCTCTGGGGAGACAGGCCGCAGCTTTCTTTCTGCTTTGATTTCTTCTAATATTCTTTCATGGAGGCTCCGTGGCCGTGGTGGAGTGGGTTTCAGTTTTCTGGCTGAGACCTTGGAAGAAAAAAAGTAATGGCTACAGACTTGAATAGTTGTTCTTAAACAATTTTTAATGAAGTCCATTCCTACAGTATAGATAGTATTTCACTGATTGAAACATTGTCCGATAAGACTATTTTAAGCAATAGGGCGATTATTGGATTTCACAGTAATTTATCATATGTGCTCAATCAATTTTAAGGAGTCAGTTTTGCTAAGGTTATAATTATGTTCACAATATGCTACCATGATAGGCAATCAACTGAAATGTAAACTATACTTTATCTATTACTATTATTGTTTTTAAAAGTAACATTCTTAAATGTTCATTTATTTATTTTGGGGGGGGCATGCACGAGTGCAAGCTGGGGAGGGACAGAGAGGGAGGGAGGGAGAGAGAATCCCAAGCAGGCTCTGTGCTGACAGTGCAGAGCCCAACTCAGGGCTCGATCTCATGAACTGTAAGATTATGAACTGAGCCAAAATGAAGAGCTGGATGCTTAACCGACTGAGCCACCCACGTGCCCCTAAAAGTAACATTTTGAGTAAGTCATCACAACCTTCTTAGATTATTATTATCGTCTTTCTACTGTAAGGGCTGTAATAAGGGCTCACGGAAGCTGATTAATTTACTCAGGGACATGTAGCTACTAAACTGCACCATGACACAGGTTGTTTTGAGTTAAAATATCCTAAGACAACCTTGTACTGCATAATTGTTAAGTATTTTTCTGTGACAAGAATGTAACTTACAGTTAGGCTTCACCATTTTGAGAATAAAAGTTAGGTGTAAAAACTACTTTGACAGCTGAGTTCCAGAGATCACATCCTAGACAAGAGCATGTTGCTACCTTCTTCCAGCCAAGGGGAATGCCTCAGATTACATACCGGATTTAAAGGGGGTCTTGATCTGATGAAGTCCAGGATGATTTCATGAGCACTTTTTTTTAACCGAGGGGGAATATCACCATTCACCTGAAAGGAGACATAAAGTATAAGATTCATGTGACTATGGGATTATCATTATAAATTTCTGGGTACAGTGGTTATCTCAACATATGTCATAATATCACTGAAGCGTATTCTGGCTCTACCAAGGATGCATTTCAAATCAATAAAATACAGAGTAAATGGCTGAGTGATCTAGAGCAAAAATAATTATGTAGAATTGAAGAAAATAAAAGTTCATAAAATGAATCATTGGTTCTACCACTTTGGGAAAATGTATATTAGATTCATCCCTTCCAACAAAAAGTTTCTAAAGTTATAAATGTGAATGGAATAAATAATACTATGGTTATTAACTATTTTATAAACTATAAAGCCTTTTACGTCTTATTTTCATCCTTGTACAAACCCAGGTAACAGAAAAGAGACTGGTGACCTGATTCACATTCTGTAGATAAAACTCACATCAAGGAGGGCATCTGCTACATTCACACAATTAGTAAGTATAAGAGTTCTGGTAGAGCCCTCACCTGTTTCAGACTCCTGCTCTAATGTCCTTTTTCTTTTTTAAATGTTTATTTTTGAGAGAGAGAGAGAGCGAGCGAGTGCAAGCCAGGGAGGAACGGGGAGTGGGGGGGGGGGGGTCTGAAGAGGGCTCTGCCCTGACAGCAGAGAGCCTGATGTGGGACTTGAACTCATGGACTGTTAGATCTTGACCTGAGCAGAAGCTGGATGCTTAGCCAACTGAGCCACCCAGGTACCCCTAATGTTCACTTTTTATGTCAATGTGTTACAAAATAATTTTTTAAAGCAATTTAATAAACCCACAAAAAATGATCTAAACTCACATTATGACCACCCAAAAGGTACAGTTGTGACCATTTTGTCATATTTTTTCCCAGTCTTATATGAAAAAAATAGAATATGCTAGGCATTTTTCAGTCATGTTCCTCATGAAAGATGGATGAAAAAGATATGTTAACAAATTATAAATTTAAAAAATGAGAAACATCTTAAACTTCTCAATAATCCAAAAAATTAGCATACTTTTTACTAATGCACTGCTTGAAAAATCTCTATAATACTTTTCCCCTCTACTTTGGAGACCTACTGTTTGATTACACCATAATATTCTAACAACTTTATAATATCAATTTTGTTCGAGAGAAGGAAAAGGTAATTTTGTTATTCCTCTTGCATCAATGGTTCGTTTTTTCATTTTGATGCATCACAACTTGTTACTGGAAATGTCACTTAAATTTTAGAATTACTGTAAAATTTGGTCCAACCTTTTTCAAGTATTTTTTGTAAGACTACAACATTTTAGGCATGAACAGTTTTCTCGTGTACTCACCAACTTTATAAATACTATTTTAATTGCTCACAAGTCATTAATTAGTTGGTTTTTCTTCCCTGCAGCTGTATTTTATGAGTTGTGATTTTTTTTTTTTTTTTTTTGGTCAATGTTGTTATTTTGTGTCCACTGAAAAATAATGTTAAATATATTTTTTAAAAAAAGGACCTGAACTGCCACTCCCAAGCACGGTTGGATCCCCAAATGCAACCCTTCGACCTGAGTTCAGGGAGGATGACAAGCCTGTTGTGGCCCACATAGCATCCACTCTCTCCTTCCCTGGGCCATACCTCCTAGCCCTGAATGAGGCCAGGATGGCCCATGGAAAGATTTAGGAGTAAAAGCTGCTTGAACGAAGTCAAGCTTGAGACTGCTAGTACTTGGTTCAAGGAGGGCATGTCCCGTAGCAGCAGAGCTAGAGGCCTAATGTGGCACAACCCCCATCTATGGATTTCATGTTACATAAGACATTTTTTTAAATCCTTATTGTATAGAATAACCTAATGAGACTTTCCTATTAACTTTCAACTATACTCCTGAACAGGGTAATACATATCTTTCTAGCCATTTTTCATATGCTTTTACTTTAATGTATACTTTCCATCAAAACAGCAGGGCTTAGGGAATGGTTTAAATAAGGCCAGGGTTGTGAATTCCATTCCCTAAAAAAGTGCAGTTTCCTCACTAGTCAGAAACTGTATCCTGGATCCCAATTACAAAGTGTGTGTCAGTGCTCATGAGGTAGATGGCAGAACTTTATGGATGTGAGTGAGTGAAAATCCTTACCAGGAGGAGAAAAAGCAACTTTGTGCTAATACCATTCTGCAGCTGGCTCAGTGAAATTATACCCCTACACATACAGAACACATACTGAAACAAGTTGTCTGAGCTGCAATGATAAATGATTCCTGGATGAACACAAATAGTACAGCCACAAGTAAATAAGACACTTCTACAACTTGATCTCATTTTTGAGCCATGATGCCTTAAACAAAGAACTTCTAAATAAAAGGTGTTCTTTCTATATCTTCATTAAATTTTTTAAAATTATTTTTATTTATTTTTAAGAGAGAGAGAGACAGAGTGCAAGTGGGGGAGGGGCAGAGAGAGAGGGAGAGACAGAATCTGAAGCAAGGCTTCAGGCTCTCAGCTGTCAGCACAGAGCCCAACGTGGGGCTTGAACCCAGGAGTGTGAGATCATGACCTGAGTCCAAGTTAGATGCTTAACCAACTGAGCCACCCAGGCATCCCTCTACATCTTCATTTTAAAAAGGTGAGTTATTTGAAGCTATTTGTTAGAATTAAAGCATTTTACTCAAACATTCTGAAAAAAGCCAACTGAGATGTTTTACACTTCTATAACTTAATATTCTGGATAATATCCAATATGGCTAAGCCACCAATTCCCAACATCACTACAAATGTACTAAAAACAGTGGATTACTGTGGTATGGTTGTATAGTTTAAACCTGAGGATTAAATATTTTTAAAATTAATTTTATTAAAAAAAATGCTTAATGTTACTTTTTGAGAGCGAGCGAACAAGTGAGAGTGGGGGAGGGGCAAAGAGAGAGGGAAACACAGAATCTGAGGCAGGCTCCAGGCTCTGAGCTGTCAGCACAGAGCCCGACTTGGGGCTCAAACTCACAAACTGTGAGAGCATGACCTGAGCTAAAATCAAGAGTCGGATACTTACCTGACTGAGCCCCCTAGGCGCCCCTATACCTGAGGATTAAATTAAAAACATCTCAGGGGCGCCTGGGTGGCGCAGTCGGTTAAGCGTCCGACTTCAGCCAGGTCACGATCTCGCGGTCCGTGAGTTCGAGCCCCGCGTCAGGCTCTGGGCTGATGGCTCAGAGCCTGGAGCGTGTTTCCGATTCTGTGTCTCCCTCTCTCTCTGCCCCTCCCCCGTTCATGCTCTGTCTCTCTCTGTCCCAAAAATAAATAAACGTTGAAAAAAAAAATTAAAAAAATAAATAAATAAATTAAAAACATCTCAGCACAGTGCCTCATGTAAGATGGACCATGCTTGAAAACTGTTTGCTCTTTACAAAAAAAATTTTTTTTTTTATTTTTTAGAGTGAGAGGCAGAGCACAAGCGGGGGAGGGGCAGAAAGTGAAGGAGACACAGAATATGAAGCAGGCTTCGGGGTCTGAGTTGTCAGCACAGAGCCTGATATGGCTAGAACCCACAACCGTGAGATCATGACCTGAGCCGAAGTCAGATGCTTAACTGACTAAGCCACCCAGGTGCCTGTACAAAAATATTTCTTAATGGGGCGCCTCGGTGGCTCAGTCAGTTGAGCGTCCGACTTTGGCTCAGGTCATGATCTCGCGGTCTGTGAGTTCGAGCCCCGCGTCGGGCTCTGTGCTGACCGCTCAGAGGCTGGAGCCTGCTTCGGATTCTGTGTCTCCCTCTCTCTCTGACCCTCCTCCGCTCATGCTCTGTCTCTCTCTCTCTCTCCAAAATAAATAAAACATTAAAAAAAGTTAAAAAAAAAACAACAAAAAAACCCAAAAATATTTCTTAAAGAAATTAGAAACTGGCATCTACTCATTAGAATAAAAATTTTTAAGATCGAGTTTTTGAAGATTAAGTATGAGTAGTTGAATTTCTACTCTCATTTACCAGTTACATTTATATAAAATAAGGAACTATTCACACTTTTAGTCTTTTATTTATTTTTTTAATGTTTATTTTTATTTTATTTTTGAGAGAGACAGAGTATGAGCAGGGAAGGGGCAGAGAGAGGGAGACAGAATCTGAAGCAGGCTCCAGGCTCCAAGCTGTCAGCCTAGAGCCCCACAAAGGGCTCAAACTTGCAAACTGTGAGATCATGACCTGAGCTGAAGTTGGATGTTTAAGTTAGCCACACTGGCACCCCAAATTTTAGTCTTTTAGAATGAAAACTTGAAAGCTCCCCACATGAACTTAATCATACTGGAACCTCCATCTGCCCAGCTCCTTGCATAGGGACTCAGTATATACTTACTTAAGCAATTTGCACAGATTCAACCAGACAGAGAAAGACACGGAAAGGAAAACAACAATGGCTACCATGAAGTAGAAACATCTATCCATTTCTCTTCACTTCCTACCCACAATCTACAAGTCCAAAAAATGTATCATTTATACCCAGATACACTGAATGGCAAACAGAGGCATCACTGATAATTATCATAAAAACACATAAAACTACCTGTCATTATGAAGCTCACAGAGCCCTCAACAAACAAAAAGCTTAAATAACTTGGTCTTTGAAAAAACATTATTTTCTATTTCTGTCTTAAGCAAACAGAACCACTAACAATGACGTAAGATTCCAACTAAAAATGTACAAAGCCAATCTATAGTTTATGGATTAATTTTGGGCCCCCAACCAAACTGCTTTTTCCCCTCAGCTTGGAGGTTGAACGGACAAGTAAAAATTATACATATCTAAAGTAAACAGTGTGATTATCTGATATGTGTGTATACATTGTGACTGATGACCACAACCAAGCTAATTAACACATCCACCACCTCCCATAGTTACTGATTTTTTGTGTGATGAGAACATGTAAGATGCGTAGTCTCAGCATATTTCAGCACACAATAGAGTATTAGTAATGATAGCCACAGTGCTGAGTCCCCAAAACTTACTCATCTAATGACTGAAACATATGACCTATGACCAACATTTAACCAACATCTCTCCAGTTCCCCCATCACTGAGCCCTGGCAACCTACTCTTCTACTCTCAGCTTCATCATACAAATGAGATCATATACAGTATTTGTCTTTCTGTGCCCAGGTTATTTCACCTAGCATAATGTCCTCCAAGGTCATCAATTTTTTTGCAAATGGCAGGATTTCCTTCTGTATTGCGACTGAATTACTATTCCATTGTATATGTATACACTATCCATTCATCTGTTGACAGACATTTAGGCTGTTTCCATAACTTGGCTATTATGAATAATGCTGCAATAAACATGGGAGTGCAGATATCTTGAGATCCTGATTTGATTTCCTTTGGAAATATATGCAGAAGTGGGATTGCTGGATGATGTGGTAGTTCTATTTTTTTTGTACTATATTTGTTTGTTTATTTATTTATTTAATTTACATCCAAGTTAGTTAGCATATAGTGCAACAATGATTTCAGGAGTAGATTCCTTAATGCCCCTTATCCATTTAGCCCATCCCTGCTCTCCCACAACCCCTCCAGTAACCCTCTGTCTGTTCTCTACATTTAAGAGTCTGTTTTGTCCGCCTCCCTGTTTTTATATTACTTTTGCTTCCCTTCCCTTTGTTCATCTATTCTGTGTCTTAAAGTCCTTATATGAGTGAAGTCAGCACAGAGCCTGATGTCTTTGATATGATATTTGTCTTTCTCTAATTTCACTTGGCATAATACCCTCTACCTCCATCCACGTAGTTGCAAATGGCAAGATATCATTCTTTTTGATTGCCGAGTACTACTCCATTGTATATATATACCACATCTTCTTTATCCGTTCATCCATCAATGGACATTTGGGCTCTTTCCATACTTTGGCTATTGTTGACAGTGCTGCTATAAACATTGGCATACATGTGTCCCTTTGAAACAGCATACCTGTATCCCTTGGATAAATATCTAGTAGTGCAATTGCTGAGTCATAGGGTAGTTCTGTTTTTAATTTTTTGAGGAAGCTCCACACTGCTTTCTAGAGTGGCTGCACCAGTTTTTGCATTCCCACCAGCAGTGCAAAAGAGATCCTCTCTTTCTCTGCATCCTAGCCAACACCTGTTGTTGCCTGAGTTGTTAGTGTTAGCCATTCTGACTAGTATGAGGTGGTATCTCATTGTGGTTTTTAATTCGTATTTCCCTGATGATGAGTGATGAGCATTTTTTCATGTGTCGGTTGCCATCTATCTGGATGTCTTCTTTGGAGAAGTGTCTATTCATGTCTTTTGCCCATTTCTTCACTGGATTATTTGTTTTTTGGGTGTTGAGTTTGATAAGTTCTTTATAGATTTTGGATACTAACCCTTTATCTGATGTCATTTGCAAATATCGTCTCCCATTCTGTCGGTTGCCTTTTAGGTTTGCTGACTGTTTCCTTCGTTGCGCAGAAGCTTTTAATTTTGATGAGGTCCCAATAGTTCATTTTTGCTTTTGTTTCCCTTGCCTCTGGAGACGTGTTGAGTTAAGAAGTTGCTGCGGCCAAGGTCAAAGAGATTTTTGCCTGCTTTCTACTCGAAGATTTTGATGGCTTCCTGTCTTACATTTAGGTCTTTCGTCCATTTGAGTTTATTTTTGTGTATGGTGTAAGAAAGTGGTCCAGGTTCATTCTTCTGCATGTTGCTGTCCAATTTTCCCAGCACCACTTGCTGAAGGGACAGTCTTTATTCCACTGGATATTTTTCCTGCTTTGTCAAAGATTAGTTGGCCATATGTTTATGGGTCCATTTCTGGGTTCTCTATTCTGTTCCACTGATCTGAGTGTCTGTTTTGTGCCATGTGGTAGTTCTATTTTTAATTCTTTCAGGAACTGCCATACTTTTTTCCATATGGCTTTACCAATTTACATTCTACCACCAGTGCACAAAGTTCCCTTTTCTCCATATCCTCACCAACACTTGGTATGTTTTGCTTTTTAATAACAGCTATCCTAACAGGTATGAAGTGACATATCACCATGTTTTGACTTTCATTTCCCCGATGACTAGTGGTTTTGAGTATCTTTTCATAAACCTGTTAGTAATTTATATATCTTCTTCAGAAAAATGTTTATTTAGGTCATTTGCACTTAAAATTTTTTTATTTATATTATTTATTTTATTGCTATTGAGTTGTATGAGTTCCTCATATGTTTTGGATATTGGCCTTTTAGCAGGTATGTTTGCCTAACCAAATTTCAAAAATATTTCCTTTTATTAAAGAAAAACATTGTAAAAAAGTATTGGGGCGCCTGGGTGGCTCAGTCAGTTAAGCATCTGACCTCAGCTCAGGTCATGATCTCACAGTTTGTGGGTTTGAGCCCCACACAGGGGTCTGTGCTGACAGCTCACAGCCTGGAGCCTGCTTCAGATTCTGTGTCTCCCTCCCTCTCTTGTACTCCCTTGCTTGTGCTCTGTCTCTCTCTCTCTAAAAAAATAAACATTAAAATAAAATAAAAAAAAGAAAAACAAGTATCTTCAACACTGATGCAAATCCCCCTATATATAAAGAGCAGTTAGAAATCAGTAAGAAAGACTAGCAGCACCTAGGTGGCTCAGCCAGTTAGGTGTCTGACTCTTGATTTCAGCTCAGGTCACGATCTCATCGTTTGTGTGGTTGAGCCCCATACTGGGCTCTGTGCTGACAGTGTGTGGAGCCTGCTTGGAATTCTCTGTCTCCCCTTCTCTCTGCCCTTCCTCCCACCATGTGCATTTGCATTCCCTCTCTTTCAAAATAAATACAGTAAATAAACTTTAAAAATTATATTAAATCGTACTAAAAATTGTTTCTGTTGTCACCCACTACAACCTCCTCTTTAGCAATGTTTTGGAAATGCAAAATATTCTTATAAATCAATTATATTTGTGTATCAATATTTATTTAAAGCAGCAGAAATCCAGTTTATGTTTTAACAGTTACATAATATTACTAGAGTTTCATAAAACATGTGGCCTGCCACATACTCCCTGCACCTCTAACACACATACTTGAAAGAAAGGGTAAGATAGTTTTCCTCAGAAACATGAGAAGCTACAATTTCATCATTAGGATTTCAAATATATCTCCAAATTTCTAATCACAAAGAGGTTTATAAGGGTTTTAGACAAGTTGACAGTATTCACCAAAGGCCTTAAAGATGTGTATATTCACTGATCCAATAATTCCATGGCTAGAATTTACACTGAGGAAATTAATATAGCTTTTTATATAATACTAAAAAATGGTAAATCTATATTATCACCTCATATTTGTCAGAATGGCTATTATCAAAAAGATAAGACATAACTGTTGGTAAGAATGTGGAGAAAAGGGAACACTTATGCACTGTTGGTGGGAATATAAATTGGTGCAGACACTATGGAAAACAGTGTGGAGGTTCCTCAAAAAAATTAAAAATAGAAATATCATATGATCTAGAAATTCCATTTCTGGGTATTTATCTGAAGGAAATGAAACACTAACTTGAAAAGGTATCTATACTCTGTGTTCACCGCAGCATTGTTTATAATACCAAGACATGGAAACAACCTAAGTGTCCACTGACAGATGAATGGATAAAGCAAATGGGGCACTTGAGTGGTTCAGTTGGTTAAGCATCTGACTTTGGCTCAGGTCATGATCTCACAGTTTGTGGGTTTGAGCCCTGTGTTGGGATCTGTGCTGACAGCTCAGAGCCTGGAGCCTGCTTTGGATTCTGTGTCTCCCTCTCTTTCTGACCCTGCTCCGCTCACACTCTGTGTGTGTCTCTCTCTCTCTCAAAAATAAATAAACATTAAAAAAAATTTAAAGACAAATATAAAACAACAATCATAAATCTATGTCAATAGACACAAAATGTATAAATTAGACATAATTTATGACAATAACAACATAAGGGGGGGAATGAGCTATAAAGGAGAAGAGTTTTTATACATTATTAAAACTAAGCTGGTATTACCTCAAACTTGATTGCTATAAAGGTAAGATATCAATTACAATCTCTAGGGAACTACCAAGAAAAAAAGAAAAAATACCGAAAAAAATGAGAAGAGAATCAAAATGGTATATAGGAAAAAAATAATCACAAAAAAAGGTGGCAATGAAGAAATTATAGGACAAATGAGATTTAAAACATAAAGAAAATAAATGTCAAAAGACAAATAATTTCTTCCTTATCAATAATTATCTGCAGTATAAAATGAATCAATTCTCCAACTGAAGAAATCAACAGAGTGGACAAAGAAAACATGATCTAATTTTGTGCTGTCTACAAGACTCAAATAAGATCCAAAGACATGATTAAGTTGAAAGTGAAAGCATGAAAAAAGATATTCCATGCAAATAGTAATCAAGGGAGAGATTGGGTGGTTTTATTAATATCAGACAAAATAGACTTTCGACAAAAACTGTCACAAAAGACAAAGAGAGACATCATATATTGATAAAAGGGCCAATAAATCAAGAAAATATATTATAAATATAAATGTACCTAAATATATGAATTAAAAATAGAAATAGTTCTATAATAATAGCTGGAGACTTCAATAATGGGTAGAACTAGAGAGGTCAGTAAAGAGAGAACCTGAACAACACTAATTTCCAACTAAACAAACTAACTAATAATATAGAACATTCTACCCAACAGTCTGCTTTTTCTTAAATGCACAAAGAACATTCTCCATGTTAGACCTCAAAACAACTCTCAACACATTTAAAAAGACTGAAATTATAAAAGCATCTTTTCTAATCACAAAGAAATGAAAGAAACCACTGGCAGAAGGAAAGCTGAAACATTCACAAATATGTGAAATTTAATATATGTGCTGCCGAAGCGAGCACAAATATGTGAAATTTAAAAAACACACTGCTGGGGCGCCTGGGTGGCGCAGTCGGTTAAGCGTCCGACTTCAGCCAGGTCACGATCTCGCGGTCCGTGAGTTCGAGCCCCGCGTCGGGCTCTGGGCTGATGGCTCGGAGCCTGGAGCCTGTTTCCGATTCTGTGTCTCCCTCTCTCTCTGCCTCTCCCCCGTTCATGCTCTGTCTCTCTCTGTCCCAAAAATAAATAAACGTTGAAAAAAAAAATTTAAAAAATACACTGCTAACAACCAGGAGAAATTATGAGTCAAAGAAGAAATTATCAGTAGAATAATAAAATACCTTGAAATTAATGAAAATGAAAACACAATATACAAAAATTTATGAAATGCAGTGCTCAGAGGGAAATTCATAGTTGTAAAGACCTATATTAAGAAAGAAGGAAGAAGAAATAATTCAAATCAGTAACCTGACTTTACATTTTAAGGGTCTAAGAAACAAACAAGCTTGCATAAGGAAAGAAATGATAAAGATTAGAGAAGAAATAAATCAAGAAAGAAAAACAGACAAAATTAACAAAGCCAAAAGTTGTTTCATTCATTCAAAGATCAACAAAATTAATCAACAGACTGACCAATAAAAAAAGAGACAGGATTCAAAATACAAATATCAGAAATGAAATCAAAGTAGGGACATTACTACAGATGTTACAGAAATACAAAGCATTACAAAAGAATAGTATGATAATTTTACATTAACAAATAAGATAATCTAGATGGACAAATATCTAGAAAGACACAAACTAACAAAACTGATTAAAAAGGAAGAATGTGAGGGAGGGAGGAAGAGAGAAAGAGAAAGAAAATCTGAACAGACTTCTAACAGGTAAAGAGATTGAGTAAGGAATCAAAAATCTCCCAAGAAAGAAGAGCCCACGACCAGAACACTCCACTGGTGAAGTCTACTTAAACATTTATTTTTTATTTATTTTTTTTTTTATATATGTACAGAAATCAGTTGCATTCTTATACACTAACAATGAAGTAACAGAAAGACAAATAAGGAAACTGATCCCATTCACAATTGCACCAAGAAGCATAAAATACCTAGGAATAAATCTAACCAAAGATGTAAAGGATCTGTATGCTGAAAACTACTTAAACATTTAAAAAAGAATTAACCCCAATCCTTCTCAAATTGTTCCAAACATTAGAAAAGGAGGTAACACTTCCTTAGTTATTCTGAGGCCAACACTACCCTGATACCAAGCCAGACATGGGCATCACAAGAATACTATGTATTAAATCCCTTCTAAATACGGATGCAAAACTCCCAACCAAATAGTAAGCTGACTCTAGCAGCATACTAAAAGTATTGTACATCATGACCAACTGGGATTTGTCCCATAAATGCAAGGATGGTTCAATGCATAAAAATACACCAGGTAATACACCACCCATGTTAATGATTGAATGAATCAAAAGAACCCACATGATTGTCTTAATTAATACAGAAAAATGATTTAGCCTAATACCAACAACACATGATAAAAATACTCAACAAACTTGGAATGGAAGGAAACTTCCTCAGCATGATAAAAGTCATTTGTGAAGGGGAGCCTGGGTGGCTCAGGTGGCTGAGTGTCTGACTTCAGCTCAGGTTATGATCTTGCTGTTCCAGATTTCGAGCCCTGTATCAGGCTCTGTGGTGACAGCTCAAAGCCTGTAGCCTGTTTCAGATTCTGTGTCTCCCCGTCTCTCTCTCTCTGCCCCTCCCCCACTCATGCTCTGCCTCTGTCTCTCATAACATTTAAAAAAAATTGTTTAAGTAAACATTTAAAAAAAATTTTTTTAAGTCATTTGTGAAAATCCATAGCTAATATTATACTCAATGACGAAAAACTGAATGCCTTCCCCTTAACATCAGAAAGAAGATATGGATGCCTGCTTTTGCTAATTCCATTCAACAACTGATGTTTCTAGCCAGAGGGGTAAGGAACAAGTGAAAGTATCTCTCTTCACAGATTACATGATCATGTATATAAAATAAAATATCCTAAAAATCCATCGAAAAATTATTAGTGTTAATAAACTTGGCAAAATTGCAGAATATAAGAGAAACATATAAAAATCAGTTGTGTATGTACATATAATATGTATATGTATGTATAATGCATATACATTAGCAATGAATGATCCAGAAAAAATTAAGAAAACAATCCCATTCACAATGACATTGAAAACAATAAAATATTTAGGAACAAATTTAACCAATGAGGTGTAAGGCTTATATCCTGAAAACCATCAAACACTGCTGAAAGAAATAAAAGAAGACCTAAATAAATGGAAAGACATCCCATGTTTATGGATTGGAAGACTTAATATTGTTAAGATGACAATATAACCAAAAGTGATCTAGAGATTCAATATAATCTCTATCAAATTCTCAATGTATTTTTTTGCAGAAATAGAAAAGCCTATTTTAAAATTCACATGGAATCTCAAAGAATTCTGAATTACCAAAACAATCTTGAAAAAGAAAAACAAAGTTGAAGGACTCACTTTCAGATTTCCAAGCTTATCACAGAGCTATAATAATTAACTATATGTATTGTAATCATCCCAGTGTGGGATAAACATAGGACAGTCATCATACATCAATGAAACAGAATTCAGAGTTCAGAAATAAACTCATACATTCAACTGACTTATGACAAAAGTCCCAAGACCATTAAATGGAGGTAAGAAAAGTCTCAACAAATGATGCTAAGACAAATGGGTATCAAAATGCAAAAGAATGATGTCTGACCTTTACTTCACACTATATGCAAAAAATTAACTTAAAATAGACTGAAGACCTACATATAAGAGCTAAAAGTATAAAAGTCTTAGAAGAAAACAGGGTTAAATCTTTATAGCCTTAGATTTGACAATATATTTTTAGAAATGACACCAAAAGCCTGAGCAATAGGAGAGAAAGAATAGATAAATTGAATTTTGGCAAAATTAAAACCTTTTCTGCTTCAAAATACACTATTAAGAGAGTAAAAAGACAAACTACAGAATGGGAGAAAATATTTGCAAATCATGTCTGTCAAGAGTCTAGTATCCAGAGTATATAAAGAATTTTTATCATTCAACAATAAAAATACAAACAACACAATTAAAAATTAGGCACAGGATCTGCATTGACTTTTCTCCAAAGAAGATATACAAAAGGCCCACAAGCACATGAAAACATAAAACATCATTAGTCATTAGGGAAATGCAAATCAAAATCACAGTGAGATTTCACCTCATACTTACTATGGTAGGCATAATTAAAAACAAAAATGGACAGTAACCAATGTTGGCAAGAATGTGGAGAAACTGAAACTCTCATACACTGCTGGTGGGAACATAAAATGGTGCAAGTGGTACAGAAAGCAGTTTGGTGGTTCCACAGTAAGTTAAGCTTAGAATTATCATGATCCAGCCATTTCACTCTTAGGCATTTACCCAAAAGGACTGAAAACAAGTATTCAAACAAAACTTGTACATGACTGATCACAGCAGCACTATTCACAATAGTGAAAAGGTGGAAAGAACCCAAATGTCCATCACATGATGAATGGATAAACAAAATATGGTATATGCACACAATGGAATGTTATTCTACCATAAAAAAGAATAAAGTACTCTTACATGCTACAATGTGGATGAACCTAGAAAGCATTATTCTAAATGAAAGAAGCCAGACACAAAAGGTCACATATTATTTGATTCTATTTATATGAAATATCCAGAAATATCCAGAATATATGAAATATCCAGAATCAGGGCAGGGGAGATTAGGAGTGACTGCTTCATGGGTACAGGGTTTCCTCTGAGGTGATGAAATTATTTTCGGATGAGACAGAGGTGGAGGATGCACAAAACTGTGGATGTACTAAATGCCACTGAGCTATATATCCACTTTAAATACCTTAAATGAATGAGTGAGTGAGTGAAAGAGAGGAGAAAAAAAACCAAAAACAAACAACCAGACTCTTTAAAAGCCTTTCATTTACCACAAAAGAATAATACCTTCCAAACCTGGATGCACAGTTATGTCTATTACATCCCATTATTTCCCAAATACATGATCTTGAGCCTTACCCAATGTTATATGTCTTAAAACATATTATAACCCAGCTGAAACCTGTGAAATCAGCATTTACAAGAGGAATCTATCCTATGTAATTCTTAGTATCAGACAAGTTTAACTACTATTTAGCACAATTATTTTCTCTGATAAAAACAGATTGATTTAGTTATATTGTGGGTGACAGGTAAGACATTAGTTATAGATCAAATAGAAATGTTAATAATTTATTAAGCAGTATCAACATTTACTTATTTTAATCAATAATATGAATTTCTAAATAATTCCTTCAGGATAAGAGATTTTGAAAATCACCTGAGATTAATGTTGAGTACTCCCACTCAGAGAGGATATAGTTCAAATAAGTAGAAATTTTTGAAAAAGACAGCATTGTCCAATATTAGCAACAAAAATTATCTTGCATTGTTTGTAAAAGTGTAAACTGGTGTAAGTTTGGCAAAATGTATTAAAATTTTAAATGTGCACAATCCTTGATCTATCCATCTCACCAACAGAAATTTAAACCAAGGAGATAATTAGATGAGATGTTTGAGGATATTCATCATAGTACTAATTAAAACAACGAAAACTGGAAACAATCTAAAGGCCTATTAATAGAGGCTTGGGTAAATAATTCACAGTGCACATATACTAGAAAATACTGTGAAGTCATTTAAAAAAGAGAGACTGTCGGACATTCATTCCGCACAGGAATTACAGAATGAAAAGGGCTAAAAAACAGTACATGATTCTCTTTGTATAAACAATTATCCGTCCATGAATATAGAAGAGTTTGGAAGGAGAGGTTCTTCAAGATGCTGAACGGTACAGATGGAAGATTTTCAGGAAATTTTTGCTTTTATTTATGTCTCCTAAAAATTTTTTCTACAATGACCATGTACATAGAAAAAAGACAAATGTGTTTTGTGGAAAATGTATGCGAAAGCATGGTGTATTGCAGCTGGGTTTAATTATAATCTGTTAAACACTGAAGACCTGACTGATGCATACACACTTACTGATGGCCTCTTATCCTTCTAAAGCATACCGTACCTGTTCCAACCATTTCATCTCACAGAATGCTCCTTGTTGCTGCCCATAAATTGGAACTCTATCTTCATGAGGCAGTGATGTCCCTGAGATGCTTTCTGCAGTGTATTTAATGGCATTTGATTTGTCTGCTAAGCTATAAGTTCTGCTGTGTTTTCACAGCAGTGCAAGTGCTCGGCTGTGATGAGTCAGACTCCTGCAGGTGCAGCTGGCTATGGAAGGAGCACACCCAGCAGTCACACATAACCCTTCAAGGAGAATGTGCACAACATTGCCAGAGATGGGCAGATGTAACCTTTCTCAGTTTTACAGCATTAGCAAAGAACCCAGGCTTCTCTTCAGGAACAACACAGCTGCTTTTTGCACATCACCTGGACCTGAACATATTTTCCAGCGTCCTATCATGTCTACTTGTGTGATTCCACGACCATTTGAAAACTCAGCTGTCCCGTTAGGGTAACATCAATGTCTATTTGGTCAAATATTCATTCTTCCAATTCCAAGCCCAGAATAACCTTTCCTTGGAGCCTCCCTTAACATGTTCAGAAAGAGCTGGCTGTCTCTTCTATATCTTACCCTCAACCTTTCACTTATTGTATATTGGTCTCTCTTACCATACTGTGAGAATGGAACCATACATTCATCTTTAAATCACCAGTATGTGGCATAAAACCCTAAATAAAACTTTAATTAATTAAATTTTAAATAAAATTAATTCTTTGTAAAATGTATGGAAATACACCCATTCTGGAAAACTGTTTGACTATTTTTCATAGAACTAAATATGCCCTTACAATATGACCCAAACAGTTACACCATGGACATTTATCCCAGAAAAATGGAAACTTGTGCCTATATAAAAACCTGTACACAATTGATGATAGCAGCTTTATTCTTAGTATCTCCAAATCGGACACAGCCCATATACCTTTTAATAGGTGAATGGTTAAGCAAACTATGGTATGTTCATATGATGGGATACCACTCAGCAATAAAAAAGAGTGAATGATTGATAGGCATGACAACTGGGACAGATCTCAAGGAATGAGTGCTGAGTAAAAAAAAGCCAATCTCAAAAGGTTATAGTCTGTACTATTCCATTTATATAATATAATTGAAGCAACAAACTTAAGGACTCCACACAGGAGTCCTGTGGTGTTGGAACAGTTCTGTATCTGGTGATGGTAGTTACATAAATCTACAAATGTGACAAAATTTCACAGACACACACACACACGCACGTGGAGTTTAGGGTTATGATGTGACAGTGGAAGGACACAAAAAGTTGACAAGAAATAGAATAATACTACCAAAGCTAGGCCTTAGAAAGGTTAATCCAGTAGCAGTATCAAGTACTGGAGGGTCGGAGGGGACTGGAACAGAGGCAGGAAGGTGATGCAAAAGATACTATAGAAAGAATTAAGAATTCTAATTCTTACAATTAAGAATTCTAACAATTAACTGGATGTAAGGAGAGAAAAAACTGTGTAAATTTATAGAAAAAGGTATTAACAGTGGTCATCTCTGCATTTTACGACTGCAGAGATTTCCAGTTTATAATTTTTTTGTATTTGCACTGATGAAGTTTTAAAAATTGTGATAATTACTTTTATATTCAGGAAAAGTCTATTTTCCTAAAAAATGTGAAGTAAATCATTTTAGTTATTGTAAAGCATTTGACTAAAAGTCATTTTATTATTATTTTTTAATATGAAATTTATTGTCAAATTGGTTTCCATACAACACCCAGTGCTCATCCCAACAGGTGCCCTCCTCAATGCCCATCACCCACTTTCACCTCCCTCCCATCTCCCATCAACCCTCAGTTTATTCTCAGTTTTTAAAAGTCTCTTATGGTTTGGCTCCCTCCCTCTCTAACTTTTTTTTTCTTCCTTCCCCTCTCCCATGGTCTTCTGTTAAGTTTCTCAGGATCCACATGAGAGTGAAAACATATGGTATATGTCTTTCTCTGTACGTAAAAGTCTTTTTAAAAGACAGCAGCAAAGAAAAGATCTCAAACTGATAGTAAAAGATGTTAGCCCAGGTGAGCTGAAGAATGATGATCTTACATGAACACAAAAAGAAGAGCAAATGTGGGGACACAGAATATTGAGACCAGTCTTGGATATACTTGGTTTAAGAAATCCTGGAAGAGGTGCCCAAGAAAGTGTGAAATATATAAAGTACTCAAGGCAGCAGAGACTATTTAAGACAGTTGAGAACTGCAGTCACACAGATACTGAAGTATAGGTGATAACGAAAATTTTAAGTTTTAAGGGAGAAAATGTGGACCATGAAAGAACTCTATAGGAGCCAAATCTTGAGGAATGTTTGTGTTTAGGGCATGACAGAAGGCAAAGAAGAGAGTGCAGTGGTTGTCCCCAAGACAGGGTTGGGGATGGGGAGATGGGAGGTCCCACACACAAGGAAGGAAACAAAGCAGACTCCTCCTCTGACTCTCCCCACCTTCTTTCAGACCCTGCAACCCGACAAACTCCACCCCTAGCTTCTAATGCTCTACTTTCCCCTTCCCTACAACCTACAGCCTTTCCCAAGCATTATTACCAAACAAAACTTTCTTTAGCCCCAATGTGCCTTCCAGATGCTAGCTACCCTTAGATCTCTTTTTAAAAACTTCTTTAAAAAGGCACACTCAGACTGTTTCTGCTTCCTCATTTCCAACCTACAATCTGGTTTCTTTCTATTCCTTTACTTAATAAAGTTTACAAATCATGTCCATGTTGCTAAATTTGTTAAATATTTCTCAATGCTTAAATGGTCTGACCTGCCAGCAGCATTCTGCCTCCAGAAATGCTACCTCCCTTTTGCAGCTGTGACCCCATTTTTCCTATGTTTCTTCTCTAGCTACACCTTTTCAATCTGTTTACCACCTTCCTCTGTTCTAATCTCTTACATGCTGAGGCTCCCTGGGATCTGTCCCAAAGCTGATCTCTCCTCTTACCTCTGCCCTGTCCCTGAGAACTCCAGTATGTCTGCTGTTCCCCACCCTCCTTGCCAACTCTAGCCCTCACGATTCTACATTCCATTCTATACTCCAATTATAGAGAATTTTTGTAGTTTTCTTATGTCAAATCCCATCACTTCTTGGTCTTTGTACATTTTTTTTTTTTTTTTTTTGGTATATAACCTCTTACATTGAGCTTATCACACTGTATTGCCTAATTACCTGTGGCTCCCACCATACTTTAAACTTCCTGAGAACAAGGACTATATTACATCCTTTTTCCAGATTCTAAAATAGTGCCTGGAACATGAGAAGTGCCTAGTAAATAATTGTTAAATTAAAATAAAATTAAGAAATATACAACTGGTATATATTTTAAAATGTTTAAATGTACTTGTAACCAAAGAAATATAGATTTAAAAAAATTTTTTATGTTCATTTATTTTTGTGAGAAAGACAGAGTACAAGTGAGGGAGGGGCAGAGAGAGACAGATAAACAGAATCCATAGCAGGCTCCAGGCTCTGAGCGCAAAGCCCGACATTGGCCTCGAGCTCACGAACCATGAGATCATGACTTGAGCTAACCATGAGATCATGACTTGAGCTGAAGTCGGATGCTTAACTGACTGAGTCACACGGGCGCCCTCAGAGAAATATAGATTTTAAAAATAAAAGTATTTTCTCCCAGTCAAATTTGTCAACCCCAAATGATACCCACTTTAGTCAAGGATATGAAGAAATGGGCAAAACTACTGTGTTGTAAATAGTAATCATCATGATATAACTAAAGGGCAATTTGGCCACACGTGTGTAGCACACAGCACAGGTTCTGACAGAATGGGGACGAAGATAGGCTTTGCCTTATAACTAGTTGTCTGAAGAGCACCTTTAAACTTCAGTTGCCTCATTCCTAAAAGAAATCAGATTTACTAAGAAGTAAATCAACATAATATAGCTGCAATATTGCAGCTTATTAAAATTAATTAACAAAGAGCTCAAACAGCTACCTAAATGTTTTTTTTTAGAGTCTATCTATCTATCTATCTATCTATCTATCTATCTATCTATCTATGTAATCTCTACACCCAATGTGGGGCTTGAACCCAGAGATCAAGAGTCGCATGCTCTTGGGGGCGCCTGGTTGGCTCACACAGCTGAGCATCTGAATCTTGACTTTGGCTCAGGTCATGATCTCATGGGTTCGTGGGTTCAAGCTCCGCATTGGGCTCCACAATGGCAGTGCAGAACTTGCTTGGGATTCTCTCTTTCCTCTCTTTGCCCTCCCCCTCATTCTCAAAATAAGTAATAAATAAATTTAAAAAAAAGTTGCATGCTCTTTCGACTGAGCCAGCCAGGTGCCCTTACTTAAATCTATTTTAAAACTAAGTGGTGTGCTTCGTAAGAATCTTCCACATAAAATAACTCTGATTAAATTTTCTAAAAAATGGGGATATAATTTTTTAATTCATCTCCTATCTACAATTCATTAATTCATTCCACAACTATTTGTTGGGCACAGTGTTTAGCACCTGGCTGTGTGTCAGGCACATGCTCTAGTTAGGGGATATAACAGCGAAAGAACTAAGTTCCTGTGGTAAGAGAGATAGCGAATCTGAAAATACATGACACTGTGAGCTACTGACACATGTGGGTAGGGGGGCAAATGCTTCTCTAATCAGCGGACATTTGAGCAGAGACCTAAAATGTGCTAAGGAAAGCTACATAGATGTGTGGGAAAAGAGAGTGCCAGGGAAAGGGCAGCAAAGGTTCTGCTGCAGGAACACTTGACAGCAGAGACCAGCATGGCTAAGGAGGAGAAATCAACCAGGAAAGGTGGTAGGAGGTGACGTCTGAAAGGTAAGCTGTACCAGACTCTGTAGAGCTTTGCAGGCCAAGGTAAGGATGTGGCGTTTGTTCCAAGTGTGATGGAGAACCATGGAAAGTTCTGAGCAGGAAAATGGTATCATCATATTTTTACCTGAAGAGGCTTACTCTGGCTGTTTTTGGGAAAAATTGACTAAGAGGGGCAAGAGTGAAAATAGGAAGGCTACTTAGAGGTCACTGTAATGTATGATTGAGAGACAGTGGCAGTCATATTCAGGACATATTTCAGAGGTAGTGCTGTCAGGATTCCAATTCTAAGAACCTAACGCAAAGATTTCACTATTGCTATTCAAAAACATTTATATATGCAAGGATACACAACATAGGCTGCCACAACTTAATACAAGTTGATCGACTTAATAAACTCTGGTATAGCCATAAAGCTAGAAGGGAGGTAGTCATTTAGATGTGATGATGTTGAACACATAATGACATGGAAAAATGTTCATACTATGTATGTTAAGGGAAAATAACTGGTTACAAAACAAAGTATTCAATATTAATCCATTTTGTCTAAATAAAATGGATAGAAAAAAGAAGGTTATAATACAAGCATGTTAGCAAAACACCTCTCGGGGCTGTGAAATCACACATTTGCAACTTTTCTTCTTTGAGCTTACTGTATTTTTCAAATTTTCTGTAATAATTATGTATTACTTCTATGGGAAGAAATGATTTTTAAAATACTGAGAACAGGGGCGCCTGGGTGGCTCAGACAATTAAGCGTCCAACTTCAGCTCAGGTCATGATCTCACGGTTCATGAGTTTGAGCCCCGCATCGGGCTCTGTGCTGCCAGCTCGGAGCCTGAAGCCTGCTTCAGATTCTGTCTCCCTCTCTCTCTGCCCTTCCCCCGCTCGCACTCTGTCTCCGTATCAAAAATAAATAAACGTTAAAAAAAAAAAAAATTAAAAAAAAAACCACTGAGAACATTTTCAACAAATAAGATTACTATAGAATAACCATTTGAGTTTATTAATGGTTTTCTTTGTTACTTACCATTACTTTTCGCAAAGTGTATCTTTTAGATCGAATGTCATCCATTAGCATCTCATACGGGGTGAGCTGATATTCAATGGGCAAAGGGTTGTACTGCCGCTCTTGGACCTTCTTAAGTTTTACTCCATTCCGCAAATCCCTCATCACCTGTACCCAGAATCGAGCCTAAAAGAATCAAGGGTAGAGAGATGTCCATGAATAAATTTACTAGTTCCCTCTAAGTAGCTACAGTCATACAGAAAAAATGAAGAGCTTGGCTTGCAAAACATTGAGTAGACCAAACAAAACTGATTTTTAAAACTAGATTTTATAATACTAAGTAAAAAGCCAGTAGAGAATCACGAGCTCTAAGTTCTGAGGCACCTGGGTATAAACCCTAACTCATTCACTGTGAAAGGCTGTTATTAATGGCCTCAGTTCTTCACGCCTCCTGTGTCTACACCCTGTTATGTGATTTTGCTCACTGAAGAGTATATTTCCCACACTCTAACATTGGTTTCGGCTTTATGATTTGCTTGGCCACTGGAAGGAATAGTAGTGGATGTGATGTAACCAAAGTCTGCAAAAGCAAATGCATAATGGGTTTGTGCTTCTATTGCCATGAGAACATTATGCCTGGACTAGCATGATTGTCCAGGAGAAGAATGACACACACATAACTGATCTGTACGCTCATGAGCTAAATAAATGTACTACTTTATGCGACTGTGATTCTGTAGTGGCTGGTTAGGCGGCATTACTGTGACCACAGCTAAATGATACAATCACCTATTAGCTATCTGACATCCAGCAAGTTGTTTCACCTCTCTGACCCCTGGCTTCCTCACCAATAAAAGATAATGGTACTTCATAACTTGCTGAAATGGTCATATATTATGTGGAAAATGGCCATAATTTTTATGTTATTACTATCTTTGCACAAATTACATAATATTGGCCTTCTTATCAACAAATAATGGTAAACTGATTTGCTAGCCCTTCAAGAAAATGAGATATAAATGAAGTACTTACAATAATATAAGACATACTAAATATGTATATTATTATTATAAGTTAATCCTTTTATTTTCCTGCCTATAAGCTAAGGTGTCATAGTCTCTACTTCAGTGAAAAGTAAATCAATATGATATTTAACTGAAACACTGTGGTTTGTTAAAATTAATAAGTAGTTCATATTTATTACTTAAACATATTTATTGAAAACCATGTGAAATATTTCATAAGAATTATCTGTATAAAATAACTGATTAAATTTCTCAAAAATGGAATTTATGATTTTTTAAAAAATGTATACCATTTCTTATTCCAAATAAGATTTGAGGTACTTAATATTGTGGTATATCCATTAGAACACCTTCTAAAATATTCCTATTTTAAACAGATCCTTAGAGGGGCGCCTGGGTGGCACAGTCGGTTAAGCGTCCGACTTCAGCCAGGTCACGATCTCGCGGTCCGTGAGTTCGAGCCCCGCGTCAGGCTC
>NW_024412397.1:62614238-62631423 GCF_014898765.1 Herpailurus yagouaroundi
AAAAAAAAAAAGATATTCTAATACAATATCCCTAAAATATTCAGATATCTCTTTTGAGAATGTTCTTGTCCCAATTTCTCTGTTTTTCTTATACGCATTCCTTTAAGATCCAGTTCAAATATCATCTCATCTTTTAAAATGCTATCTCTTCTCTTGACTGCCCAGGGCTTTAAGAAAACTTGACATATGTGAAATTTTGAGTACTTAAAACAGATAAATTAGGGGATGATTACTCATATTAGAAGATTTTGCTATAATTTATGAAAGGATTCAAACAGACTTTTTATATAGCCAGTTCTTTATATATTATTGTTTGGCAAAAATTTTCAGAAATTTAATTTAATTCAGAGATAAAAGTCACAGTAAAATAATGCACGACTGTCACTGTATGTACTCCCAGAGATTCAGTCATTCACATATTCCATCAGAGAGATCCTGAGATGCTACCATCAAAGATACTCTAATTCTCCTTCATTCTTTCATTTCATTCTAATCTTTCTAAATAATTCATTTTAATGGTCTTATAAGAGAGCAGCTGGTGATCTAGGCAAATGGAACTCCCTTTGGAGTTAGTGCATCTCTCGTCAGTGATCCTACCAGTTTTTAAATGAGGCTACCCTACGGCAATAAATTAAGTTTTTAGTTCAAGTTTAAACTAGCTGTTTGCTAAATTCTGACCACCTGGAGTTATTTATCTGGCTTCCACGTCTAAAAAAACAAATTTTAAAATGTATTAGTCAAGATAAAATACACCTGAAATAAGGCTATTAGAGTATTCTACACAAAGGAAACTTAATAAACAATACTATTCTAAAATGATAATACCCATTTACAAGACATTACAGGCTACTTATTTTTTAACCTTAATCTTAAATGTTCTAGATTAATATCATTCCAAATATCTCAGTGAAGATATCAATAAATTATGAATATTTATATCCATACATCAATACATGTGGATCCATACAATGGATTGGAATACTACTAGTAATAAAAACAACAAACTATCGGGGCATCTGGGTGGCTCAGTCGGTTAAGCGTCCGACTTAGGCTCAAGTCATGATCTCGTGGTTCGTGAGTTCGAGCCCCGCATCGGGCTCTGTGCTGACAACACGGAGCCTAAAGCCTGCTTCAGATTCTGTGTCTCCCTCTCTCTACCCCTCCCTCACTCATGGTCTGTCTGTCTGTCTCTCTCTCAAAAATAAACATTAAAAAAATGAAAAAACAACAACAAACTATTGATAGAGGCAACAACATGGATGAAATCTCAAAAGAATTATGCTGAATGGAAGAAGCCAAGCAAAAAACAGTACATACTATATGATTACATTTTTGCAAAATTTTAGAAAATGCAAACTAATCTATAGTGAGAGAAAGCAGATCATGGATTGCTTTCCCATGAGTTCCTCCCAGATCATGAGGAGAAAGGAAGCAGGATTACAAAGGGGTATGAGGAAACTATGGGGGTTAATGGATGGGCTCACTATTTTGATTATGATGATGGTTTCATGGGTATGTATGTATGTGTGTATATGTCAAAACTTATCAAATTATGCCTTTTAAATATGTGTAACTTATTGCATGCTGATTATACTTTAATAAAGGTGTTAAAGAATATGGCAAAGTCTAATATGGTCAAAAGCAATTTGTTCATATCCCCCAAATATTCCTAGTCCCTCATTTAATGATATCATTTTTTTTAAATGTTTTATTTATTTTTGAGACAGAGAGAGACAGAGCATGAATGGGGGAGGGGCAGAGAGAGAGGGAGACACAGAATCGGAAGCAGGCTCCAGGCTCTGAGCCATCAGCCCAGAGCCCGACGCGGGGCTCGAACTCACAGACCGTGAGATCGTGACCTGAGCTGAAGTCAGCCGCTTAACCGACTGAGCCACCCAGGCGCCCCTAATGATATCATTTTTTAACCAATATCCTTAACCTGAAAATTCAGAATCCTAAAATGTGCCTTCCCACTGATGCCTGAACATACCTCAGTCTAATTTCATGACAATGACTCAGCCCCAAGGCTGTCATGCCTACCCAACTCTAAGTCATACATGAGGGCAGGGACTCTTGGTTTTACTAGGGTCTAGTACCATGCCAGAAAAACAGTGACTACTCAAACTGTATTGCATAAATACACTGTAATCATCTGTGCTAGAAATCTGTCTTCTGTTTTATGCAGGCAGAGATCCTATAATAATACAGGAATGAATAATTCTGCATCTCAGAACCCTAATACAGTAACTATTCATCGGATAAATGAATGCACAACACTGTAGTTTCACACCTTATCCTGAAACAGAGGTTAAACTCTGACTTACAAGAGTATGCTAAGGCATTAACATAATCAGGAAGGTCAGTATTTTAAAACATCAATTTTATCAGAAGGGACATTGGGGTAGTTCTAATAAAATCAGTTAGTTTTGTAAAATGGGGAAGATATTTCCTCAAATGTAAGACTAAGCACATTCAAATTCATATAATATAAATTCGTATTACAGTCCTTAGTAACAAGCATTTTAGAAATCATCACACTCTGTCTTCAACACTAAGCAAAACAGTGAATATCCAACTACCTTACCCAGTCAGCATTTTTCAGGTCTTCCAGGTCTGTGTTAGATTCATCACTCTTTTCCATTTCTTGAATCTTCTTAAGATTCTATCAATTAAAATAAAAAGAAAACATTTAGGTATAAAAATTTCATTATGCTACCTTCTCAAATGAAAATTTCTAACAGGTATCTTCAGATAAAGTCTATATAGAAGCATTATTGAAGCAGATAGTACAGAATCTACTCCCCTATACATTTCAGTCAATGGTAAACTACAATAGATACAGTACTACAGAGAGATGGGCTGAGATTGTTCCTTCTAATTTCCTTCTAGGCCTTGCAGCTAAACCTTTGTCACAATATTAACTCACACCACTAAAATGTATTGACATTGCCTTTTCCCCCAATGCCCTTATTCAATCCACCATCAAATCTCACAGATATTATTTCCTCCATATAACCTAAGCCCTCTTCTTTTTATCTCCACTGCAGATCCCTTAATCCAAACACTATCTAATTTTTGCTGACTTCTGATGTGGTCTGGCCCCAGATGTTCTCCTCTCCTCACCCCCATGCCTGGTCTCATTTATTCTCTTTTTCTGCTCTTCTTTCAGATATCGGGCTCAACAGAACCATCAATTCTTCAGGAAAGCCTTCCCTTCCCTTCAATTAAGTCAAATCTTCCTACTATACAGTGGCATATAGCACCATCCACCTTTCCTCTGTAGCCCTTTTTACACTGTAGTTTTACATTTGTTTGTACCTTCCCTCTAGGTTTCATGAGGCAAAATTCCATTCTCAGGGGCTAATATATATAGCATTGGCACTTTTTATACTCAATATATATTTGTCAAATAATTTCATGAGTAAATTTCAATATATAAAATGCTTTTTATTTATTTATTATTTGGTAATGTATATATTGCAAAAACGATTACTGCAATAAGGGTAGTTACCACCTCCACCGCCTCCTATAATTACCTTTTTGTGTACGTGGTGAGAACACTTCAGATCTACTCTTGAAACTTTCAAGCATGTAAGGCAATATTGTTAACTACCGTCAACATGCTGTATATTAGATCTCCAGAACTTATTCATCTTAAAACTGCAAGTTTGTACACTTTTCAATTTTTAATTTATTTGAATGCTGTTGACACACAATGCCCCACCCTTTGAAACTGCATGAATCCAACATTTGCAATTTTAAGAAAATCATGATAACTAAAACATCTACTCGGCTATTAATTACTAATCTGTGTTATACCATTCCTTACTTACAACAAATCAATTCTTGCATATTTTATAATTTGTTGAGTTTATTTGCCTGAATGCTTGTGGACTGAGTTTAAATGTACCTTATGAAACCTAGTTTATTTTATATGAAAATACTTAATAGAAAACATTTCTAAGCCATTTATTTTTTGCTTCTCAACATCTCAGATTGACCATCTGCAAAATGAGAATAACATCACCTGCTTTTTTTGTACTTAATAATGTATAGGAGTATTAATATAAAAAGAATAAAATTACTCTGAACACTTGAAGAAAATGTGGTATAAATAACGTATTCTTTTGCTAGGAAAGACATTTGGGGGATGAGGGAAGTACTTCTTGGCTGCAACAGGGTATGGGGGAATAATAATATCAGCTAACAAGTGCTAAGGCTTCAGGCAACCATCACTTAACCCCAAGCACAACCCCTGTTATGGCTGGGCTCACAACTGAGGCTCACAAAAGCTAAATGACATGGCTGGGGTCTCCCCACAGGCAGGACAGAGAGTTAAGTAGGTAGAAGTGGCATCAGGGTCTCAGACAGGAGATAAGATGTGTGGAAGGGACACCAGATAATGAGAAGAATGGCCCTGTTGGGAATCTAAGTGTCCTGATACTGCTTCCCAATGACTTAGATAAGCCTTAGAAAAAAGCTGGATAAAGTTCTACATTACTTTTGCTAAAATTAGTATTTATGAACTGCTAACACACAAGGAAAAAGAAGACTTTACGACTTGTAACTGGGCTTTGCAGATAATTGGGTACTTAATATCTAGTGTAACATTGTGTCAAAATCTGAGTAATAATCATTACTAAATTAGGACCCTCCATTTTCTGTGTTTAATGACACAACAGATGTCCTGGTACATGCAATTTTTCTGATATTTAAAATACCCCCCCTTTTTTTGCTACAGATAATTAGTTGTCTTTTTAAAAATTTCTGATGATTTAAAGCCATGGTTTTCAACCCAAGTCCACAATCTTCATCAAGTAGTGGTATCTTGAAATCAGAGCTGAACAGGGAAGAGATCAAAAGGACAGGCACATTTATTTTGTTCCTCTGAGGACTTTAATCCAAGCTCTATCCCAAAAAGAATTAATGCCTTAAGGTATATATTATTCTATTGACTAGAATAGTGTTCTTTCTAGCTTTTTATCATTAAAAGCGTAAAAGAAAAGAAAGAGATTTAGGGAGGTGAAATGCCTTTGGGCACCTTGGGACTCTCTCAGCAGCAGTGCTCTTCCCTCCCTTACCCAAATACCAAAAGCTTAGAATAAGTACCTCATCTCTTCCTATTTCTTCCAACTCCAGCCTTGGGGCATTTGCACTGGCTGTTCCTCTCTCCACAATGCTTTACCCCCCATCTCCACATAGCTAATTCCCATACATATCTCATTTTTGCTCAAATGTCACCTTCTCAATGGGGCCTACCTTGACCAATCCTATACAATCCTATACAAACCCCAAGCTCTGCTCCCTGCACTACCAATTCCCCTAGTCTATGTCTTTTTCCAAAAATCATCCTGCCTTCTAATAGTCTATATGATTTACTCAATGTGTTTACTGCCTGCCTTTCGTTACTAGATTTTAAATTTCATAAGGAATTATTTTTGTGTATTTTGTTCACTGCTGGGCTCCTGAAATCTCTAGAAGCATGCCTTGCTCTTGGTAGGTGCTTAGCAAGTATTTGTTGAATAAGTGAATTAAGATCTTTCAACCAAGCCCTTCAATCTCAACAGCTCTTATCAAGTCAACTTTAATAAGAAGCCCTATGAAAGGGAAAATTATTCAGAGGAAATTCTGAATTTTCTTCTCTAAATTCAGAATCTACTGAAGGGGTGGGGAAGAAAACTCTTATCTATGCCACACGGAAACATGTGCTTTCCAGTTCAGGGAAATAAACATGTAATCCAAGCTCACATTACATTTAAGTGTCTCATTCAGTCAACAGATTAAAATAAATAATAATCAGAGTAAATAAAAAGAAAAAAATGCACACTGAAGTAATTATAATACTAAACACGTCAACAAGATTCAGTCAACATCAAAATAAATTGGCTTGAAACCTTAGTGCCTAAGAAGATCTAGTATGTACACATGGGCCAACACCCTAACAACACACTTTCCATCCATAACCAAGAGTGCAATATGGGCTCTTTGTCACCTACAGGCTGGTCCCACAGCAAGCACTATATTGTTTACCCAATGATCTATAAGCCAAAAGATAATGAAAAAAGCTGAAAACATGATGGAGAAACCCATTTTTGCAAGCCTATGTTGTTTTTTAAAATTTCTGATGGTCTCTAGGTCCTTCTAGGCTCCAAACAAGAGAAAGCAAGATAAACAGTACAGGTACAGGAGAAGATGGATGGTCTTTGGCAAGATGAAGATATGTATCTTTTTTTCTAGATTCCCACTGCTACTACCAAAGCTGATGATGGCAAGTCTTTCAACTGTTCTTTCTGCCTCGGTATCTTCCTCATTTGGTTTATCTTTTTACTCCCCTATGATGGGTTCCCAGTGTTTCTGCTGTCACCTTCAAACTGGGGTACCCATATTTCCAGGGACCTCTGGTCAAACAGTATAGTGATATGCCAGGGAGCATTTACAATGACAGATAAATAGGACACATTTTCCTGGAGCAAATTTTACTCACAGATGTGATGGATTATCATGCTGTGGTAAGTTGCCTAGGTCCACACCCTGCACCCACTTCAGGAATGAAGTACTCTTCCACTGCTGCTGGAGGTTTTGTCTGCTGTGGCTCATAACCTAATCCTGCCCTAGGAGCTGCACTCAGGGCTCAGAGCAAGGAGCTGCCTTGTCATGGGTATGCCCCATCTCTGGGGTAGCCCACACCCAATCACTGGTCTGTGTGGAGGTACACAGGTCAGGCCCCCTTGCCTCTCTTGGGACATCTCTGAAAGGCCATCCCAACTTCTGAGCTCCCTGTGGGATCGGCTGCAACCTGCTGCACGTGCATCATAGTTCAACTTTTCCTTCACCGCTCACAGGTGTTCCCCAAAGCAGTTCCCAATAAAACCTCCCGAATTCAAATTTTACCCCTCAGAATCCTTTTCATGGGGGAACTCAATCCACACATGGAACATTTAAAAAATATTACAATTAGGGACGCCTGGGTGGCTCAGTCAGTTGAACATCCGACTTTGGCTTGGGTCGTGATCTTACAGTTCGTGAGTTCGGGCCCCGCATCAGGCTCTGAACTGACAGCCCAGAGCCTGGAGCCTGCTTTGGATTCTGTGTCTCCCTCTCTCTCTCTGCCCCTCCCCCACTCATGCTCTGTCTCTCTCTGCCTCTCAAAAATAAAGAAACATAATAAAAAAATAAAAAAATAAAATATTACAATTAGATGTAGACCTATAAAATAAAGTTTACATGGATTTTAAAGGTAAAATGTATGATTTCAAGGACACTTTGACTTGCACTGAACAATACATCTCTCAGTGGGTATCTGTTGCTTTTGTCTAGATACATCTCCCCCCTTCCTTCCTTCATTTGGGGAATTCAGCCCCTACAGTTTGAGTAGGGCTAATCCCATGGCTGGCACACCTTATCACCTACTCACAAGGGTGAGGACACAGCCTCCACCAGCCAGTGCAGCCACAGCAACTAGTTCTTGAGCAGGCATATGTTTCTGAACTTTCCTCCAAGATATTTTTGCTCTAATTAAGAGAAAGACTTTCTGCTGGAGTTACTAAACTGAGGAAATGTGAGGTTTAAGCTACAGACTGTCATCTTACCTGCTTTTTAGTAAAAGCCCATCCCGGGGAGTGAGACAGAGAAGGCCAGCCCTGATTATAGAGTTTGAGACACTGGATCCAGCTGCGCCTAAAGTTAGCTGTACCCTTAGACTTTCCATTTATGTGAGCCAGTAAATATTCCCTTACTTCACTCATGCTAATTGGAATGGATTTCTGTTACTTGCAACTGAAAGAGTTACGATTTAATATGTTCCTTTAGTCTAGAAGTATGAGTTCATGCTTCTATGTCTTAGGGGTAGTCTGGTTGAGTAATATGAGAAGCACATGGTCCCTTTTCCACCCAACCTTAAATTTTACTGTTCTCCAACACATCCCATCCAGATGGTCTTACTGTTTTACACCTTTACACATCTCCGCCTTTACTTGTGCCGTGATAAAATCCCTAACTCCCTGCTACTAAGAAAAACGATCTGCTCTTTATAATACTAAAGACAGTTTAAATTAATAGTCCAAGAATTTCATGTTTTTTAATTTTTCTGAATTTCTACCATAAACTGTAGTTCAGACACTTCCTAGCTGTGTGTCTTTATACGGGTCACCTAACTGCTCTAATCCTCAGTTTGTTTTCCCATCTGTAAAATGCAGACAAAGAACTACTTTCTAGATTTTGTTAATATTACATAAAATAATACAGAAAGAATACAGCATGGTGCCTGGCTCATGTTAAGCATTTAGTAAGTACTAGTTATTAAAAACCAACAAATATCTGTGAGATTTCACTGTGAATACTTTTTATTCCATCACAATAACATTTTATTCTTTTACCAAATAAGACCTCTCTCTGGCCTCTTCATGAAATCAAAATCCTGACTCACAAATAAGTCAAATACAGTAGCTGAGAATCTGTGAATACTGTAATTGAACAGGCCTGAAGAAATGTGCAACTAGAAATCTCAGGTTTCTAGTTAGCAAAAACAAATGAGTTATTTGAAAGTAAATTACATATTTTTCTAGTGTTAGTGACAAGCTTCTGTCAATTATATTCTGGCTTCTGAATAAATTATTTTGTATGCACAAATGTAATAACAGATGCCAACCTGAGCTTGGAATATGGTGAGAAAGTTATAATTGAGTACCCGCATGGCAATTAACTCTCTGCATGTCTGACATAACCATTCTCAAGCTAGCAATTAGCACTGCTCCAAGCCAACACTTTCAGTTCCTGGCACCTTAAAAAACAAACAAATAAAATCTACTCTGTGAATCACAAGATATCAAATGCTCACAGAATAATTTTAATTCATTTGTATAGGTTCAACACCAGCTCACATATAAATGCCTCTTTTTAGATTAAACCACCCTTACAGATATATTCATGTAGTAAAAGAATACTTTAATAACAGCATTTCAATGATGATCATTTTCCTGCATACTGTTAACCACTTCACGCCATTTATCATTTATTGATATTCCTCTATATAGTGAGTACATGTTTCAGTTACAAACTTTTCTTTAAAAAAATTTTTTTTTCAACGTTTATTTATTTTTGGGACAGAGAGAGACAGAGCATGAACGGGGGAGGGGCAGAGAGAGAGGGAGACACAGAATCGGAAACAGGCTCCAGGCTCTGAGCCATCAGCCCAGAGCCTGACGCGGGGCTCGAACTCCCGGACCGCGAGATCGTGACCTGGCTGAAGTCGGACGCTTAACCGACTGCACCACCCAGGCGCCCCAGTTAGAAACTTTTCAATGTGTAAAAATGAATATGTTTTAGTAACTCCTTAAACCTTTTTTTTACTCAATATATGCTAATATGCTTTCAAAGAAATTACTATTAATTATATTTCCCGAGTGACAAAATCACTTATATAAATGTCGCCTGTAATAAAAAGAACACATATATCAGCCACAGAGATTAACAGCCATGCTGTCCTAGCTGAGATATTTTTACCATAGAGAAAAGCAAGAAAAAGGGATTTTATCATATTTACCAGCCCAAAATTAGTGTTCCAAAAATTAGGGTACAAAAAACTCCCATGGAATTATAGCAGTTCATCTGATAACTGGAAGTCTCCCATATACATTAAAGAGTTAGTGGATAATTACAAAAGAATATGATTTATATTTTCATCAAGTTTTATAACACTTTCTTAAAGATGTAATATAGTCTTCTCCTCAAGGGATACGATTGGGAAAAGGTAACTACAACAAAGATGAAAGAAAGTCAGCATTTTATTTAATTAAAAAATGTAAAATGTTAAGATACTAAACTATAAGTTGATAATTTCTGTAAAATTTAATTTGAATTTATATGGTTCATTAAAGAAATTACAAAAAACTATAGATGAAGTCATCACAATGAAGGAAATTCATTCTAAATTCTTCCAATACTTTTGTGTACACACACACACACACACACTCTCTCTCTCTCTCTCTCTCTCTCTCTGAGGGTTTAATGAATGTCTCTGCCTCAAGTAGCTGGACTCACAGTATCTCCCTAATACAACCACCCTTCCAGTTTTCATATTTATCCACCCCTATAGACTCACCCCTATAGACTCATCAAGTCTTCACACATAAAGAAAGGCAGTGATAATCATAAAATGATCATTAAAATATCATGGACAATATTTGCAATCTATATCACAACAAGTGTTTTCTTAAGACATACAAATGGGTAAGTAAAGACCAATACTACATTAGAAAAATGGGCAAAGGATATGAATAGGCAATTGATAAATACAAATATGCCCTTAAGCATATGAAAAGTTGCCCAATCTCATTCATTCAAAGGAGAATGTAAACTAAAACTAAGGAATACAAATTTTCACCTATCACTTAAAAAACACATTGCATAGGAAAAGACACACTCTTACACAATGCAAAGGATAAGATCATTGGTAAACCTCTATTGAAGACAATTTCATATTTTATGAAAATTGTAAATGCACATGCCATTTGAACCAGTAGTTCAAATTTTAGGAATTTATCCTACCTATATGATTACACCCATGAAAAGTAGCTTTAAAACTATCCACTGTAGCATTGTATGAAACATCAAAAGATTAGAAGTAATCTTTCTAATAGAGAGCTGATTAAATCAGTCACAGTATATCCACACAAGAAAATATTACAAACTCATACTAGATGTAAACACTATGGACTGATATGAAATGATCTCCAAGATATATTATTAAATGAAAAAAGGAAAGTTCAGAACAGCATAAAAAAGGAAGAAAAAAACATGATGTTTTTGTTAGTTATGGATAAAATGTCTCCATAAGAACAAAAAACAAATTAATAGCATTTATTGTCTGTGGGACAGCAGCCAGCATAAGGGTATAGCTTAGTATAATTTGAATGTTTGAATCATACGAATTTTCTTAAAATAAAGTTAATTAAATTGAAGAAGTTACAGAACCTGCAAGTAGAAGACTTCTTACATGCTATTTATTTATTTATTTATTTATTTATTTAGAGACAGCGAGAGAGAGATGAAGAGCAGAGAGAGGGATAATCCCAGGAGGAGCAGAGAAGAGAGAAAGAGAGAGACAGAATTGAGGCTCACCCAAAGCAGGGCTCATATTTTACCTGAAGAGGGGCTCGGGGCTCATGTTCACTGGAAGTGGGGCTAGAGCACACCTGATGTGGGACTTGAACTCACAAACCATGAGATCATGACCTGAGCCAAAGTCAGATGCTTAACGACTGAGCCACCCAGGTACCCTTACATGATCTTAAATAAAGATTCTTCTGCAATTATTTTAGCAGGGAGAATAGTGATACAAGCAAGATACCCAGGGCAGAGAGAGTAATTTAATTACTTCTGATGAGGTAAATGCTCTGCACATTTACTAACATTCACAAAATAATAAATCAATAGAAAAAAGACAGACATTGACAAGGGCCATGAAAAGTTACAAATGATGGACGATCTAATTAAAATGAACAAATGGCAATCTTACAAACAGACATCTGGTGGCAGTTCTTTCTTTCAAAAAATGATATGCTCATGTCTTGGCAGAATATAAATCCATTTTAGCTGTAGGGAGAAATTTCCAGCTAACCTAAATGCCAGTTTTATTATTGGAAGTGTTGTGAGCAGGCATGAGGAGAATGATAGGCAGGGAATATGAGAAAGCTGACTAAAATACACTTTTTTTTTAAACTTATTTTTTTTAAGTAGGCTTCCTGCCCTGCGCAGAGCCGGAAGCAGGGTTTGAACTCACAACACTGAGATCAAGACCTGAACTGAGGTCAAGTCGGATGCTCAACTGACTGAGCAACCAAGGGACCCCTAAAATACATCTTAATATGTTAATGAGATAGAGGTCTTGTGACTTTATCTTTGTAAGTGTAGTCAAGCAGAATATGTCAGAAGTCATATCACATGCAGATGCCTTAGTATGATTGAATGTGGTCACTGGCAATGGTATTATGTAACACAGGTGGATTTGGTTATGGGCTGATAAGAGATGGTGGATGCTAAATACCTACATTTGATTTTTTCCAATAAACTGTAGGTAATTAAATGTGGCTATTTGACTTTTTAAAAAGACAAAAAATAATAACAGCTTAGTCAATTCCAAAAACACCGCTTTTCCCCTCGCAACAAAAGATACTTTATATACACACATTTATACACACACACACATAATATTCCACTGGTAATAATCTTATCTAAGATAAACAGCTCAAAGATTTCATCATGAAACTTTGATTTCTTATAGCACTAATAGTAACAATACTTAATGAAGTGTCACAGCAGTAGTTACGATTGTACAGTATAAAAACACTCATGTTAATATTGTGAAGATTCATACTGAGATTCATGCTTATTCATGCTTATTTCCAGTTCATCTTCTTACCCCATAATTCCAATATCTGGTCAAATATTAGCAGATAAAGGTAAACTGGTTCTAATCTACGCATCTAGAGATCATCCTTCCATCATTAAATTTAGGGTAAGATTTAACTATTCAAAAGAATTTGAATGATGAGGTTTAAAATAAAGTCACACGTAACTGTGGATCACTAAAACATTCAAAAAATCAAGACACTAGCATAATGCTACTTGTATTTTTATTTTTCTAAAAATTTTTACTTTCATTTGAATATAGTTGCCACACAATGTTCTATTAGTTTTAGGTGCACAATGTAGCGATTTGACAAGTTTATATATTCCACTATGCTCATCACAAGTGTAGCTACCATCTGTCCTACTATACCACTATTACAATATCATTGACTGTATTCCTTGTGTTGTGCTTTTTATTCCCATGACTTATTCATTCCATAACTGGAAGCTCGTGTCTCCCACACCCCTTCAACAATTTTGTCCAACCTCTCACCTCCCTCTCCTCTGGCAACCACCAGTTTGTTTTCTGTATTTATAGGTCTGATTCTGCTTTTTATTTACTCATTTGTCTTTTTTTTTTTAAGCTTCTACTTATAAGTGGAATCATACCGTATTTGTCTTTCTCAGTCTGAATTATTTCATTTAACATAATGCCTTCTATGTCCATCCATGTTGTCCCAAATGGCAAGATCTCATTTTTTCTTATGGCTGGGTAATACTCTGTACCTTGACTACTATAAATAATAAACTTGGGTGCATATATCTTTTTGAATTAGTGTTTTCATTAAATACCCAATAATGGAATTACTGGATCATATGGTAACCCTATTTTTTTTTTTTTTTTTTTGCAATTCTATTTTTATTTTGAGGAACCTCCATACCGTTTTCCAGAGTGGCTGTACCAGTTTGCATTCCAGCAACCATGCACAGGGGTTCCTTTTTCTCCACATCCTAGCCAACACTTGTTATTTCTTTGGTCTTTTTAATTTTAGCCATCCTGATAGGTGTGGGGTGGTATCTCATTGTGGTTTTGATTTGCATTTCCTTCATGATGAGTGATGCTGAGCATCTTATGTGTCTTCTGGTCACCTATCTGTGTCTTCTTTGGGAAAATGTTTATTCAGGGCCTCTGTCCATTTTTTGAGTTATTTATTTTTCTGATGTTGAGTTGTGTAAGTTCTTTGTATATTCTGGATATTAACCTTTTATTGGATATATCATTTGCAAATCTCTTCTCCCACTTATAGTATGTTGTCTTTTTGTTTTGCTGATGGTTTTGTTTGCTGTGGAAAAACGTTTTATTTTGATGTAGTTCCAACAATTTATTTTTGCTTTTGTTTCCCTTTCCTTAGGAGACGTATCTAGAAAAATGTGGCTATGGCTGATGTCTGAGAAATTACTGCCTATATTCTCGTCTAAGATTTTATGGTTTGAAGTCTCACATTTAAGTCTTTAATCCATTTTGAGTTTATTTTTGTATATGGTGTAAGAAAGCCATCCAGTTTCATTCTTTTACATATAGCTCTCCAGTTTTCCCAGCAACATTTATTGAAAAGACTATCTTTTCCCCATTGTATATTTTTGCTTCCTTTGTCATAGATTAATTGACCATATAATCCTGAGTTTATTTCTGAGCTCTCTATTCTGTTCCACTGATCTATGTTTTTGGTGCCAGTACCATAGTGTTTTGATTACTACTGTGTACTACATCTTGAAGTCTGGGATTGTGAAACCTCTAGCTTTGCTCTTTCTCAGAATTGCTTTGGCTACTTTGGGTCTTTTGTCATTTCACACAAATTTTAGGATTATTTCTTCTAAAATTAAATACCCAACAGCATTTTCATAGTGATTGCATTGAATCTATAGGTTGCCTTGGGTAATATGAGTATCTTAACAATATTAATTCTTCCAATCCATGAGCATGGAATATCTTTCCAATTGTTTGTGTCATCTTTAATTTTTTTCATCAGTATATTGTAGTTCTTGCAGTACAGGTCTTTCACCCCTTTGGCTAAGTTTATTCCTTGGTATTTTGTTCTTTTTGGTGCAACTGTATTTGGTGCTTTTTAAGTTTCTCTCTACTACTTCATTATTAGTGTATAGAAACACTACTGATTTGTGAATATTAAGTATCTTGCCACCTGAATTTATTACTGCCAGTAATTTTTATTTATTTATTATTTAAAAATTTTTTAATGTTTATTTATTTTTGAGAGAGATAGAGAGCACGAGCAGAGGAGGGGTCAGAGAGATGGAGACAGAGAATCTGAAGCAAGCTGTAGGCTCTGAGCTGTCAGCACAGAGCCCAATGCGGAGCTTGAATACACAAACCAAGAGATAATGACCCGAGCCGAAGTCAGATGCTTAACCAACTGAGCCACCCAGGCGTCCCATAAGTAAGCATTTTCTAGGTGAGAGAAGAGGGGGAACAGGAACTTCAGGTAGGTACAGAGTCCCTGGATGCTCAGAGACTACAGGGGAGGTTGCATACAGTGAATGAAGAGCCTGGAGAGGTTAAGATTGAAGCCTGATTCTGAATAGTGCCCTATGTCATGCCAAGGAGTCTAAACTTTCCACCTACAAGTACCAAGTAGCCAACAAGATCTCTACACAGCGACATAACACTGGGTGGTAGACTGTAGATGAAAAGGGAAATTACATCAGAAGGCTTTCCCATGGCCCAGGCAAGAGATGTCAGACCACTGCATGAAGAAGGCACAAGGCAGTGAGAACATGAAGGAGGCTGTACATTCTGGAGACAAGTCAAGAGTGTCAGGGACCAAGATTCAAGATAGATGGTAAGAAAGAAGATCTACAGTAGCTGAACCACATATTCTCTAATTCATTCAACACTGATCAAATATTTAGAGGCCCTATTACACTGGGATATAGCAGTGTATCAGAGAGAAAAGGTCTTTGCCCTTCATGAGATTATTTTCTTGTGGTAGATACCAATGAGTAAGAAAAGAGGTCATCAAGACAACTGTGATAACTGTGAGGAAGGAAATAAACAGGGCGACTGATTTTAAAGTAAAAGACTGAGTGTAAGATATAAATATATATCTATATCTATTTATGTATACACACACACACGAGTGTTTAGGGGCGGTCTAAGGAGATGTCCATTAAGCGCAGGCCTGAAAGATGCAAATGGAAAACCATAATTAAAACAGTGGATGAAGATAGAATTTATGAGTTTAAGATATCAATAAAAAACTAATTAAGCACCACACTTGAGAAGAGATCAAAGATCATTATAATCAGATAATCAGAAGTGACAATCCACACCTGTAGAGGCTGCTTCTGAAGAAATCCAAGATGGCTTAACTATATGAGACATCTTATCCCTTAGAGATCAAAATGTTTGGAATATTCCACTTTAGTTCTAGGATTGTTTATGTGTATGATGCAAGAAAGTGCAAGGGGAGAGAAAATTTTCATCACTTTGAGTACACAATCTCCTAGAAAACAGACACTGACTTTAAAATCTATTTTACATGCCTTCTTATAATAATATGAACATATAATGTTTCATAAATCTCAATTATTTTTACTGTTCATTAATTTATGCCTAATATTACTGCATTAGGAATTTCTTCTTTATAGGGATTTCTTTATCATTAGATTTTAAAATACAGAATTTTTAGTGGATACTGACATCAATTAATAGTAATGTTGAGTGTTATAGCTCAATATTTATAATATTGAGCTTTCCTCTAAAATCTTCAACAGTGAATTGCCTTCCTATAAAATCCATCTCAAGTTTAAAATATGATGTAAAATAGTATATAATAACTTCATAGCAAATTTTACTAGGCATGCACTTAAAATGTTTATCAGTATACATTTTGCCTATACAACAAGACTTAAAAAAAATGGGAATGAATAAAACAAAGATTTAGCCCAATGAATTGTACTTTCTGCAGCGAAGTTAATGATTACAGGGGCCTTAGCATACCTAATTGCCCTCTCCTCCCTTTCTAAAGATAAATGAACAGAAATCTAGCAAAAGCTATATAACTGATGTCCCATGAATAATGAGTGAAAGAAAATGATTCACCAACAACAAAGGGGCTTTTAAAAATGATCAGCGTCAGGGTACTTGGGTGGCTCAGCTGGCTGAGCATCTCTTGATTTCCGCTCAGGTCATGCTCTCAGGGTCGTGGGATTGGGCTCTGTGCTGAGCACAGAGCCTGCTGCACATTCTCTCTCTCTCTCTCTCTCCTTCTGCCCCTCTCCCCCACTTGCACACTCTCTCTCTCACTCTAAAGTTAAAAAATAAAAATAAAAATGACTAGTGTTAATATATTATAAATATAAATTTTAAAATGACTTATTTGCTTGAAAAAAGGATTCTTCTTTCAAAAGAAAGATTGCTTTTATACACTATACTTCTCTGATACCTCAGGTTTTTCTTTTTATACCAAATATAGTAATTAAAGAAATATAGTAAATATTCTATTGTGAAGCAACATATTTAGTGTAGATTTGGGGTTGGGGGCAAGCACACTACACACTCTCAACAAGGAGGCAATGATGGTTAGACCATGCTAGGAACATACTGGAATAAAATCAACTGACTTCTAATCTTAAAATGATTTTATTTCAGTCTTCGACATTTCTATCACACTTCTGTCTCTTCCCATTTCACACCTCCATATTATTTCATACCTAAACTTAACATGATACCTTCCTTCCTTCCATCCCATTTGTGTGCGTGTGTGAGACAGACACACACACACACACACACACACACACACACACACACACACACACA
>NW_024412397.1:62631433-62669705 GCF_014898765.1 Herpailurus yagouaroundi
CACACACACACACACACACACACACACACACACACACACACACACACTGTTCTCTCATTTACCCTCTTCTCCCCAGCTCCAAATTTTATTCTCTCTGGCTCCCATAAATTTCTTTCCAATCCTGCTCAGAAGCCTATATCAAATCATACATCTCCATTTTAGGAACTCTCTTCAACTTTGTTCCAATATAGTCTATCGTATGTGACTATTCTTAGAGGAAACCTTTGAGCATCTTTACGGGGATGAAGATGAGGATGAAGATGTAAACGCTGGTGTCAGAAGTGCTGACAGCTTCTGTGTTAGCCCCCAATCTCTGTAAGCCTTAGTTTGCCAATTTGCAAAGTAAGAGTCACAGGACTGTTCATTAGGATTAAATGGAGTAAGCGACAGAGGGCATTTTATAGCTGTAGGAATAATACAGGAAAGCAGTAGGGATCACAGTTTGAGGAACCGATAAATAATTTCATTTAACAATAACAACACAGGGACTGATGATCAAACACTACCTAGACAGCAATGGAGTAAAGGACCCTACCATTAATATAACTTCCTTTTCTACAACAAAAAATTTACATTTGAAACTGCCAAGCTAAATTCTCTACTCTCCAGCACACATGCTCACTGGCCACACTTGCTGGTAGAGTTTGGGTGGTGGTGGGTTACTGGCAATAGGACCTGGGCTGTCTCTTCTTTCATACAACCTGATGCACTAAATGGATTGTTTAGCCTGTCCCTTCATCTATAATTACATACAAGGATATCAAATTGCTTATGAGACACAGTAATATGTGCCTACTTTCAAGAATATCAAATTGCTTTTGAGACACAGTAACAGCAGGTCTATCCAAAACTTCTCTATCATTCAGAGAATAACCTTAATGGATCTCATTCATTAAGAAGGAAATCATCACATCATAAAAAGATTAGAATAAAAGTGAGTTTGTATTCCATATAGATGATGAACTACAAAGCTCTGAGCTTTCTAAAGTAAGCCAGGTCTAATAAGCATAATTATGTCATAGAACAACTAGTTAACACTTGGGAACAGGTTAGGGGTTTTACTTATATTTTAATACATTGTCAGTTGAGCATATAAGAAATTTAACATGAAGTATTTTTGGTCTGTGAAATCAGGAACATTATCAGCAACTAAGCTCAAATATTTTTTTCCCAATGTTTTGATACTACGAATTTACCCTAATTTTACACACACATGCGTGCCCACACACACAGATAAAATGTAATGTGAAACATCACTGATGATCAGATAATCAACTTATTAAATCAGAGGTCATCACTTTGAAAATTCCACTTGATACATACTAACTCACAGGTACAGAAGAAATATTATCTGATTCTTTATACATCCTGATATTTTTTAATGTTTATTCATTTTTGAGAGAGAGAGACAGAAGCGGGTCAGGGAGGGGCAGAGAGAGAGGGAGACACAGAATCCAAAGCAGGTTCCAGGCTTTGAGCTGTCAGCACAGAGCCTGATGTGGGGCTCAAACCCATGAACTGGGAGATCCTGACCTGAGCTGAAGTCAAACACTTAACCAAGTGAGCCACCCAGGCACCCCTGAAATACTGTCTGATTCTTAAATGTATAAGCATACCTCATAGATATTGCGGGTTTGGTTCCAAGCCACCACAATAAAGCAAATACCACAATAATGTGAGTCACGTGAATATTTTTGTTTTCATAGTATATATAAAAGCTATGTTTACACTATATTTCAGTCTATTAAATGTGCAATAGTAGTAGGTCTATAAAAACAATGTATATAATTTAAAAATATTTTATTGCTGGTGTGCCTAGGTGGTTCCATCGGTGAAGAGTCCAACTTCAGCTCAGGTCATGATCTCACGGTCCAGGAGTCTGAGCCCCGCGTCGGGCTGTGTGCTGACAGAGCCTGAAGCCTGCCTTTGGATTCTGTGTCTCCCTCTCTCTCTGCCCCACCCCCCACTCATGCTCTCTCTCTTTCAAAAATAAACAAACATTTAAAAAAATAAAAAAATATTTTTATTGCTAAAAAAATGCTAACCATCATCTGAAGTTTCAGCAAGTTGTAATCTTTTTGCTGGTGGAGGATCCTGCCCTCAATGTTGATGGCTGCTGACTGATCAGGGTGGTGGCTGCTGAAGGTTGGGGTGGCTGTGGCAGTGTCTCTAATATAAAACAACAATGAAGTTTGCTGCATCAACTGACTCTTCCTTTCAGAATTTCTCTGCAGTATGTGATGCTGTTTGATAGTATTTTACCCACAGAACTTCCTCCCAAATTGGAGTCAGTCGTCTCAAACCCAGCCACTGCTTTATCAACTAAGTTATGTCAAAGTCTAAATTCTTTTTGTCATTTCAACAATATTCACAGCATCTTCACCAGGAGTAGATTCCATCTCCAAAAAAACTACTTTCTGATATTTTAATAGTGTTGTATGCTGACAGGTAGTAACTACATTTGTGGTAAGCACAGCATAATGTATAGAAATGTTGAATCGCTATGTTGTACACCTGAAACTAATGGACCACTGTGTGCCAACTATATGGAAATAAAACAGTTTTTCAAAAACCACTTCCTTTGCTCATCCATAAGAAGCACCTCCTCCCCCATTAAAGTTTTATTGTGGGATTATAGCAATCCAGTCACATTTTCAGGCTCCACTTCCAATTCTAGTTCTCTCTTGTTACAGAGTAACATCTGTAGTTACTTCCTCCACTGAAGTCCTGAACACCTTAAAGTCATCCATCCATGAGGGTTGGAATCCACTTCATCCCATTTCCTGTTAATGTCAATATTTTTACCTCTTCCCATAAATCACAAATGTTTTTAATGTCATCTAGAATGGTGAATACTTTCCAGAATGTTTTCTTTTAATTTTTTTACATGTTTATTTTTCAGAGTGAGAGAGACAGAGCATGAGTGGGGGAGATGCAGAGAGAGAGGGAGACACAGAATCCAAAGCAGGCTCCAGGCTCTTAGCTGTCAGAACAGAGCCTGACACAGGGCTCAAACCCATATACTATCAGATCATGACCTGAGCCAAAGTCGGATGCTCAAAATGACTGAGCCACCCAGGCACCCCCAGAAGGTTTTCAACTGATGTCCAGATCCATCAGAGGCATCACTATCTATTGCAACTATAGCCTTACGAAATGTATTTCTCAAATAACAAAACTTGTAAGCTGAAATTGCTCGTTGATCCATGAGCTGCAGAATAGATGTTGTGTTAGCAAGCACGAAAACAACACTAATCTCACTGGATATCATCAGAGCTCTTGGGTGGCCAGGTGCATTGTCAGTCAACAGTAATATTTTGAAAAGAATCTCTTTCTTTTTTTCTAGGTCTCAACAATGGACTTAAAATATTTCACCAACCATGTTGTAAACAGACGTTATGTCATCCAGGCTTTGTTATGCCATTTATAGAACACATCAAAGTAGAGTCAGCATAATTCTTAAGAGCCCTAGCATTTTCAGAATGGTCAATGAGCACCGGCTTCAATTTATTTTTTTTTATTTTTATTTAAAAAAAATTTTTTTTTTCAACATTTATTTATTTTTGGGACAGAGAGAGACAGAGCATGAACGGGGGAGGGGCAGAGAGAGAGAGGGAGACACAGAATCGGAAACAGGCTCCAGGCTCTGAGCCATCAGCCCAGAGCCCGACGCGGGGCTCGAACTCGCGGACCGCGAGATCGTGACCTGGCTGAAGTCGGACGCTTAACCGACTGCGCCACCCAGGCGCCCCAACACCGGCTTCAATTTAAAGTCACCAGCTGCATAGCCACAAACAAAAGAGTCAGCTGTCCTTTGAAGCTCTGAAGCCAGGCACTGACTTCTCCTCTCTAGCTATCTGGCATCTTCTTCTAATAGATGAGAATTACCTTAGTTAGACCTTCTGGATAACCTGCTACAGCTATTATATCAACACTTGCTTCAACTTGTACTTTTACGTTATGAAGACAGCTTCTTTCCTTAATCTTCATGAACTAACCTCTGCTTGTTTCAAACTTTTCTTCTGCATCTTCCTCACCTCTCTCAGCTTCAAAGAACTGGAAAGATTTAGGGTCTCCGGATAAGGCTTTGGCCTAAGGGAACGTTATGACCGTTCTATCGAGACCACTCAAACTTTATCCATATCAGCAATAAGGCTGTTTTGCTTTCTTATTGTTCATGTATTCACTGGAGCAGTACTTTTGATTTCCTTTAAGAACTTTCCCTTTGCATTCACAGCATGGCTAACTGTTTGGCACAAAAGGCCCAGCTTTTAGCCCATCTTGGCTTTCGACATACTTTCCTCACTGAGTTTAATGATTTCTAGCTTTTGATTTAAAGTGAGAGACGTGCAACTCTTCCCTTCACTTGAACAATTTTTTTTTTTAAATATATGAAATTTATTGTCAAATTGGTTTCCATACAACACCCAGTGCTCATCCCAACAGGTGCCCTCCTCAATACCCATCACCCACTCTCCCCTCCCTCCCACCCCCCATCAGCCCTCAGTTTGTTCTCAGTTTTTAAGAGTCTCTTATGCTTTGGCTCTCTCCCACTCTAACCTCTCTCTCTTTTTTTTTTCTTCCCCTCCCCCATGGGTTCCTGTTAAGTTTCTCAGGATCCACATAGGAGTGAACACATATGGTATCTGTCTTTATCTGTATGGCTTACTTAAAGGCCCCTGTACAGTTATTAATTGGCCTAATTTCAACATTTTTGTGTCTCAGGGAATAGGGATGCCCAAGGAGAGGGAGAGAGATGGGGAAACAGGCAGTCAGTGGAGTAGTCAGAACAGACATTTATCAATTAAGTTTGCTGCCTTATATGGGCACAGTTTGTGGTACCCGCGATTACAATAATAGCATTAAAGACCATTGATCATAGATTACCATTAACAAACATGACAGGAATGAAAAAGTCTGAAATATTGCAATAATTACCAAAATGTGACATAGAGACATGAAGTGAGCAAATACTGTTGGAAAAATATCACGGATAGACTTGCTCTACACTGGGTTGCCACAAACATTTAATTTGTTAAAAGAAAAACAACAACAACAAAAAACAAAAAAACACAGTATCTCTGAAACACAATGAGGTATGCCTGTCTGTATAAAGTACTTTAAGATCTTTAGAAAAAATATTCAAATTAGCAGACTATTTTATTACTAGTGTGAATTTAGTACTCTTGAGAAAAGGTTAAAATGACTATCATACATACATGAACATATATGAAAATATTCATAATTTCAAGAAAGCAGCACACATTGCAGAGGAAAAACAAATCCACTTGGACCATGTTAAGACTTTACTTATAAAACCTCAGTGTTGACAAGCAATTTATGTAACATAAAATCTGTAATTAAATGGTACAGAATGTTCTTAAGTTCAGGATTTCCACATATTCTATAGCTTGTCCTATCAAGATTCATTATTAAATGGAATTTTATGTATAAATTTAAAGAACAGCAAGAGCACTCTAAGACCTCATCTATATTCCCATAAAAGTTCTCCTTTTACTAGAAATACTTTGGCCAAAAGGTTTCTAATCATCACAAATGCTTTCAAAACTGACTTCTTTCAACAAGTTGAAAACCTCTGCAGTTCTAGGAGACACAGATATAATGTATAAATTGTTTCACTTCAACAAGTATTTCTGGACTGTTTCCTATGTGCATATACTACATTAAGAGTCATTAGCATAAAGATGATTTGAAACACAGTCATTTATCTCAAGAAGGATCTGGTCCAGCTGTGGAGAAAAAAACCACAAAGACGTAAGCAAATAACTACTATAGAGTATGAGAAGTGCATGACTGAAAGATGAATAAGATACAGAGATAGTGGAGGGCATAAAACTCTGTTGGGCTGGAGGGAGGTCATGAATATTTCACAAAGAAGGCAATATGGAAGCAGGGTTTAGATGGATAAATAGGAGTTCACCAGGCAGACAATGGGAGAAGAGAATTCCAGGCAGAAAGAACAGAATGTGCAAAGGACACAGACCTACAATAGCATGACATATTCAGAAACTATAAGTAATTTTGATTGGATACTGTTAAAAAGGACAATAAAAACATAAGGAGGGGAAACACCATGAAGGGCCCTGTGTGCAATAGAAAAGTTTTAATTTTACTCTATAGTTGATGGGGAACCATATTAATCAGGGAAGCAACATGGTTCTTTTCAGCTACCAGGGGTCTTAAGGTCAGGTAGAATGAACTGAACTGAAAGTACCAATCAAGCCTTAATTCACTGGATGCAACAGTGCAAACAAGAGGCCAAAAAGGATGTTTTGCTCCTCTTGTTCCGTATTTCCCCCCACAGAATGACACTGGGCAAAAGTTAGGTGACGTTCAGGCAAGTGGGGAAAAATCCCCTCACTGCTGAGGAGTACTGGACAAAAGGCTCCAGCCATTTTATGGACCAGGGGCTGGTGGGAGGTAAAGAAGGAAGGGCAGAAATGGAAAGTTATGAGCCAGAGTGGAGGAAAGCATGTCAGCCAAGGCCCTGGTGAAGGTGCCTGGGCTAGGGATGCAGATGTGTGAATGAACGTGGCTGACCCAGTGGGGATGCTCACTGTTCTTGCCACTCCCTCCAGAAAACCAGTGTGCAGAACCCTGGCTATGCACCAAGTCATGTGTGGGAGGGCACCTTCCCTATTGGGATTTGCCAGGGAAAACCAGCCTAGGGTCAGGCCTGAAAGATCACATACCTGTGGACTGGACTCCTCAGGTCAGATCTGTGATCTACAAAAATCATTCACAGACAATGTGAAAGATGAACTTGACGAAGAGGATTCACAGTGACAAGGGGACTGGTGGGAGGTTAGTGCAACAACCCGGTTTGGACATGTGACCTGAACTCCTGTTCACGCAGGAAAGGACATACATCCAGGAAGGGCTAATAAACTGGAAGAAAAATGGGGGAGTCGAGAGATTGGAAGATGAGCTCAGGTGGCAATGAGGGAAAGAGCTCGAAAAGCAGAAGTTACAGTTAGGAAGTGGGGGATAAGAGTCCATGATTTCTAAGGTGGAATGATTATAGGTGGTTCTGAGGCCAGAAGTGTGTTCAGGTAAGCAGAGTAGTGAAGTAGAGGGGAAGTCAAGGACACAGAGCTAGAGTTTCTTTTTATCAAAGAACGCACACAAGATGGTGGCAGATGACAGTGACAATGGGTTTAAGAATAACAGAACCTGGGGTATCTGGGTGGCTCAGTCAGTTGAGCACTGGACTCTTAACTTCGGCTCAGGTCATGATCTTGGGGAGCGTGAGTTTGAGCCCTGCAATGGGCTCCATACAGTCAGCGCGGAGCCTGCTTAGGATTCTCCTTCTCTCTCTCTCTCTGTTCCTCTCCTGCTCACACATTCTCTCTTTCTCCTTCAAAATAAATAAATAAACTTAAAAAGAAAAGAAGAACAGAAGTAGATGGCATGAGCTTTCTGTGCAAGTTAAGAACAGCAGTTGTTTGGAAACAGCAGAGCAGAGACGGAGTATTACTAACTCACAAGGCACAGATATACAAAGTTATGCAGGAAAGAACAGCTTTCAGAAAGGGGGAAGTAGCAGAAAGGACTACCCTCAGATGAGCAAGCCTGAGAAGAGCCTGAGGGCTCTGAGGAGTTCTCTCTAAAAATGGAGCAGTTTCCAGAGAAAAATGGAAAGGGGCAAGAGAGATCAACAAAGAGGGGAAACAGAGTAAGAGATGAGAAAACAGGCCAGAACTGATATTTACAAAGACCTATATCTGGGGTGGTGCCAGACGGTGACGTGGTGAGGTGGGGCTGGAACTCCAGGGTCCCCGGCCTTGGTCTGGCTGGTCTCTGTGGGCACTGCCACACAGTGACTAACCACTTGTATTTTACTCTGCTTGTGAGATTTTTATTTAAATAAATTTTGATAATGTTTAAATTTCCTGGAGTGTGTTTGACAAAGCAAAGTTCTAATGAAGAGTAAAAAATATCTTTTTTTTTTTTTAAGCTCACATTGTAATGGAGTAGAAAAAATAATGTAAGAATAAGAAAAACTTATTAATACATTTCTTTAAGCTCAGAAACGGTTCCTGAGAATGTGTGGGTTGGAAGAACTTCAACAGTACATTTAATTTACGCTAACCCCACAGGACTATACTTACACACTAAAAGTAATACTTGTTCTCTGGAGAAGGTAATCTCAAACTTAACAAACTGGGGAAGATAATTACAAGCTTAAAAAGTAATCTTTTCTACTACGTAATAAACCTTAATTGAGAATGTACTTTCGGATGTTTACTCTGAAACTTTTAAACGGATCTTACATCCTCTGGTTCTATCCAGGAGGAAAAGCTAGCCCATGATGCATTTTTAATTATTCTTCAAATAACACATAGTTATTTTTCCACCTTTTCCACCCCACTGAAGACTTTCTTCTTGGTCTAACTCTATAAAATCCTAAAAAAAATAAACAGGTTTTCACTGGCCTGTAACAAAAAGACAGACTGTAAGCAGTATCCTGGCTAGGACAGAAGAGGAATGCTTAGAGCTCTTATTCAGACATAAACAATGGATTTATTTAAGGTGGTTTATTAAGGATGACATATCTGTCACTTATTACCAGAACTAATTAGTCTTATAAGTCTAGTATAGGTTAAAATTTTCCTTCCACTCTTACATATGCCATTTGTATCCCTCCCCAAACTGTGTGTCATCATAAGTTTTAAACTAGTGCTTCACATAAACTCTGTACTTTAGTCATAAAAGAAATGATACCCACCACCTATCATGTACTGAGCTCTTACTGTGTGCTAGATGCTGCACTGCTTTATATAGAGCTCATGAATCTTCACAACCATCTGTGTGATGTACACTATGGTGATTCAGCTCGTAAATAAATTAAAATGGTTCATTTGGACTCTACACATAACATTTTAAGTCACAGTGATGAATAATAATGTAAGAAAATAGCTAAAATGAGATCATCGATTATATGAATATTAATTCCAACTACCTCCATTAGATATTTATCCAAATCCACTATAAAATAGTTCAATTATCAAATGTGTAGCCTACTTCCTGAGTCCTTATCCCTTCCTGAAACAGGTACCGCATCTTTTAAAATGGAAAAAGAGTGGCAGAAAGATAGTGAAAAGCAAGTCATATGGGAAATTGATTGAACATTTCTCATTTGTAAGGAAGCTTTATGAAAATCTTTGCTTAGGGACACCTGGGTGGAGCAGTTGGTTAAGCATCTAACTCTTGATCTTGGCTCAGGTCATGGTCTCACAGTTTGTGAGTTCGAGTCCCGCATTGGGCTCTGCACTGATGTTGCAGAGCCTGCTTGGGGTCTGTCTCTACTTCTCTCTGACCCTCTCCCACTTGTGCTCTCCCTCTCTTTCTCAAAATAAATAAACTTAAAAAAAATAATTTAAAAAAATCTTTGCTTAATAAAATGGATTCATACACTTGCATTTAAAAAAACAGATTCTTTTAAAAAGAAAGAACAGATTTAATTTTATTTAAAAAAATTTTTTTTAAGGTTTATTCATTTTTTTGAGACAGAGACAGAGCATGAGTGGGGGGGGTGGGGCGGGTAGAGAGAGAGGGAGACAGAGAACCCAAGGCAGGCTCTAGGCTGTGAGCTGTCAGCACAGAGTCTGATGTGGGGCTCGAACCCACGAACTGTGAGATCATGACCTGAGCTGAAGTTGGACGTTCAACCAACTGAGCCACCCAGGTGCCCCTAGAACAGATTTAATTTTAAACAAAATCAGATATGAAAGAGAAGAAATGACAACTTGACACCATAGAAATACAAAGGATAAAAGAATATTATCAAAAATTATATGCCAACAAATTGGACAACCTAGAAGAAATGGATAAATTCCTAGAAATATACAACCTTCCAAAACTGAATTAGGAAGACATCTGTGAACAGATGAATTATCACTAATGAAATTGAATAAGTTATCAAAAAACTCCCAACAAACAAAAATCCAGGACCAGAGAGCTTCATAAGTAAATTCTACCAAACATGTAAAGAAGAATTAATACCTATTCTTCTCAAACTATTCCAAAAAATAAAAGAAAACTTCCAGATTCATTCTATGAGGTCAGCATTACCCTGATACCAAAACCAGATAAAGACAGCACACAAAAAAAAAGAACCACAGGCCAGTATCTCTGATGAACATAGATGCAAAACTCCTTAACAAATACTAGCAAACTGAATCCAACACTACATTTAAAAAGTCATTCACCACGATGAAGTGGGATTTATTCCTGGGATGCAAAAAAGTAGTTCAATATTCACAAATCAATCAACATAATAAATCACATCAATAAGAAAAACGATAAAAAAACATATGATCATTTTAATAGATGCATAAAAAGCATCTGACCAACACAACATCCTTTCATGATAAAAATCCTCAACAAAGTACATTCAGAGGGAATACACCTCAACATAATAAAGGCCATACATGAAAAACCCATAGATAATATCATACTCAATACTGAAAAACTAATAGCTTTCCCCTAAGAGCAGGAACAACATAAGGATGTCCACTTTCACCACTTTTATTCAACATAGTACTGTAAGTCCTAGCCACAGCAATCTGACAAGAAAAAGAAATAAAAGGCATCCAAATGAGCAAGGAAGAAGTAAAACTCACTATTTGCACATAGCATGATACTATTTCTAGAAAACCCTAAAGATTACACCCCAAAACTACCAGAACTGAAAATGAATTGAGTAAGGTCACGGAATATAAAATCAATGCACTTGTATACACTAATAAGCATCAGAAAGAGAAATTAAGAAAATAACCCCACTTACAATTGCACCAAAAATAATAAAATACCTAGGAATAAACATCATATTACCATCATAAGGATGGTAAGAAATATTTTAAATAATATGACAGACAGCGTTGAAAAGTCAAGTTAATTTTCCACAATACCAATAAATATGAAAGCAGTAGTACTCACCTCCTTTGCACTCTTAATTTTAGTCAGAAATGTATGCAGCTCCATTGTTTCTGCAAACAGTGCACGACATACTGCCTGATAATGATTTGGTGCCTCTGATTCAGTTGGCAGATGAGCAGCACATAACTACAGAAGAAGAAAATAAAACAATAGGGCTCATTTATTATTTTGGGTTTTTGGTACCTAAAAGACAGACATACCCAGTATATTCCTATTTTTATATCAGACAGTAAGGCAATCCCCATCATCCAAAGCCTAATGCATCACCAAATCATCAGTAAAATTATATGGAAAAAGTGGTCCACTAACAAACGGCCAATAGTACAGATGAGCTCAGTAAAATTAGTTAGCTTCTATTTGAAAATGATAGAACATATATAAAGGTTTTGGTTGGAAGTAGAAAGGGAACTACCATTTACTGAGTGCTAATCATAATGCAGGTATTTTAATAGCTTTCATTTATTTTTTACCATGCCAGGCACTATATTTGACATGTCATATACACAGCATAATATCATTTACTCTTCAGTGTAGCCCGGAATTATCTCCATTTTACAGCAAAGGAAACTAAAGCTAAGAGGACTCAAGTGACTTGTCCACAGTCAGAAGTTGACATGACGGAGAAGAATTAAACATAGTTTTATGGGTTTCTGAAGCCCAGGCTCATCCCAATACATGCTGAATTGTGTAATGCAATAAAAAGACTGTTGGGATGACATGTGGACCACAGGGAAGACGCTCCATCAGTAAATGGAGAGTGCAGCAAAGAGAGCAGAGGGCAGAATAAGTCTGCTGGTCGTATCTCCAGTCTAGATGTCTTTTACCATACATAGTCCATAATCCCCCCAAAACTGCCAGTGGGTAAAAGATGCACAACAATTTAGAAAACTCAAACGCCATTTAATATATTAGATTGGAAAGATATCCTATCAAGGGTCTAGTGCATGGGAATAATTTTGCTTTTTTGTAAAGTAATAATTTTGTAACCATGTACTATAGTTATGTTTTAAGGGACTTCATTTTCTTCAAAAAGATGTAGGTTCTCCCTTAATTCTTTACTATATTCAGTAAATTTGACATTAATACAATTACTGAAAATATACATTTTATTGTATTTTTTTTTAATTTTTTTTCAACGTTTATTTATTTTTGGGACAGAGAGAGACAGAGCATGAACGGGGGAGGGGCAGAGAGAGAGGGAGACACAGAATCGGAAACAGGCTCCAGGCTCTGAGCCATGAGCCCAGAGCCCGACGCGGGGCTCGAACCCACGGACCGCGAGATCGTGACCTGGCTGAAGTCGGATGCTTAACCGACTGCGCCACCCAGGCGCCCCCACATTTTATTGTATTTTAATAATTTCTATCCATTGGAGAATAAAAGATGGCTTTGTAGATTATACTATCCATCATAATGTGCCTTCTGTTATTTTCATTTGTAGTAAGTATCACATGTCATTTATTAGATTACTATCTTTAATAAAGTATATTCTTCTCAAGAAAAATACCTTGGGTTTCAGTAAGAAATTTTCCCCACAGTACCCAAAAGGAGGTTAAGAATTGATTTATCAGAAAGCACAAAAAACAAAAATCTCACAAGCTATACAATGGAATATTAGTCATAAAAAAGAATGAAATCTTGCCATTTGTAACAACATGGATGGTTCTAGAGAGTATTATGCTAAATGAAATAAGTCAGTCAAAGACAAATACCATAAGATTTCACTCATATGTGGAATTTAAAAACAAACAGATGAGCAAAGGCGGGGGGAGGTAAACCATGGAACAGACTCTTAACTACAGAACAAACTGATGGTTACCAGAGGGAAGGTAGGGGGAAGGATGGATGAAATACGTGATGGGGATTAAGGAGTGTACCTCTAATGAGCAGCAGGTGATATATGGAACTGTTCAATCACTATGCTGTACACCCAAAACTCACGTTGCATTGCACATTAACTAACGGGAATTTAATTTTTTTTTTTTTGACGTTTATTTCTTTTTGAGACAGAGACAGAGCATGAATGGGGGAGGGTCAGAGAGAGGGAGACACAGAATCTGAGACAGGCTCCAGGCTCTGAGCTGTCAGCACAGAGCCCGACGCGGGGCTCGAACTCACGGACCGCGAGATCATGACCTGAGCCGGAGTCGGCCGCTTAACCGACTGAGCCACCCAGGCGCCCCTAACTAACGGGAATTTAAATTAAAACTTTAAAAAAACTCACAAGCTTGTTTTTCACAGAGCTACCAATGAACAGAGTATTTTTCTGCATACTTACTTTTATACACAGAAGACCGCTTCCAATATACAATTTTATATCCAAGGTAATGAAAAGCAACTGCTAAGAGTTTCATGTTCATCTAACCAATCCCATAATTTTACATTCTAATTACATGGTGTGAAATACGGCATAATATTTTCGACTATAATTCCCAGTAAGAAATATATTTTATACAAGGACTCAAATACATGCATACATCTATGTTTTATACACGAAAATTTCACAAAACAAAACTTACACACTAAATCGATTTCATGCTCCACTAATAGGCTGTGACCAGCAACTTGAAAAAACACCAGTATAAAAGTAATAACTAGGTCTAAAAATGTTTTTAATGCATATGACATAATCATATATATATGATATATGACATATAATCATATATATATATATATATATATGATCCAAAGGAATTCACAAATAACTATTGGAGCTAATAAGCAATTTCAGCAAAGTTGTGGGATACATGATCAACACACACATACAAAGGTATATGTCTATATCAATGAACAAACAAAAAATGGTTTGCCTCCCTCTCTGTTTGAAACTATTTTTCCACTTCCTTTCTCCCATGGTCTTCTGTTAAGTTTCTCAAGATCCACCTATGGGTGAAAACATGATATCTTTCTCTGACTGACTTATTTCACTTAGCATAATACCTCTAGTTCCATCCACATTGTTGCAAATGGCAGGATTTCATTCTTTCTCATTGCTAAGTAGTATTCCATTGTATATATAAAGCACATCTTTTTTATCATTTATCAATTGATGGACATTTGGGCTCTTTCCATGATTTGGCTATTATTGAAAGCACTGTTATAAACATTGGGGTACAAGTGCCCCTATGAATCAGCACTCCTGTATCTTTTGGATAAATTCCTAGTAGTGTTGTTGCTGAGTCATAGGGTAGTTGAGAGTTGATGGGGGAGGGAATGTGGGGGAGAGAGGAAAATGGGTGATGGGCATTGAGGAGGGCACTTGGGATGAGCACTGGGTGTTGTATGTAAGCGATAATCACAGGAATCTACTCCCGAAACCAAGAGCACACTGTATACAACACATGTTACCTGACCTGACAACAAATTATATTAAAAATAGAAAAATGCACAAACTACTCATCTAAATGTTAAAAAAAAGAAAATGAAGTTAAGAAAGCAATTCCATTTATAAAAGTATTAACAAATGCTAAGGAATAAATTTAACTAAGGAGGTACAAGACTTACACACTGAAAACTAAAAATATTGCTGAAAGACTCAAATATATGGAAAGACATCCTACATTTCATGGGTTTGAAGACAATATTGTTAATATGGCAATAATTACACAAAGTGATCTAGAGACTGAATGCAATCCCTAACTAAATCCTCATGGCTTTTTTTGAAGAAACAGAAAAGCTGATCCTAAAATTCATATGGAATTGCAAGGGGCCCCAAATAGCAAAGACAATCTTCAAAACAACAAAATTGAAAGGCTCATACTTCTTATTTCAAAACTACAAAATTACTGTAATCAAATCAGTGTGGTATATAGGGAAAGACCTATAGATTAGTGGAATACAACTAGGAGTCCAGAAATAAACCCATATATCTTTGGTTGATTAATTTTTGACAAAAGTGCCCAGACCATTAAATTAGGAAAGAACAGTCTCTTCAACAAATGATGCTGAGAAAACTGGATAGTCACATGCAAAAACACAAAAACAAAACAACAAAAAAAATTAAAAAATAAAAAAACGAAGTTGTACCCCTATCTTATACCATTTATAAAAATTAACTCAAAGTGGATCAGACACTTAAATTTAACACCCCAAAATATAAAACTCTTAATGTTTTGGGGCGCCTGGGTGGCTCAGTCGGTTGACCGTCCGACTTCAGCTCAGGTCACGATCTCGTGGTTTGTGGGTTTGAGCCCCGTGTCGAGCTCTGTGCTGACAGCTCAGAGCCTGGAGCCTGCTTAGGACTCTGTGTCTCCTTCTCTCTCTGCCCCTCCCCCACTTGTGCTCTATCTCTTTCTGTCTCTCAAAAGTAAATAAATGTAAAACTCTTAATGTTTATTTATTTTTGAGAGAGAGAGACAGAGACAGACAGAGTGCAAGCTAGGGAGGGGCAGAGAGAGAGGGAGACACAGAATCTGAAGCAGGCTCCAGGCCCTGAGCTGTCAGCACAGAGCCCAATGCAGGGCTCGAAATCATGAACTGTGAGATCACGACCTGAGCTGAAGTCAGATGCTTAACCGACTGAGCCACCCAGGCAGCCCCAAAATATAAAACTCTTAGAAGACAACACAGTAAGGGATAAACCTTCACGTTCATAGATTTGGTAATGATTTTTTAGATATGACACCAAAGGCATAAGCAACAACAATATGGATAAATTAGACTTTATCACAGTTAAAAGATTTTGTACATCAAAGAACACTTTCAAGAGACCCACAGCACAGAAGAAAATATTTGCAAATCACGTATCTGATAAGGGCCTGCTCTGCAGAATATATAAAGAATTCTTAAACACAATGAAAAAGACAACCCAATGTAAAAACTGACTTGAACAGACATTTTTCCAAAGAAAATATACAACTGACCAAAAAGCACAGAAAAGGATGCTCAACATCATTAGTTATTAGGGAAATGTAAATCAAAACCACAATGAGATACTACTCAGACCCAGTAGGACAGCTATAAAAGCAAACAAACCAAAAATGGAAGATAATTGTTGATGAGAATGTGATGAAATTGGAACCCTTATGTATTGCTGGTAGAAATGTAAAAGGTACAGCCACAGTGAAAAACAGTTTGGTGGTTCATCAAAAAGTTACCATGTGATCAGCAATCCAACCCCTCAGTATACAGTTGACCTTGAACAACATGGGTTTGAACTGTTCAGGTGCATTTACATGCAGATTTTTAAAATATAAATACATTTAGTATAAAATGTAATTTCTCATGATTTTCTTAGTAACATTCTCTACCTTACTTTATTGTTAAGAATACAGTATATAATACATTTAACATACAAAATATGTGTTAATTGACTATTCATGTTATCTGTAAGGCTTCTGGTCAACAGTTGGTTTGCTTAGTTAAATTTTTGGGGAATCAAAAATTATATGTGAATTTTCAGTTGTGCAGGGTGTTGATGTCTCTAACCTCTGCACTGGTTCAAGAGTCAACTATAAATCAAAAAGAATAAAAAGCAAATTTTCAAACGAAAACTTGGATACCAATGTTTATACCAGCAACTCTTCATAGTAGCCAAAGGTGGAAAAAATTCAAATGTTCTGAACTGATACATGGAAAAACAAAGGTAGTATAAATAGTGGAATCTTATTCATTCATAAAAAGGAATAAAGTACTGATACACACTACAACATGGATGAACCTTAAAAACATTATGCTAAGTGAAAGAAGCCAGACAACAAAAGGTCACATATTGTATGATTCCATTTATATGTAATTCCCAGAATACACAAATCCACAAAGTCAGAAAGCTGATTAGTGGTTGCCAGGGGCTGAAAGACGAGGGATAAGAAGTGATGAGTAGGGTTTTCCATGTGAGGTGATAAAAAATCTCTAGAACTAGATAATGGTGATGGCTGGACAATATTGTGAACACACTTAATGCCATTAAACCGTACACTTTAAAATAATTTAGGGGCGGGGCGCCTGGGTGGCGCAGTCGGTTAAGCGACCGACTTCAGCCAGGTCACGATCTCGCGGTCCGTGAGTTCGAGCCCCGCGTCAGGTTCTGGGCTGATGGCTCAGAGCCTGGAGCCTGTTTCCGATTCTGTGTCTCCCTCTCTCTCTGCCCCTCCCCCGTTCATGCTCTATCTCTCTCTGTCCCCAAAATAAATAAATGTTGGAAAAAAAAATTAAAAAAAAAATAAAATAAAATAATTTAGGGGCGCCTGGGTGGCTCAGTCAGTTAAGCATCCGACTTTTAATTTCAGCTCAGGTCATGATCTCATGGTTTCTGCGTTTGAGCCCCACGCCAGGCTCTGTGCTGACAGCACAGAGCCTGCTTGAGATTCTTTCTCTCTCTCTCTGCTCCTCCCTTCCTCTCTCTCAAAATAAATAAATAAAATTTTAAAAACCTATAATAAAATAAATAATTTAAAAGATAAATTGTATGTTATGTGTATTTTACCACAATTTAAAATATGTATTAAGGCCACCTGGGTGGCTCAGTCAGTTAAGTGTCTGGACTCGATTTCGACTCAGGTCTTGATCTCACAGCTTGTGGGATCAAGCCCCATGTAGAACTCAACACTGACAGCACAGCGCCTGCTTGGGATTCTCTCTCTCTCTCTTGCTCTCTGCCCTTCCCCCACACACGCTTTCCCTCTCTCTCAAAACAAATAAACTTTAAAAAATATGTGTTAAAAACTTAACAAAAACCAACAAAATTCCACAAAGTCACCACTGACACAGAGGAGAAATAATCCCACAGAGGAGAAATAATACAAGTGGTTATTTCACTGCCCATGAACTGCTTGATTTTTATTTGGTTCTTTGTTCCTAAATGCATTTCATTTAATCCTCGCAAGAAGCCAATTTATGGATATGGAAACTGAGATTTAGAACAACTAAGCAATTTACTCAAATCACACAGGTAGGCAAGAGAAGTGGAATCGAACCCATGTAGTCAACCTCCAAAAGCCAAGCTCTTACGCACTCTAAATGAATGTGGATTACTTTTGTATTATAGAAAATCGTATTTTTTAAAGTTTATTTATTTTGACAGAGACAGTGCGAGTTGGGGAGGGTCAGAAAGAGAGAGAGAGAGAGAGAGAGAGAGAGAAGGAGAGAGAATCCCAAGCAGGCTCCACACTGTTGGCACAGAGCCTGACACGGGGCTTGAACCTGCGAAACTGCGAGATCACAACCTGAGCAGAAACCAAGAGTCAGACTCTTAACCGACTGAGCCACCCAGGAGCCCCAAGAAAATCATGTTTTTAAAGTGTTTTAGCATACAACATGGTACACAGCAGGTATGCAACAAAACCATCTTTTACAGTTACAAAAAAAGAGACAATATGGGGATGGAGGAACATAATGAGAAAAAGAGTAGGTTCTATGAACATGATATTATACGACTTTGGACAGTTTATTTGACATTGCTGGGTTTCAGTTTATTTCTAAAAAGAGAGGACTGGACTATGTTATGTCTTACTTAACCTACCTGCCTTTGTTCTATGAATAAATTTTTAAGAACAGCTTTAAATGCCACCTAAAGGCTGATGACTCCCCAACTCCTACTCTAGGCCACTCCTGGTGTGTGTTTGTCAGAAAGAGATCTATTTTACCTTTATTCTTGAAAGGTATTTAGGTTCTATTCTAGAGCTTTAAAAAATCATTCAAATCGTCTTCTGGTTTCCACTCTTTTTATTGAGAAGTAAGTAAAAGTGCAGTCTCATTTTCCCTCTAAGATTTTGTTTGTAAGTTTTAGCAGTTTAACTATAAGGAAACAATGTTATTTTCATTTTTTTTTTTCTCTTGATTTGTGGAGTGTCTTGAATCTGTGGCATAGTGTTTTCCATGGTTTTGGAAAATTCCTAATTTTTATTAATTATTATGTATTAATTATGTTGTTACCTTAGTATGTATTAATTTTTAGTATTCAAATATTTCTTCCATCCTCCCTTTTACTTGCTCTCCTTTTAGGACTTTAATTAGATTGTACTGCCTTTGTAACTGACCCTCTCTTCTATATTTTTATTCTTTTTGTGTCTTTGTGCTTCATTCTGAGTATTTTCTAATGTTTATTCATTTTTGAGAGACAGAGCACAAGTGGAGGTGGGACAGAGAGAGGAGGAGACACAGAATCTGAAGCAGGCCCCAGGTCTGAGCTGTCAGCACAGAGCCTGAAGTGGGGCTTGAACTCATGAACTGTGATATCGTGACCTGAGCCGAAGTCCCACTGTTAACCCACTAAGCCACCCCAGCATCCCAATTCTGAGTATTTTCTACTGACAATATTTCATTTCATTCTTTCTCTCTTCAGCACTGTCTAGTCTATTAAACCCATTCACTCAAGTTTTATTTCAGTTATTTTATTTTTTGGTTCAAAATTTCCAGCTGGCTCTTTTCTAGTTTTCTAGTCAAGGTTTCAACCCTGACTCTTGGAACCCTGAGTTTCAAGAATGATTTAAAATATGTGATTTAAAATAAAATTAAAATTCAAAGTCAATCTGAGAACTCCATTATCTGGATTCCCTATATAGAATCATTAATACAATTGCTAGACTCCAAATAAATTTTCTGAAGTTTTAATTAAACATATAGGACCCTGTTACATATTTTCAACAAAACTTGAAAAGACCTGAAAACCTTGACTAGGTAGATGTGATTAAAAAAAAAAAAAAAAAAAAAAACAACCTAAAAATACTTTTTTTTTAAAAAATATTTTTAAGGTTTATTTATTTTTGAGAGAGAGACAGACAGTGTGTGAGCAGGGGAGAGGCAGAGGGAGACACAGAATCTGAAGCAGGCTCCAGGCTCTGAGCTGTCAGCACAGAGCCCGAGGCAGGGCTCAAACCCACGAACCGTAATATCATGACCTGAGCCAAAGTCGGACAGTTAACCTACTGAGCCACCCAGGTGCCCCCTTATAAATACTGTCTAACATTTTGAAACATTTTCATTTTTTTGTCAAATAAGTTAATATCTGTATTTTTGAAGCAATGCACCAACTACAAGAAAAAAATTTATTTGATATCACATCAAAGATGTATGCCAGTAACTCAGAAATTTTATATATTATCTACTGATGTTTTTTTACCCTAATTGGTGTCAAAATACTATACATACCATCAAGTTTTTCTTAAAACCTTGGCACATTGAGAATAGTTTTTGCTTAAACTCCAAATTCCAAAGCATTTAGCAATCCAAGTCACCCTTTGTTTTAGAAACACATAATTGCGATGTGTGTAAATTCTATTATCCCAGAAAAGAAAATGGCATAACCAAAATGGTATCTTCTGAGAGCTTTAGAATTTATCATATAATAGTCCTCTGTTGATAACATCGGACTCCAATATTTTCTCACAATTTATTCTTGATTATTGAAATTCAAATGTTTTTAAAAATGTTCAGTTCACAGAGTTCAGAATTTTATTTGCAAAACCTAAGTAGAATATTATCTTAATATAACTAAAATGTTTTGCCTAGTGAGTATAATCACGTATTTATCATTAGAAATTAATAACAAAACAAAAAGTACAAAGACTATCTTCTCTAAATTTAGAATCATATAGTTAGTATAAATTACTAAATTTTTGCTTAAATCAGTAACAACAAATTAGTATGTTCCCAGCAAATTTCAAAACTTAGACAACACAACGTTCTGAAATACAGAGAACTGCAATTTCTTTGGAGTCTCTCTAGTTTGACTTATGAATCTTATTCACTCAACTAACCTATATTCACAGAAATCCTAATTCAGTAATGACAAGCTCAAACAAACACCTTGCCCTCCCTTGCATATGTTCCATTAAATCAAGGCCACATTCATACATAGATGAAAATAATACATTTATCCTGTATCGGCTATTTATAATACATGTGCATTTTGAAAATGAAGACAAATTCTGCACCGGGTTAATCTAGTCTGGCATAATAAAATTAAATACAAAAAGCTTGTTTCTATTTTAAATCACATTCTACAGGGGCGCCTGGGTGGCGCAGTCGGTTAAGCGTCCGACTTCAGCCAGATCACGATCTCGCGGTCCGTGAGTTCGAGCCCCGCGTCAGGCTCTGGGCTGATGGCTCAGAGCCTGGAGCCTGTTTCCGAATCTGTGTCTCCCTCTCTCTCTGCCCCTCCCCCGTTCATGCTCTGTCTCTCTCTGTCCCAAAAATAAATAAACGTTGAAAAAAAAATTTTTTTAAATCACATTCTACAGTACCATTCTTTTCTCCCCTGAGGAGTTTTCAAAATAGTTTGCAAAATCTGACATTACCAAAAACCTGCTAACTTTTTATAAGCAGGGGTTATTATGTACAAACTTTATATTTGCAGAAACATGCTGCATTTTGTTTTAAATTATAAATTAACACTGAAAGCATAACCTGTAAGACTATTCAAGGCCAATAATATACTTAATATACTAGAATTTTACAATCTTTTATTATATAAATGGTAAAAAATAAGAGGAACAGAATTTCTGATGCTAAATGGTTCACTCTGAATCACACCACCACTAATACACTATTTCAAATTACCACATTTTCCTTCATTCTTTACCCATATACCAGTATATGCAGAACTTTGTGGTCTCTTTTCCATTTATTAATACAGAAATTTTCCATATTGCTAAACAACTCACAGAATTATAATTTTAGAGATTATCTAATATTCCATATAGTTGATACATCATTTCTTTATGAGCCCTTTATTTCATTATAGAATAGTATAAATAAATAATGCTACAAAACACATCTTCAAGGGGTGTCTGGATAGTTCAGTTGGTGAGAGTCTGACTCTTGATTTCAGCTCAGGTCATGATTCCAGGATCAGGGATTGAGCCCCACGTCAGGCTCCACACTGAGCATGGAGCCTGCTTAAAATGTTCTCTCTCTGTCTCTCTCTCTCAGGGTGCCTAGCTGTTTCAGTTGGTTAAGCATCCAACTCTCGATTTTAGTTCCGGTCATGATTTCATAGTTTGTGAGTTTGAGCCGCACATCAGGCTCTGTGTTGACGGTGTGGAGCCTGCTTGAGGTTCTCTCTCTCTCTCCCTCTCTCTCTCTCTGCCCACCCCTGCTCTTCCTCTCTCTCTCAAAAAATAAATAAATAAAAACTGAAAAAAATGCATTAAAAAAATTCTTTCTCCCTCTGCTCCCTCCCTTGCTCGTTCTCTCTCTCTCAAAACAAAAACAAAACATATCTTCAATGTATCCATGTAACGTTTTCACCTTTTAAAAATTATCTCTTTGAACAGACTCTTAACTATAGAGAACAAACATGGTTACCAGAGGGGAGGTGGGTGGGGGATGGAAAATAGGTGATGGGGATTAAGGAGTGCACCTGTTGTAATGAGTACCAGGTGATGTATGGAAGTGTTGAATCATTCACTATATTGTACACTTGAAACTAATATTACACTATATGTTAACTAAATAGAATTTAAATAAAAACTTAAAAAGAATAACCTCTTTGTACAGAGAAGAGATGGGTAGTTGGCAAAGGTAGAGGGAGGGGGGTGGGCAAAATGGGTGAAGGAAGTCAAAAGGCACAAACTTACAGTTATAAAATAAGTCCTGAGGATGTAATGTACAGCATGGTGACCATAGTTAATAATTCTGCATTGTATATTTGCAAGTTGCTGAGAGAGTAAATTTTAAAAGTTCTCATCACAGGGGGAAAAAATGTGTAACTATGTGTGGTGATGGATGTTAACTAGACTTATTATGATAATCATTTCACAATATATGCATATATCAAATCATTAAGTTGTACACCTAAAACTAACATGTTATATGTCAATCATATCTAATTGAAAAACACTTACCTCTTTGAAAAATTTCTAACAGTAGTATGCTATCACAAAGGATTATTCTGGATATTTTTACATATTTTAATTTTTTATAAGAAAAAATGTCAAAATAAAACTAGGTGAATAGTATATGAATCAGCATGTACTCATCATCCAACGTTAACAATGATCAATTCATGGTCAATCCTATTTTATCTACTTCCTTACCTGCTCAGCTCCACCCTCTAGAATTATTTTATAGCAAATCCCATATATCTGAGTTTCATACATAAATATTTCAGCATATATCTCTAAAGATAAGAGTTCTTTAAAAAAATAAACACAATACTATTATCATATTTAAAATATGAGTAATTTCAAATATCAAATATAGCATAAGGTAAAATTTTCTTGATTATCTCAAATAGTCACACACATTTTTACAATTTATTCATTTTCATTAGAACCCATATAAGGTCCACATATTGCAACTGGGTGCTATGTATCAAGTTTGATTTAATGTAAGTTTTTCCTCTCTCCCTCTCCATTTATCTTCTATGTATTTATCAAAGAAATTACATGATTTGTCCTATAGAGTTTCCCATAATCTGGATTTTGATGATTGCATCTTTATGGTGGTTTTAAAATGTTTCTATATCCCCTGTTTCCTACAAATTGGTAGTTAGATCTAGAGGCTTGATTAGATTGAAGATTGATGGGTTTTTTGTTTGCTTGCTTGGCAAGAGTACCTCCCAAGTGGTGCTGTGAACTAAGTCTGCTGGTCTCTTGTGATGCCACAATGATTACCGCTATTATCATTATTCTTCTTTATTAGATTATTACCATTTTGCAATCCCTATTATTCTGTTTTCACATATTAGCTGGGACTTTTATAAAAAGAAACTTATACAGAACTAATTGGTTACCTAAGGTAACCTCTTCACGGGGAAAAGGCAGGATGAATTTGCTTATTTGCCAATTTTTGAAATAAGTTGATTCCCTAACAGCCTCTAAAGGTGACCGATGAGGGTTTTATTTTCACTTATGTGTTCATGGAATTCAGAATATTTGATGTGATTTTTAATTCATCACAGCTATTGTTCTTATCGATGATCAAATTTTTCCATCTTTGACCAATCAGAACTTCTTTGATTTGGCTTTCCAGTCCTTTTTATATAATTCAGTAATCTTGGATAGTCTGTTTGTGTTCTGGTATAACAAGATGCTCCAGGCTATTTTATACGTTTCCTTCCCAGATCTCGAATTAGCCATTTCTCTAAGGAATCCTGGAATTCTTTTAATGGGGAGTGATATTTAGAGACCACAACCTGGTGGTAGCTGTGCTCACTGCCACTATGTGGTTATAGCTTTGTAGGTCTTCCTATGTAGTTATGTCTCCAGTGTGAGAACAGTTATGTTCAATTTGCCTTGAATGCAGGGGGAATTATATTTCCATATTTAACTTTGTTTTATAATTATGTAAAACATTTATATGATTTCTAAATCAAATCTACAGAATTAAGTATACTCAGAGATGCTTCGCTTTAATGCCTGTCCTTGTTTCTGCTCTGTTCCTTTATCTATAGCTAACTTCTTTAGGTTTGATTTATCGTTCCTCTTTTTTAAAACAATATAAACAAATACCTTTATACATATTCTTAAAATTTTTTTTAATGTTTGTTTATTTTTGAAGGAGAGACACAGAGCGTGAGAGGGGGAGGGGCAGAGAGAGAAGGAGAAACAGAATCCGAAGCAGGCTCCAGGCTCTGAGCTGTCAGCACAGAGCTGGACGCGGGGCTCGAACCCACGAGGCTGTGAGATCATAACCTCAGCCAAAGTCAGACACTTAACCAACTGAGCCACCCAGGCGCCCTACCTTGTTTTTTCACCTAAACAATATACCCTGGAGAGAGATTTCCTCAATCCTTTCAGATAGTTATATAGTACTTCACTAGCTATACCCATAGTTAATTCAACCATTCCCCTGTTAATGAACAGCTGGGATGTTCCTAGCCTTTTGCCATCATACACAGTGAAGACTTTTAAATATATTGTCAAGTTATTTTATATAAGGGCTATGAAAATTTACACTGTAGCTATCAATTACTACATGAAATAATTTACCATAATTTCAAATATCAACAAAAGTAACTTCTTGCTTGCAAAAGAGTTACAAATGGCATTGCTGTATACGCATTCCCTGATTATTAGGGAGACTGGATTGTATAAGAGAATCAGAATCCCCCAGGCTGAGTTCAGTGCCTCTTTCTGTGCTCCCTGAGCATTTCAGGTACACGTGTTGAACCACCACTTCTGTATGTTCAGACTGTTCACGAGGGTACTATATCTAGAAGGACATCCTCCACATCACAGACATTGCAAATTTCTATTTATTATGACAATTTTCTTACAGATGGAAGCCAAGTATCTTGAAGAAGGAACGCCTATTGCTAATTTGCCCAAAGGTAGTGTATGAGCTAGTATGGTCCTATGCACCTGGTCTATAATACTTATTTCACAGGATTTCACCTAACCCTATTTAATCTCAGCAACCTAAGTGCTGATAGAGCACTCAGCACAAAGAAGGCACACTAAACGCTTACTTTACATTTCAAAAGGTAAATGAATATATGAATAAACTGAGAATTTTACATTCATTTCAAATGAAGAACTTTGTTCATGTACTATTCTCATATTAATTCCAGTCATTTCTCAGACACTTTTCCTAGATTCCACACCACTTTTTTTTACTCATTCTTTCTATCCACTGTCTTAAGTCTTACTCTTCCATCATCTCTAACCCTGACTCTTCAATCTCCTTTCCTGCACACTTTGTGCTCCATCAATCTCCAATTTTTCTTCATGTCTACAATCTCTTCTTTTTGATTAATGTTAATTGGGTGAATATTTTCCAGAATGTATTTACAGATACAAAAATAATTTTTTTTAAAGTGGGCTTCACACCCAGTGTGGAGCCCAATGCAGGGCTTGAACCCACAATGCTAAGATCAAGACCTGAGCTGAGATCAAAAGTTAGACACTTAACTGACTGAGCCACCCAGATGCCCCTTACAGATAAGAAAACAATTTTTTAGAATGATCTTTTGTTAATGCTTCTTGAAGGTGTTAAGTACTTGGTTACAGGTTACACATATATATAAATATGTATATATATGTGTATATATATATATATATATATATACACATATATATACATATATATATATATATTCATATATTTCTCAAGAAATACTTCAACTGAAAGGAAAATGCTTTAGGTGTTATATTCTTAATTTAAGGGAAGAACATGTTCTATCTCTGACATAAATCTGTGACTGCAATGAGTCAGAAAAAATTACATGTGGGTGTTTATGCTTTACTTGTTTATATTCTATTTTTCTACATTAAAATTAAGAGCCATAAAGGTAGGGACCATTTGTATGTTGCGTATTGCTATGTGCCTAGCACCTAGGAAAATGCCTGGCATATAGTAAATGCTATTAAATTGTTATTCATGACAAGAACTATACTAGATACTTTATATTATGTTCTCTCTCTCCTCTCTCTGCCCCTCCTCCCACTCACGTTCTCTCTCTTTCAAAATAAATAAATAAATATTAAAAAAAAAAAAGAATATAGGACACCTGGGTGGCTCAGTCAGTTAAGTTAAGCTCTTGGTTTTGGATCAGGTCATGATCTCATGGTTTGTGGGTTCAGCCCAGCATCAGCTCCGTGCTGACAGTGCAGAGCCTGCTTGGGATTCCCTCTCACTCTCTCTCTGCCCCTCCCCTGCTCACTCTCTCTGTCTCTCTCAAAAATAAATAAATAAATAAATAAATAAATAAATAAATAATTAAAAAATTAAAAAAAAAAAAATAAGGATCATAGGATTCGATAATCCAGGGCAACAACAGTTGGTATGAAAATGGTAAAACGAGGCCTACCAGAGTATAAGCTCTGAATATAATCATCATGTACCCTTCTTACTTACTCAGTTCTATGAAGCTGGAGAAGTCATATACCTCTCTGAGCCTTAGTTCTTCCATGTGTAAAATGGGTATAAAAATGTCTTCTCAATCTACCTCACAGTGTTATCATAAGGCTCAGAGAACAACAAATATATGAAAATATAACAAAATATTAGTAGAATAAGAACAAATAACTATTCAGGGGAAACATTACACATTACACATTAAAGAGGTCTTGCTCACTAAGAATTAAAAAAAAGCTGTCTCCAAGTTCCTAAATATTCTATTATTTATATTATTCAAACTTAGTTTCATATTTCCACTTCCAACAAGGAGAAAGTAGTTATATTCCTTCAATTACTTCTTCTCTTCCAACAAAATAAAGAAGTTAGTTTACTAACTGAAGATTTCAACTCATTAATTAAACCACAAACTCTATGTATCACTACGTGGCCATGAATAATGGATTTTTATGATACATAAGCACCCTTTTAACTATTTATTTTTCATATTAAGGTAGCAGTAAGATAGGCAGGAGTCCAGATGCAATAGCCCAAATTAAAAAAATAAAACAAGTTCAGTTCAAATGGCTGAATGTCTGAGAATTTTTATTTTATAAGTTAAAATATTCAATGTCTTGAATAATAATTATAACAATCCAATAAATCCCTAGCCCTCATCTTCCAAATCTGCAGTATGAGAGCAATCTGGCTATGACATCTATCATTCTACTGGTGCCAGGGTTAACTTAATTGCTGTAGCTGGTTAAGTGAGTGTTCTCTTCCTCATTCACCATTCCCTGTTCACTGCCCCCTACATAGCCCCCACCAAAAAACTGCAGACTCAATTTTAGAGGCATAAATAGGTTTATGTCTTAGTGGAAAACCTTTTACTCTTCATTTTTAATCATTATCACTGGTCTGCAGTGGAACAAGTAGGTCATCTGTGGGCTGCAGAAAGTTTTATCTGGCCTTTAAGTGTATATATATTTTAAAATATACTTGAAGGGGTGCCTGGGTGGCTCAGTTGGTTGAGCATCCAACTCTTGATATGGGCTCAGATATAAATAAATAAAACAAAAAAATAAAATATACCTTGACCTCTAGAAAATACAAAATGAATAAACTGTGTGAAATTTTAATTTCTACACATTATGAGGATTTTACCTACAGACACTGTTGATTTAAAACGAGAAGTATTGGGGCGCCTGGGTGGCGCAGTCGGTTAAGCGTCCGACTTCAGCCAGGTCACGATCTCGCGGTCCGTGAGTACGAGCCCCGCGTCAGGCTCTGGGCTGATGGCTCGGAGCCTGGAGCCTGTTTCCGATTCTGTGTCTCCCTCTCTCTCTGCCCCTCCCCCGTTCATGCTCTCTCTCTGTCCCAAAAATAAATAAACGTGGAAAAAAAAAAAAAACGAGAAGTATTGCAAGTATTAAAAGAGCTAGAGCCACGGGGGTGGCTTGGTTGGTAAAGCATCTAACTGTGGATTTTGGCTCAGATCATGATCTCAGTTTGTAAATTTGAGCCCCATGTCTGGCTCTATACTAACAGCATGGAGCCTGCTTGGGATGATCTCTCTCTCTCTCTCTCTCTCTCCCTCCCTCCCTCTCTCCCTCCCTCCTTCCCCCCCCCCCCCCCGCCCACCCCGTTCCCTGCTCATGTCTATCTCTAAAAAAATAAATAAACTTAAAAAAAAGAAACAAAATAAAAGAGCTAAGGAATATCTGAATTTCATAAGTATCATAAATGTAGAGCCCTATTCCAGAGTTTCTGGGAGATTTATCATCTAAGAAGGAACAAGAAGCAGGGTATGCTTCAGTACACCTGGAAACTACTATCTTCACAGTTTCTCTCTATTCTTTTCTCTGGGATGTTTTTTAAAAAGTTGTAAAATAAGTGATATATAACCAGTATTGCTTACAAAATCTAGTAAACACCATATACAAATAGCTCTAAACAGAATTCTCTTTTAAGACTAAACTGACAAATCTTAATTTTAATCTCTGTACATTTAGCATTATAGAAATTATGTTCTTCAAGTACACACAAAAATTTAACTAAGAAGAAATTTTCAATTCAAGCTACAGAACTTGTTTCATTACATATACATAGCACTGAGTAGGTCAAGAAAACAAGTTACACAATCAGCTGTGATACTTCAGATTCAGAATCTTCATATAAATTAGATCACAGTTGTTATTTAGTCCATAAAAGAAAATGCAGAAGTCAACTCAAGACATAATGTGCAGTTAAGCTGGTGTATAATATGTAATATTAGGAGCATATAATATCTAAAAGTGGATTTTTGAGAGTTATCATTTAATCACAAAAGGCCATGTTGAAGCTATGAACAAATCACAAAACCAGGAGTATTTTAGTTCCTTATTCATTTCACTTATAGCTAAAGATCTACAAACTATGATCAAATGCTGAACTCCCATTTACTTTTTATAGTTCATAACTTATTTTTTCCCCAAATGCTTTTTTAAAAAAAGTTTTCATTTAAATTCCAGTTAGTTAATACACGTTGTTAATGTTACTTTCAGGTGTATAATACGGTGATCCAACACTTACATACACCTGTTGTCATCACAACACGTGCTCTCCTTAATCTCCATCACCTGTTTCACCCATCCCCCTGTCCACCTCCCCTCTGGTAAACCATCAATTTGTGCTCTACAGTTAAGAATCTAAAATGAAATAACTCTTAAAAACAAGTACTATGTAAACTGCCTCTTTACCTTCATGACATCTCTATATGACCGGATGGCTGAGACTTTTCTCTTTTCATCTTCTTCATCTTCCAGGCCTTCATCCGCAGCCTCATAGCCCTCATCATTGCTGCCATCAGCTTCAACCGTGTTGGCCATGTGATCAATGAGCTGCTCTAGGGGTGGGCTTAACTCCCTTTCTTCATTCTCCTTCAAACCATAGTCCAGTGCTTTATAAATAACAATTCCCAAAGATTCAATAACCTAGGGACATTAAAGAAAGGTGATTAATAAAGATGACTAAATAGCTTTATAGAACTAACTGTAAGGCATAAAATATTTAGTATGACACTTAAGCTAAGTATAATCTATTCCACTGCAGAAACAGGTAATAAATTAGATTTGAGGAGATAGGTAAGTCTCACCTATACATTAAAAAAAAAAATCCCAGATGGAAATTTTTGTGTGACTTCTTCAATCCAGTATATACAATACATGAACTCTTTTTGTTTTCTTAGATTTATACTATAAACTAAAATCTGTATTATCCATTCATATAAAATACTAACCAGGTGGATTATCCACATTTCCAAAAGATATTTCTGAGAACAGACAGAGCTATCAAAGCACATATTCTTTCAGAACTTTTACACTGGTGTTTATCAATGTCTATTTCACAGACACCCCAGGAATGTGAGAGACTGCAAACTCAATTATTAGTAGCAGCTAACTTAAGTTTAAACAAACAAATCTACTCATAACCATATAAACACTGTCCAGTGAGTTACATTTAATTATTGAAAACACACAGCTCTCAAATGATACAAGTAAGTGAGAGACTTTTTCAAACTCTGATTTCAATGTAATGCATAGATAATCCTCCCTATCCTGTCACCTCCACCAATATTACCTCTGAAAATATAAATACGAATTTAGGAACACTGGGTATGTATCACTGCCTAATATAACCCTGATAAATGCTCCAGACTTGTGTTAATATAGGGAATTCTACGTTATTCCTCAATAGAGCCTTTCTTTTCTGCTTAGAAAGATCACATATAAACAATTCTTCTCTATCTAAAACCTTTGGCACCCAGCAAAGGCAGTCATAAGAGGGAAGTAATATAGCAATCCAGGCCTTCCTAAAGAAGGAAGAAAGGTCACAGATACACAACCCAACCTTACACTTTAAAGAGCTGGAAAAAGAACAGTAAGTAAAACCCAAAACCAGCAGAAGACAGGAAATAATAAAGATTAGAGCAGAAATCAATGTTATTGAAACCAAACAAACAGAACAGACCAATGAAACCAGGAGCTGGTTCTCTGAAAAAATTAACAAAATGGATAAACCCCTAGGCCAGTTTGATTAAAAAGAAAAAGGAAAGAACCCAAATAAATAACATCAAGAATGAAAGAGGAGAGACCACAACCAACACAGCAGAAATACAAACAATAATAAGAGAATATTATGAGCAATTATATGCCAATAAAATGGGCAATCTGGAAGAAATGGACAAATTCCTAAAAACATATAAACTACCAAAACTGAAACAGGAAGAAATAGGAAATTTGAACAGACCCATAACCAGTAAAGAAATCAAATTAGTAATCAAAAATCTCCCAAAAAACAAGAGTCCAGGGCCAGATGGCTTCCCAGGGGAATTCTACCAAACATTTAAAGAAGAGTTAACACCTATTCTCTTGAAGCTCTTCCAAAAAATAGAAATGGAAGGAAAACCTCCAAACTGTTTCTATGAAGCCAGCATTACCTAGATTCCAAAACCAGGCAGAGACTCCACTAAAAAGGAGAACTACAGACCAATTTCCCTGATGAACATGGATGCAAAACAACAAGATACTAGCCAACTGGATCCAACAATACATTAAAAACTTATTCACCACAAGCAAGTGGGATTTATACCTGGGATGCAGGGCTGGTTCAATAACTGCAAAACAATAAATGTGAAATATCACATCAATAAAACAAAGGACAAGACCACATGATCCTCTCCACAGATGCAGAGACAGCATTTGACAAAACATAGCATCCTTTCTTGATAAAAACCCTCAAGAAAGTAGGGGATGGAAAGATCATACCTCAAGATCCATAAAAGCCCTATATGAAAGACCTACCCCTAATATCCTCAATGGGGAAAAACTGAGAGCTTTCCCCCTAAGGTCAGGAACAAGACAGGGGTGTCCACTCTCACCACTGTTATTCAACATAGTATTGGAAGTCTTAGCCTCAGCAATCAGACAACACAAAGAAATAAAAGGCATCCAAATCAGCAAGGAGGAGGTCAAACTTTCACTCTTCGCAGATGACACGATACTCTATATGGAAAATCCAAAAGATTCCACCAAAAAACAGCTAGAACTGATCCATGAGTTCAACAAAGTTGCAGGATATAAAATCAATGCACAGAAATCGGTTGCACTCATATACACCAATAATGAAGCAACAGACAGAGAAATCAAGGAATCGATCCCAATTACAATTGCACCAAAAAACCATAAAATACCTAGGGATAAATCTAGCCAAAGAGGTGAAAAATCTATACAATGCCGTTTTTTTAAAATATATTTTTTTAAATGCTTATTTCTGAGACAGAGAGAGACAGAGCATGAGTGGGGGAGGGGCAGAGAGCGAGGGGGACACAGAATCTGAAGCAGGCCCCAGGCTCTGAGCCGTCAGCACAGAGCTCAACACGGGGCTCGAATTCACAAACCATGAGATCATGACCTGAGCCGAAGTCAGTCGCCCAACTGACTGAGCCACCCAGGAGCACCACAATGCTGTTTTTTTTTTTTTTTTAATTTATTTATGTGGTATCAAAGAAAAAGAAAAGTCAGAAGTTTTAAAGATAAGTTAAGCACAATAGAGCCATCGTCATCATATACTCTCCAGCCCTTAAAAGCATTGAGGCATTCACTCAAAAAAATCTCTACGAAATTTGAAATCTACCTTATCAACTGAAATAATATTTTCTCAACACAAGTTTCAAAATGTATATAAGGCTTAATTTCTCAACTTCTAGTTTTTAACCAATACTTTTTTTTTTTTTTACTGTTTCCCACTGAAAATACAGAATATTTTCATCCATTTGTATTGTGTGACTTGGAACTCTACTCCCTGTTTTCAAAGTTAAAGGGAAACAAAAGCAAAAATAATCAGGACCACATCAAAATAAAGATTTTGCAGCCTAAAGGAAACAATCAACGAAACAAAAAGATAACCCACTAAATAGGAGAAGATACTTGCAAATGACATATCCAGTAAGGGGTTAATCCAAAACATGTAAAGAGCTTATACAACTCAACATCAGAACAACAGCAACAACAACAAAAACCCCAATCCAATCAAAAAATGAACAGACGACCTAAATAGACATTTTCCCAAAGAAGACACAGAGATGGCCAATAGAAACATGAAAATATGCTCAATATCACTAATCATCAGGGAAATTCAAATCAAACCCACAATGAGATACCATCTCACACCTGTCAGACTGACTAAAATAAAAAAGACAATAACAAGTGTTGGCAAGGATATGGAGAAAAAGGAACCCTCATACACACAATTGGTAGAATGTAAATTAGTATACCCACTATAGAAAACAGTATGAGAGTTCATCAAAAAATTAAAAATAGAGTTATTACACAATCTAGTCATTCCACTACTGCATATTTTCCCAAAGAAAACAAAAACACTTATTTGAAAAGATATATGTATCCTTATGTTTATTGCAGAGTTATTTACAATAGCCAAGATATGGAAGCAACCACTGACAAATGGATAAGGAAGATGTGGTATGTATATACACATACATACACACACATACATACACACACACACACACACACACACACACACACACACACATATAAACAGAATATTACAAAGCCATAAAAAAGGAAGCAATCTTGCCACTGCAACTACATGGATGGACCTAGAGGGTTATTATGCTATGTGAAATAAATCAGACTGAGAAAGACAAATGCCATATGATTTCACTTATATGTGCAATCTAAAAACAAAACAAAACAAAACAAATGAATAAACACACAAAAAGCAGAATCAGACCTGTACATACAAAGAACAAATTCGTGGCTGCCAGAGGGGAGGGAGCTGGTGGTGGGCAAAATAGGTGAAGGGGAATGGGACATAAAGGCTTCTAATTAAGGAATGAATAAGTCACATAAAAGGTACAGCATAAGGAATATAGTCATTGATATTGTAACAGTGTTGTGGTGAGCACAGCATAATGTATATACCTGTCCAATCACTACTGTTGTACACCTGAAACTAATGTAACATTGTGTGTCAACTACCCTCAAATAAAAAAATTAATAATAAAAGACATAAAATTAACCATCACAAGTGTACCTCTTGTGATGGCACACATATACATCTCTTTAAGTCTCCTTAAAGTCCATTCTGCTATTCTATCAAGTCCACTGCTTCAGGATAGTGGGAAACATAGTAAGACCAGTGGATGCTGTGAGCAGGCCCACTGCTACACCTAATTTCCTATTTCATTCCTTGATCAGAAGTAATGCTGTGTGAATTACCATGATGGTGAGTAAGGCATTCTGTAGATCCAAGGATGATAAGTTTTGGCAGAAGCACTGTATGCCTAGGGAAGGCAAATCTACATCAAGAGTAAGTCACTCCTTGGCTAAAATGAACAAATCAGGAGACTATAGATGCTGGAGAGGATGTGGAGAAACGGGAACCCTCTTGCACTATTGGTGGGAATGCAAATTGGTGCAGCCACTCTGGAAAACAGTCTGGAGGTTCCTCAAAAAATTAAAAATAGATCTACTTTATGACCCAGCAATAGCACTGCTAGGAATTTACCCAAGGGATACAGGAGTGCTGATGCATAGGGGCACTTGTACCCCAATGTTTATAGCAGCACTCTCAACAATAGCCAAATTATGGAAAGAGCCTAAATGTCCATCAACTGATGAATGGATAAAGAAATTGTGGTTTATATACACAATGGAGTACTACATGGCAAGGAGAAAGAATGAAATCTGGCCTTTTGTAGCAACGTGGATGGAACTGGAGAGTGTTATGCTAAGTGAAATAAGCCATACAGAGAAAGACAGATACCATATGTTTTCACTCTTATGTGGATCCTATGAAACTTAACAGAAGACCATGGGGGAGGGGAAGGAAAAAAAATTAGAGGGAGGGAGCCAAACCATAAGAGACTCTTGACAACTGAGAATAACTGAGGGTTGATGGGGGGTGGGAGGGAGGGGAAAGTGGGTGATGGGCATTGAGGAGGGCACCTGTTGGGATGAGCACTGGGTGTTGTATGGAAACCAATTTGACAATAAATTTCATATTAAAAAAAAGAAATTAGGGTAAACATAAGGTTCCTGTTTTATTACTATTCAATAAAAGCTCTCTGTTGTACACTCTCTGAAAAAAAAAAAAAAGAGTAAGTCACTCTTCCAGTAAGAACAAAATGCTGCCCCTTCTATGATGGAAGAGATCCAATGTAATCAACCTGCCACCAGGGAGCTGGGTAACAGCTCTTGCCCAGGGTAACAGAGCCATATTGGGAATTTAGTATTGGTCTCTCCTTGCTGTTAGATTGGGCCCTAGGCAGTGGCTATAGCTAGGTGAACCCTGGTGAGTGGAAATCCATGTGGATGGCATAATCCCCATCCCCAGCCATGTTCACAAGACTACTGCAAGATGACAGAGTGGCTGGGAAAAGAGGCTGACTGGTATCCACAGAAAAGGTCATCCCATCGATTTGAATATTAATATCCTTCTCTGCTGAGGGCACTCTTTGGTAAGCATTCACATGGGACACAAATATCTTCCCATTTTTTGTCCAGAGAATCTAACCACATATCTCTTCCCCAGATTTCCTTGTCACCAATATTCCAATCATGTCCCTTCCAAGTAAAAGTACACAACTTGGGGCGCCTGGGTGGCTCAGTCGGTTAAGCAGCTGACTTCGGCTCAGGTCATGATCTCGCGGTCCGTGAGTTTGAGCCCCGCGTCGGGCTCTGTGCTGACAGCTCAGAGCCTGGAGCCTGTTTCAGATTCTGTGTCTCCCTCTCTCTGACCCTCCCCTGTTCATGCTCTGTCTCTCCCTGTCTCAAAAATAAATAAAACGTAAAAAAAAAAAAATTAAAAAAAAAAAGTACACAACCAAGTATACTGTTCAAAGTTCTGCCCACTGGGAGGATTTCCCTTCGACACTATCCTTCAGGGATATCCCTGAAAGGACATATATTGCTACAGCTGTCCACTTCCAGGTGGCACCTGCATATTATGCAGAACCATCTGTAAACCAGGCGCCAGTCTTCTTTTCTTCTGTCAACTGACTACAGAACTCCCCAGAAGGCAGACAGGTATAGGCTAGGAAGACAAGGGAGTGTAGCAGAAGTACATTCAGGCAGTGCTTTCAGGGCCTACTTGTGCCCCATCACATATACACCATTCCAAATGATGATGGAGTGCTGCTATACACACTCCTCATGACTTGAAGGGTCTGATAATACCCAGTTCATGACGGGAAACTCAGGTCACATAGTAACTTGGTGGCCCATGGTTAAGTGTTCAGTCTGTAGTATGGCCTAGTAGCAGACCAAGAGCTGTTTCTCAAATGGAGAATAGTTATGCACAAAGAGTAACAGGGCTTTACTCCAAAATCTTAAGGATCTACACGGCCATTTACCTACTGGAGCTTGCCAAAAGCTCCAAACAGCATCTATCTACTTGCCAATTCAAGCACCATTGGATTTGCTGGACCATATGGCCCAAGTGACAGAGCAGTTTGCATAGCAACAGGACTTGTTTCAGAGCCTTCTCTTGTTCTGGGTCCTACTCAAAACTAGCAATTTTATTTACCACAGTCATGGTAAAAGGTGTGTCTTCTAGGCAGACATTCCCAGGGTGAAAAGTAGGCTTTAAATAACAAACACAGTTTCTCATCTTACTATAATTCATCTCTTCAATGTAGTTTTTTTTTTTATTATCACTCATGTACACTGTTGTCCAACTGTACTGATTTCTTATTCTTTCCTTTGTATGCTTTTTATACTTTGTCTCTATGACATTTTTCAGTATTGTTCCTACCTTCTACATGGACTTTCTCCTGTACTTTTGTATGTCCAAATCCTATTCATTTTTCCATCTCCCTGCTCAAAGGAACCCTTCCATAATGACTTGCTAACCCTGATTAATAACTATCAGCTGTTATATCACATCACAGTCTCTATCCACTGTTCTTCCTTGATGAAAACAATCATTTTTCCCTTCAAAATCACCATGACATTGACTTGTACCTTTATGCAGTACATTTCACTTTTTAACTTGGATAACAGTTAATTATGTACATATCTTAATTCCCCAAAAAGATTAACCTCCTTGAAGGTAAAGTCCTCTATGATTCATCTTTATGTCTTTACATTATTTTATAAACAGCAAAGACTTAACAGTTAATGAGTGAATAAACCAAAATATAAATTCCTTCAACTCATATCTGTATGGTTGAAAGTTGGATATGGAATTTATGGACATAGGCAAAAATACCTGTCACTTTAATCTCTCTCATTTCAACAGACCCCTACAGTGGTGATCCAACCCTGAACAGCCTCTGAAACTTTCTAGCTAAAGCATAAATTATGTCTAACCTGGTTTAAATGTCCTAAATCTATTCATCTTTCCTGATTTAAATCTGAACCACAAAGTAATTCTATATTTAACCCAATCTCTTGGAAACATAGCATATATGGCTGGGCATGAGTAGTCTGACATGTACACCAGATGACTCACTACTACTACTTCTGGACTGAGGTAACTTTTAACCTTTTGCTAAAATATACACCCAGTTCTTCAGATAGTCTGCAGCTATGGAATAAGGGTGACCACAAGAACAATAATCAAAGCATAACTGTACCTAGACATACTAGCTTGCCTAGATATATACTTACTTGTACTAATTTTAGAAGTTCCTTTGCCAAAACCTTTGGAAATGTTAAGAAACCCAAGGGAAACAACAATGTCATTCCTTTGAATGACCAGTCTCCAGGCAGCTGGAAAATCATCCTTCATGTCCTGTCACATTGGCACTACACCCCAACCCCAGACGCTTCCAGAGACTCTAAAATGAGCAGGGAATTACAGCATAAAACCTTAAAGTTAAATGGAACAATTGAAGCACAATTGAAATCTGTGGTTTTTAAGCCTAATCAACTGATAAAGGGTGAAGGAAAGAAGGCATCAAATAAAACCACGTATTCCAAAATTTAAGGCTGCTACAACATTATGACTAATTACCTCTCAGCTAGTGATAGCTGGCTATAAAACCCTACAGCTCAGGGGTAAAGAGACACATGAATGGAACTGAGTGTTCTCTGGACTCCAGACCCAGCCATGCCATCACTGAGAGTAGCCTCACTATAGAACAACAGCATACCCACTAATGTCAATGCTTCATGGAAAGCACGCAGATTGGCGTAAGCCCACTGAGCCCACATACAGTCTTCCTCTTACCATGCTAACTCACTTCATCTGGCCCCTCTTCAACTTGACTTGCATTTCCTAAAAATATTTGAGTCCATATTTGTTTCCTTTACTAAAATATAAACTTCAGGGCACCTGGGTGGCCAAGTCAGTTGAGCATCCAACTTCGGCTCCAGCCATGATCTCACAGCTCATGAGTTTGAGCCCTGTATCAAGGTCGCTGCTGTCAGCACAGAGCTCGCTTCCCATCTTTTGTTCCCCTCTCTCTCTGCCCGTTCCCCACTTGTACTCTCTCTCAAAAACAAATAAATCTTAAAAAAAAAAAAAAAGAAAGAAACTCCTTTAGGACAGGGATCAAGTATGATTCTTCCTGTTATTTAGGACAGGG
>NW_024412397.1:62669715-62901229 GCF_014898765.1 Herpailurus yagouaroundi
TTCCTGTTATTTAGGACAGGGATCAAGTATGATTCTTCCTGTTATTTGCTACAATGCCTAGCACTTTGCTTTACACAGAGTATGTACTTTAAAATCTTGGTTAAACACATGAGAGTTACAATAGCACAGAAATCTTTAAGGCCAAATCTGATAAAATGGGGACAACTTATATCAAGGTTGTCAAGCAAGGTGCCTAGCACTTTAGTGACATCAAACAAACAGTAGTTGCTATTGCCTTCACCATTGTGCCTCATTGCCAAAATCCCCTATTCTCCAGCCTAAAAATTAAAAACAGTTTCTTCAACTCTTCAGGTCCCTTTGCCAATGAGATGAATGAGATGTCCTTATATTTGTATAACATTTTATTAGAACATGTTTTCCTTTATTTATCACAATCCTGTGAAGGAGACATCTCCATTTTAAAGATGAGAAAATTGAACTTAAAAGAGAGTCAATAAACTGTTTACTGTCGATTAACAAGTAACAGAGCCAGGACTCCAACCTGACATTGTCACTTATAAAATTCCATAGCCAGAATTTTACTATAACCAAGCTGCACATCTGAACATCTCCTAGTCTGCCAATACTTGCCCAAAATATGTTATTCAGTACTAAATTCCATTCCGTGTGTAGTACAATCATCAAAGAAACAACAAATGGGCATCTTCCTTGTTCTACATCACATAGTTCTATAAATATACCTAGTTTTATATTCAGATTTCTGTTAAACTCATTAAATTGCTGACACTTTAGGTTTACATTCAACCACAGTGACAAGTAATTCAGACAACATAATAGTTAACCAACTTTTTCTATTAATAAAACAACTGAAACATAATTGTACCTAGTCTTTGTAAAGATGTTATGTAATCCTGGTAAAGGGTTTTACATTATCTCTAATCTATTTTATCTTTGTATTTTGATAAATAAAATTTTTTATTTTTGTTTTGGGGCACTTGGGTGGCTCAGTCAGTTAAGTGTCTGACTTTGCCTCAGGTCATGATCTCACAGTTCATGAGTTTGAGCCCCATGTTGGGCTGTGATGACAACTCAGAGCCTGGAGCCTGCTTTGGATTCTGGGCCTCCCTCTCTCTCTGCCCCTCCCCCACTCGCTTATATATATATATATATATATATATATATATATATATATGTGTGTGTGTGTGTGTGTGTGTGCGCGCGCGCGCGCTCTCTCAAAATAAACATTTAAAAATTTAAAAAATTTTTTGCTTTTCTTAGGAACATCATTTAAAATCTAGAGTCTGCCATCTAATTCATTTACTATCATTTCTAAACTTCTAAAATCTGCCAATTTGGGTATGCCTTCTGAATCTTCATAAAACTGATTTAAATGTTAAATAAGATAGTTGCATCTAAGAAGCCTTCAGAACACCAGAGGCATTTTTTCCATGCTGACTCTAACTACAATGTAACTCTATAATACTGATCTGACACTCTTCTACCTTGCTCACAAAAATATACAAGATTTAATAAAATTTCCTGCTACAATCTCTAAATATGGTGGTAACTCACAACTAGTAAAATCTATCCAAAGAAAGTATATTTTTCCATTAATTAATCTAGCTAATGTCCAGTGTACACAGTTCCCTTCCCTTCACTCATTCATTCAGTCAACAGGTATTTACCAAGAGCAGTATATATAGCAATGGAGATAGAGCAATGATGAAACAACTCTGTGAGCTCTCTGGCTTTCACAGAAGTTCTGTCTTAGGGAAAACAGATAATAAATAAGTCATGTAATTGTGCTAAACATTATAATAAAGAAGAAAGAGTGTTATGAGAGTATATAACAGGGAGCCCTAATCTAGTTTAGAAATTCAGGAAACCCTTCTTCAGGAAATAAATCTTAAATGGAGACATGAAAACCAACTAGAGCTAACCAGAGAAGAGGGAATTAGAGTAGAATTCCAGAGAGAAACAGTGAGTATAAAGGCCTGGAGGTCAAGAAGAACAAGGAGTGATTGAAAACAAAAATCCTAATGACAAGAGGAAGGGCTAGGAAGAGGCTAGAGAAGTGGAGAGTGGGTCCTTCGCACAGAACATAAGGCCTCATATGAGCTATCTGAAGGACCTGAACCTTCATCACGTAAAATCAATGGCAGGCAACTGACATGTTTTGGGAGTGGGATGATCTGATATTTCATTTTGTTTTATTATAAAATTTTATTTTAATTTTTTTTAACGTTTATTTATTTTTTGAGAGACAGAGACAGAGCATGAGCTGGGGAGGGGTCAGAGAGAGAGGGGGAGTCACAGATTCCGAAGCAGGCTCCAGGCTCTGAGCTGTTAGCACAGAGCCTGACGAGGGTTCAAACTCATAAACCATTAGATCATGACCCGAGCTGAAGTGGGACACTCAACCGACTGAGCCACCCAGGAGCCCCTAAAAAAAGTTTTTTTAATGTTTATTTTTGAAAGAGAGCACAAGTGGGGAAAAGGCAGAGAGAGAGGGAGACACAATCTGAATAGGCTCCAAGCTGTCAGTACAGAGTGAGACTTGAACTCACAAACTGAGAGATCATGAACTGAGCTGAAGTCGGATGTTCAACTGATGGGGTCACCCAGGTGCCCCTGATCATATTTCATTTTTAAAAGATATCATGCCAGGGCACCTGGGTGGCTCAGTCATTTGAATGTCAGACTCTTGATTTTGGCTCAGGTCACGGTCCCAGGGTAGTGGGACAGAGGTCTGCATTGGGCTTTGCGCTGATTGTGGAGCCTGCTTGGGTTCTCGTGCCCTCTCTCTCTCTCTCTCTCTCTCCTCCCCACCCCCCGCCCCATGCACACATTCTCCCCCCCTCATGCACACATTCTCTCTGTCTCTCTAAAAATAAAAAAAATAAAATAAAAGATATCATGCCACAGTAATCAAGACAATGTGGTACTGGAAAAATAATAGACAAATAGATGAACTAAACAGAATAAAGCCTAGAAAAGAGACTCACAAAAATATACACAACTAAACTTTGACAAAGGAACAAAGGCAATTCAATGGAGAGAGGACAGTCTTTATTACAAATGGTACTGAACTACAGGATATCTACATCCTAGACAAATCTAGACACAGACCTTGTAACTTTCCCAAAAATTAACTCAAAAGAGATCATAAACCTGAAAGGAAAATGCAAAATTATAAAACTAAAAGACAACATGGAGAAAATCTAGGTGACCTTCGGCTTGGCAATTTTTTAAATACAATGCCAAAAGCACAATCATGAAAGAAAAAAAATGGTAACATGAACTTCAATATAATTAAAGTTCTGCTCCATGAAAGGCCCTGTTCAGAGAATGAAACAAGCCCCAAGACTGGAGAAAATGTTTGCTGAACACATACTGATAAAGAACTGGTATCTAAAATACACAAAGAACTCTAAAAATCAGTAAGAAAATGAACCCATGGGGCACCTGGCTGACTCAGTTGGAAGAGCATGCTACTCTTGGTCATGAGTTTGAGCCCCATGTTGGGTGTAGAGATTACTTCAATAATTAAAAAAAGAAAGAAAAAACATGAATTCTATTACACAAGGAGCAAGTGATTGGAACAGACAACTCACCAAAGAAGATATGTGGATGGCAAATAACATATGAAAAGACACTCAACATTATATGGACTAGGGAACTCCAAGTTAAAACAATGAGATCCCACTATGCACCTATTAGAATTGGTAAAATCCAAAACACTGACATCATCAAACACTGGTGAAGATGTGGAGCAACAGGAATTCTCATTAATTGTTTGGTGGGAATGCAAAATGATCCAGCCACTGTGGAAGACATCTGATAATTTCTCACACAACTGAGGATATACTCTTACCATAAAATCAAGCAATTGTGCTCCTTGGTATTTATCCAAATAAGTTGAAAACATGTCCACATGAAAATCTGCACATAAATGTTTACAGTGACTTTATTCATAACTGACAAAACTTGAAAACAACCAGGATGTTCTTCAGTAGATCAATGGGTAACAGACTGTGATACATCCATACAATGGGATATTATTCAGAGATAATAAAAAGAAATTAGCTATCAAACTATGAAAAGATATGGAGGAACCTTAAAAGTATATTGTTAAGTAAAAGAAGCCAATCTGAAAAAGATAAATATTATAGGACATTCTAGAAAAGACAAAATATGGAGAAAGTACAAAGGTTGCCAGGATTTGGGGAGCTAGAAAGGAGATGAAAAGGTGAAGCATGGAGGATTTTTAAAGCAGTGAAACTATTCTACATGATACAGTAATGTGGATACATGTCATACATATTTGTCAAAATCCATAGAATGTACAACACAAAGAGTGAACCCTAATGTAAACTATGGAATTCAGTTGTTAAAATAATAATAATAATAATAATAATAATAATAATAAGGTATCAATATTGGCTCATCAATTGTAACAAATGTACCACACTAATGTGAGTTCTGAATAACTGGGGAGGGCACCTGAGTGACTCAGTCAGTTGGGCATCCAACTTCAGTTCAAATCAAGAGCTCATGGTTTATGAGTTCAAGCCCCACAATGGACTCTCTGCAGTCAACGCAGAACCCATTTTGGATCCTATGTCTCCCTCACTTTCTGCCCCTCCCCTGCTCATTCTCTCTCTCTCTCTCTCTCTCTCCCCCCCCCCCCCCCCCCCGCTCCCTGGAGGAGGAAAGGGGTATGTAGGAACTCTGTACTTGCCAACCAATTTTTCTATAAACCTAAAACTGCTCTGAAAGAAATATTCTATTAACTAAAAAAGAGGGAGTGTGTACTTAAAAATACAATGTTGGTGGGGCGCCTGGGTGGCGCAGTCGGTTAAGCGTCCGACTTCAGCCAGGTCACGATCTCGCGGTCCGGGAGTTCGAGCCCCGCATCAGGCTCTGGGCTGATGGCTCAGAGCCTGGAGCCTGTTTCCGATTCTGTGTCTCCCTCTCTCTCTGCCCCTCCGCCGTTCATGCTCTGTCTCTCTCTGTCCCAAAAACAAATAAACGTTGAAAAAAAAAAAATTAAAAAAAAAAAAAATACAATGTTGGAAAATGGATGAAAAATGGGCCAGAGTAGATATGGGAAGACCAATTAGGAGGCTACGGCAGTAGTGGCCAACTCAGGAATGATGGTTTCTTGGGCCAGGGTGATAATAGTGTTTAGACAGAAAATGCAGAGGATCTGAAACAACTTCACAGGTAAATGGATAGGAGAGAGGACTTGGCAATGCATTAAATGTAGGGAAAAGGAATCAAAGTGATCCTTAGGGTTTCTAGCTTGGACTAGTAGAGAAAATGGTACCATTTACTGATATAGAAAATTGGAGGAAAAAGAGATTCAGAGAGAGAGATGGTAAGTTCAGATACCTGTGGGAAACATAATCACAGATGTTAGATCTGCAGCTATGTGGACTGCAGAAGAGTCATGAACTGGGGTCATAAACTGGGATTCCTTGGCAAATCATTGGTCAACAGAGTCATTGAGAATATATGAGAGAGCTGAAGGAGTGAAAACACACAAGGGAAGAAGAATCAAATACTTAATGAATGGTCAGAGAATGTGAAATCAAGATATAAGACTGTAAAGGAGCACTAGTAATGGGGAAGGGACAGAAGGATGAATGAATCAAATGATGATATCACAAAAATCTAGGACTTTAAGAAGGAAGACACAGTCATATGTATTGGACGTGGGTGAGGAAAGGTCTAGGACACATACCTTGGATTTAGTGAAGCAGAGGTTACTGGTAGCTTTAGCAAGGGCACTCTGGGTAAGTAAACAGTAGTATGTGTACATAGTATGATCAGAAATTGTTATGAAAATAGGGGTGCCTGGCTGGCTTACCTGGAGGAGCATGTGGCTCTTGATCTTGGGGTCATGAGCTCAAGCCCCACACTGGGTGCAGAAATTGCTTAAATAAATAAAAATTAAAGAAAAAAAGAATTTTTTATGAAGACAAAGGGAAATGTGACAGCAGCCAGACATGAAGCAGCACAGAGGTAAGATTTTATTTATTTTTTTTATTACTTTTCAAGACTACAGAGCCTTAAGTATGTTTCAATGGTGATGAAAAGGAAGAAGAAGGGGGAAAGTTGAAAATAATGAAGAGATCAGAGTTACTGACAGTGACAATAATTATTATATGACCTTCCTTGGGCAAATCTGACCTCCAAAAAATATATATTTCCCTAAAATTCAGACATGCTTTTTTTTCTTTGCTTTTATTACATGGCAAAAAAGTCCATTTGCACACATATCAGAATTATTCACTATTATTTCCTGAGCACTTTTAATGTGGATATATAATAAATTCTTTAACATGCCATTCTAAGTCTTTTACCTTCTAAGCCCAGTGAACTTTTTCATGCACAGCTCCACACTGTGCATATTATTTCAATCATTTTCATATTGCTGTGCCTTTCTTTATCCACGCCACTCTGCCGATGGCATTTCTCTCTGACAAATCCTACCTATCCTTCAAATCCCAGCTCAGTGTTACCTCCTGTACGAAGTATTCCCATTCACTCCAGAATTGATCATTTCTGCCCTCGTCAACTTTCTTGCTGTTTAACTGACTTTTAGCATAGTACAGGTGACTATTAACTGCACCAAAAACAGCAGAATAATCATCCTTTTCAAATGTAGATGAAAACTAAATACACTTCTAAATAACCCTTAGGTCAGAGAAGAAATCTCAAGGGAAATTCAAGAATATTTTATGATAATGAAAATATATACCCAAATCTGTGGGACACAACTAAAGCAATGCTTAGAAAAAAATTTATTGCTTCAGATGAACAGGCAAACTCCCTGAAAGGCACAACTTACAAAAAGTTGGAAGATCCCAACACTGAAAACTATAATACATTGCTGAAAGAAATTAAAGATCTGGGTAAGTGACAAAATACACTAAGTTCATAGACTGAAGAACTAAATATTGTTAGAATATCAGTTCTCTCCAAATTGGTCAATGCAATCCCAATCAAAAACCCAGCAGAACTTTCAGAGAAACTGACAACCTAATTTAAAAATGTATATGGGATAGCAACACAAATTTTGGAAAAGAACAGCACAGTTGGATGACTGACACTACCTGATTTCGAGACTTACAATAAAGATGCAGTAATCAAGACTGTCTAGGGGGCGCCTGGGTGGATTGGTTGGCTGGTTCGGCTCAGGTCATGATCTTACAGTTCGTGGGTTCGAGCCCCCGCATTGGGCTCTGTGCTGACAGTGCAGAGCTTGGAGCCTGCTTTGGATTCTGTGTTTCCTTCTCTCTCTGCTCCTCCCCCACTTATTCTCTGCCTCTGTCTCTTAAAAATAAATAAACGTTAAAAAAAAATTTTTTTTTAAAAGACTGTCTAGTACTGGTATAAAGGTAGACACGTGGAACAAAGTGTCCTTAATTAATCCTACCCTATATGAGCAATTGATTTTAAACAAAAGTGCCAAAGTAGTTCAATGGAGGAAGGATATTTCAACAAATGGTGCTGGAACCACCAGATGACTACAGAAAAAAGTAATATGCCTAGATCTCTACAACATACACAAAAATTATTTTTAAATGTAAATATAAGTATAAAAGTTAAATCTATTACACTCTAGCAAAAAAACATAGGAAAAATCTACATAACACTGGTAGCTTCTCACAGATTTTAAATATTTTCTATATACGTTTTCACGTTGTCAGTGAAAGAGGCAAATATTTGTTATACAGGACATAAAAACACGAATCACAAGAAGAAAAAATAAATTAGATTTCATCAAAATTAAAAACTTTGCTATTTAAAAGACAATGATAACAAAATGAAAGGGCAAGTCACACACTGGGTAAAAGTATCTATAATATACACGTGTGTGTGTATGTATATATATGACATATATATATGACAAAAGATTTCAATCTAGAATACATTTAAAATTTTAAAACTCAATACTAAGGTAAAGAATCCAATAAATAATGGACAAAAGATCTGAACATAAATTTCACAAAAGAAGATATACAAATGGCGGAAAGCACGTGAATAAGGCTCTGTGTCATTAGGGAAATGCACATCAAAATGACCAGATATTTTACATCCTCTAGAATGGCTAAAATTTAAAAAACTGACAATAATAAGGACTGGTGAGGATGTACAACTAGAACTCTCATACATTGCTGGTGTGAATGTGAAATGATACAACCATACTGTAAGTACAGTTTGGCAGTTTCTCATAAAAGTTAAATACACTTTTACCATGTGACCCATCAATTCTACTGCTAGTTATTTACCCAAAAGAAATGAAAATATACATCCAAAAAAGGCTTCATACATAAATACTCGCAGCACCTTTACTTGCAATAGCCAAAAACTGGAAACCACCCAACTGTCAAGCAACAGATGAATGGATATACACTGCAACGGATCTACCCAGTGAACTACTAACCAGCAATAAAAAGGAGCACACTACTTCTCACAGCAACACAAATGAATCTCAAAAACATTCTGCGGAGCAAAACAGTGAACACAGAAGTACATTCTGTATGATTACTTTTACATGAAGTTGGAGCTCAGGGGGAACTGACTACAGAGGGAACTCTCTAGGGTGATGAAATGATTCAGGTGGAACTTATGTGAGTGTACAAATTTGTTAAAAGCCATTGAACTAAACACTTAAAATATCTGCTTTTGTTATATTTAGGTTACACCACAAAGGTGGTTTTTAAAAAGAACTGAATACAGTATTTACACTGTGAAGAGAATAGTGGACCAGCAGTCATGAGATGGAATCTGCTCATTATGCGATGTGTGACCTTGGGCGGGTCACTTATTCTCCACAGATCTAAGACTCTTCAAGAGTAAATTTAAAGAAAAACCAATTAAAGTGCTTTCCAATCCCAACAGCTACAAGAATTAGAAAATTGAAGAATTTGAATACTAAAAGAAAATACATAGGCTATAAATATATGAAGTTTTGCTTATGGAAATGCCATGGTTGAAGAACTACAGAGGTTAACTTGACTTTTTTTCTGTAAGTAGGTTTTTGAGTAAATTGCACTTTAAGAGGAGTAAAGACAAATTACAGCAAGAGCTATCTCTGAAAACCCTAAACATAATAAAGGGAACTTGCTTGCCCTGTTTTGTTGGAACATTCAATTTTGGAACTGGTTCCCAACTTAAACAACAAAAAACTCAGATCTTAAGGACGTTTAGGAGAGGAAAAAACCATACATGCATGCATACAAAAAGACAAGGACAATCTGAACAGCTAAGAACAAGACAGGAATTTTCCACCACTAAGAAGGAAAAGCTTTACACACACACACACACACACACACACACACACACACACACGCATGCACACACATACACATACCGAATAAAGCTTATTTTTAAATGACTGGGACTATACATACAATGAAATACTGTTCAGACTTAAAAAGGAATGATATTCTGCTATATGCTGCAACATGGATAAACCCTAAAAACATGCTAATAAAATAAACCCAACACACAAATACAAATATGGTAATTCCACTTATATGGAATACCTATAATAGGTAAATTCCTAAAAACAGAAAGTAGATTAGAGGTCAGCAGGGTGTTGGAGAAGGTGGAATGGGAGCCATTGCTTAATGAGTACAGAGTTTCCATGTGAGATGAGGAAAAAGTTTGAGAAACAGTGGTGATGGCTGCAAAACACTGTGAAGACAGTGCAACTGAACTGTACACTTAACATGGTTAAAATTTTACGCTATGTGTATTTTATCACAATAAAAAGTCTGATTGGGGCTGCTCAGTTTCTTAGGAAGTGCTATGACTCAGCAATATTCAGAAAGGCCTGATTCCTCATATCTGCAGGGGTTACTCGGGTTTCCAAAAAGAAATAAAGGGACTGATTTATCTACGTTTCTACTGGAAGCATTTCTCTGTTAGAACCACACACAGCTCTGCTTCACACTACCACTCTGTTTAGAGTGCTGAGTGCACCTGTAGTTTGCTTGAATCATCAAGGCTTTGAATCCGCCTGTCACCAGCATTTGACACAGCTGACCATATCGTTTTTTTAATCTTCTTCTGATTCCACACTCCTCTAATTTTCTTCCTCTTTGACTCATGACCTTGACAAGAGAAGCTTTGATGGAGTAAGTCTTGGTGGAAACATGAGAAGAGGACATGGAGGCGGTGGTAACTGATAGAAATGTCTCTTTCTGCTTATTTCTGAAATAATATCCTTGAATAGATGTTTGGTACAGATGCAGGGAAGCAGATTGGGTAGTGGGAGAATGTGAAAGTTCTCTTCAGGTTGCGTTTCTTGAGTAAAAAAAGTACAGCTGCAACTGAGAGTGAGGCGAGAGAAAGAAGAGGGTGTTGGAGGCACGAAGAAACAGAAAGGTTTGAAACAGTTTCCCAGCCATCAAGAAACACTGGTCCATTTAAAACCCCAAATTTATCATGTTCCTCTCTTACTAAAACCCTTCACTATGTCTTTTAAAAACGAAGTACACTACATTAAAGAATTTTCCCATAACTCCTGGCACATATAGAAATGCTTTCTTCAGTTGGAGAGAAAGTTACACCTGGTTTGACAGGGTGTTCACACGATCCCAGCCAAGCCCCTAGGCCTAAGTGGCAGACCACAGTGACTGCTACTGTTATGGAAGGGACAGGTATCTATCACAAATTAGTGTAATGACTGTGAGCTGTAATTTCATTTCATGCACAGCCTCATTTTTAATTAAAACTGGACAAAAAGCAATGAGGACAGCGTCAATCCACAACTATACCACATGTGAGATGCTACAAATATTTGTCAATTACCAAATAAAAAACAAGGGGATGCAAAAAAAAAGGGAGGGGTTCACCTGGGTGGCTCAGTTGGTTAAGTGTCCGACCTCAGCTCTGGTCATGATCTTGTGGTTTGTGAGTTCAAGCCCCATGTCAGGAGGTTCTGTACTGACAGCTCAAAGCCTGGAGCCTGCTTCCCATTCTGTGTCTCCCTTTCTCTCTGCTCCTCCCCTGCTCATGCTCTATCTCTCTCAAAAACAAACATAAAAAAAACAAGGGTATGCAAGTGAAATCTGTAATAATGATATTCATATTAATAAAAGCATCCTGATTATCATAGAATAAGGCTTATTTATGCTTATTTCCTGATAGCATATGTTGATTGCTTCACTTACATTAAATTGGAAGTGAAGGTCTACAAAACAAATCAAGTCTTTATTTTTTCAATTAAAAATTAGAACATGAGCTCTTGGGTGACTCAGTCAGTTGAGCATCCAACTCTTGGTTTCAGTTCGGGTCATATCTCATTTACAGTTTTGTGAGTTCAAGCCCTGTGTGTTGTTCTATGCTGGCAGCATGGAGACTGCCTGTGATTCTCTCTCTCTGCCCCTCTCCTGCTTGCACGGTCTCTGTCTCTCTCAAAATAAATAAGCTTTAAAAAATTAGAAAAACATTTTTCCTTATAACAGGGTAATTTCCTAAGCCATTTACATAACTTATTTTATTAAACACAAGATTATAAAATGGAGTTAATGGCCCAAATGAGCATCAACTGATGAATGGGAAAACAAAACGTGATATAGCCATACAGTAGCTTATTCAGCCATTAAAAGAAATTTAGTACTGATACATGCTCCATAAATGAACCTTGAAAGCATTATACCACCAGCCACAGTAGGAATATACTATATAGTTCTATCTCTATGAAATGTCCAGAACTGGCAAATCTTATAGAGGAGTATATTACTTGTCACCAAGGGCAGAGACATTGAAGGAAATGAGGTATAACTGCTAATGGGTATAAAAATTCTTTCTAGAGTGAAGAAAATATTCTAAAATTGATTGTGGTGATGACTGCACAACTCTGTGAATAAACTAAAACCACTTTAAATAGACAAATTATATGCTATGTGAATTGTATCTTAATAAAGCTATAACAAATATACATATTGGTGGCTCAGTTAAGCATCCAGCTCTTAGTTTCGTCTCAGGTCATGATCTCACAGTTCGTGGGATGGAGCCTGGCATCAAGCTCTGCACTGAGAGTGTGGAGCCTGCCTAGGGCTCTCTCTTTCTCTCTCTCTCTCTCTCTCTCTCTCTCTCCCTTTGCCCCTCCCCTGCTTGCACCCTCTGTTTCTCTCAAAATAAACAAACATTTAATACACACACACACACACACACACACACACACACACACTAAAGAATATTATATGCAAATCTTTGTCTTGAAAAGCAGCAACATTGTATGATCGGGGATTTAGTCAGATCTGAATAAACTGACAGGAATATGCTAGTGTACTTTATATGTGTTCTGAGGCACACTAAAATCTGAGACATGGTGAGCCACAGGAAGAACTGCAAACTCCTCGGTGCACACAAGGCCCCTTATGACCTGGGCTCTGCGTGCCACTCTAGCTTCATCCCCCACCATTCTGTGTCCCAGACATGATCTAACTATTTTACAGTGTTCATGCCTCTGTGTCTTTGCTGATGTCATTCCTTCTACGCAGACCACTGCGCAACTTAACAATACACACACACACACCTTCTATTTATATTCAGTTAAACGTGGTATTTGGGAGTGCCTAAAAGACACTGTTGAACACTTAAAAATTTTAACTGTTTCATGTATGTTGCACAACAAAGGGACCAAGTCCTATTATAAGCATCAGCTGATATAGTTTATGTGAAAGTACTATATAAATGTAAGACGCTATAACTGCTATTATCAAGATAGATCCAGGGGCACCTGGCTGGCTCAGTCGGTGGAGCATGCCACTTTTGATCTCAGGGTTGTGAGTTCAAGCCCCATGTTGGGTGCAGAGGTTACTTAAAAATAAATAGTCTGGAAAAGACACAGAATAAAGAAAATGGAGACTTTTCTGAGGGAAAAAAACTTCACTTTTCTTATTTCCAGATAATTCTTCCATTTATCCTGAAAGATAAAGTTTGTTTCATTAGGTCTCTCTGCTGTGCCTAGCACAACACCTTGCACATGGCAGGTAATCTGTAAATGCCTGCTGAACTATTAACACTTCACTGAGTTTCCCAGCTAAGTAATGAAAGAAAAGGATTTGAGAATAACCCACAAGTGTGACCAGGAATCCCTGAGAATCGAGGAAGATGTCCCATGTCATCAAAAAGCACAAAACAATCATGACATTTAAGTCGATGATCCTATGTTAGTCATTTCCACAGAAAGTTGTCAAACTACTTATTTAAAATATTATTAATATAGTACTTTGAACTACAGTAACTTTTATCTAAGTTGCTTAATGCACTTGATTAGCAACCACTAATTAAGTTTCCATACTGCACAAAGTATAATTTCCATTTTGAAAACAGGAAAACCAAAGCACTGAAGATAAACAACCAAGATTAAAAGGTGAAAATAAAAAATTAAACAGCCATGCTTTTTTTTTTTACTCTATCCTGATTAAATCTGAAAATACCATCCCCACTGATATTTTTCCTTAACTCTATATAGTGAATCAAAATTCATTATGAGAGACTAATGCTCTAAATGCTTAGTTTCAAATACAGACAAGGAACTTGATGAACTACTTTTTCAATCATAGGTTTCATTAATAGTTGTGTGCAACCCCAAAAGGTTCACATTCCCATGAAGTTTGCTCCTTGAAGGTAAATGAATATCCTAACTCCACAGATGAATCAACTCAAATAAAACAGCATCATGAGTACAATACAACAAACCAAAATCAAAATTGGGTCCTTTGTGTCCCAGTCAACTTTATATACCATAAATCATGATAAATGTTGACTAAGAGAATCAGTATCTTACAAATAGGAAAAAGCCTAAGATCTCCAGTCCAACCACTCAATCTATGCATTAGTCCCCTTTGGCTATATGTTTCCAATGATTGATTTTATTGATGTAAGGGCACAGAGGCATGTTCAGCCAAATAATTTCCTATAGAGCACATGAAAAGGATGTAGGAAAGCTTAAAGAGCTATTTAAGAAAAAGGAAAATTTTACCACTGCTCTTTGGTGTTACTCAAATGGTGATGACCAGCTATCCTCCAGCTTAACTTGGTTTGTTTCCTTGTTTTAGGGAAACTGTGGCTCACCTCAATGAAGCAGATCAACAGATTACCCAATGATCAATTTTTCTCTTCACAGTTAACTGTATCAAGAGTCACAAATTGTCTTGAAGTAGAAAAGCTGTCTCAAAGAGGAAAAGTCTCAGTCCAAATTATTGCAAATCTAGCTGATAATCATATTATCTGGGGGATTGTCTGTTTCTTAATGTATGTATCCAGGCTCCAAATCAAACCTATCAAATAAAAATCTCTGAAGTATGTCCCAGGTATCAGTGTATTTGAAAGCTACGTAGGTAATTATTAGGATCACCTATCCATTCATTGATTCATTCATTAAATCTTCACTGAGCACCTATGTACCAGGTACCACATCTAGGGGTGCAGTGGTGAGGTAAACAGGCATGGTCTGGACCCTGCCCTCATGGAACTTAGTACAAGAATCAGAGAGAGAGAATGAATATCCAGGTGGGGACTGCAACTGGAGAGTGCAGCTCCTAAAAAAGGGATGGCAGCTTTACTTTTCCAGTTGAATGTTTCCATGTAGAAATGCATGATGAGGGGCAGCTAGGTGGCTCAGTCAGCTGAGCACCCAGTTCTTGATTTTGGCTCAAGTCATGATCTCACAGTTTGTGTGATCCAGCCCCGCATTGGGCTCTCCACCGACAACGCAGAGCCTGCTTGGGATTCTCTCTCTCCCTTTTCTCTGCCCTTCCCTTGCTCATGTTCGTTCTCTCTCTCTCTCTCTCTCTCTCAATAAATAAATAAATACATAAATAAATAAATAAATAAATAGTTAGGGAAAAAAAGGAATGCATGATAATATTGCCATACGTGATTTTTCAAAAAGGCAAGAAAAAGAGGGGTAGGACCTAAAACAAAATATGACATATAGATAACACACAAAAAAAGAAATGTCTCCAAATATACCAGAAATTATAATAAATGTAAACAGGAAATGCATGTCTATTAGAAGACAAACTCTTAAATGAGATTTAAAAAAGAGAGATAATCTAGCAACATACTGTTCACCATAAATACACCTAAAACAACATCTAAAACAAAAAGAATGGAAATATACATGCCGGAAAACGCACGTCAGAAAAAAGCCAGAAAGAAGTAAATTAATATCCAAAGAAAAGAGAATTTAAGGAAAGCAGTATTTAAAATGGTAAAAAGGGACATTTCAAAAAAATAATTATGAACTTGCCTGCCACCAAACAATACCACTTCAAAACATAACCTCAAATATTTTAATTTTAGATTTCACTTTGTAATTAAGACAAAGTGAAAATGATAAATCCTTAGTCACAATAGGAAATTTTTTAAATCTCCTTCAGAAACTTATTAAACAGATAAAAAATAAAATTATGATGAATATGATGAACAAGCCAAATGGAAAACATACATATACACACACACATGCCTGCATATGACACACTGGAATAGTAAAACATTTCACCCTGCAAAGAATATGCATAATTTTTCATTAGAAAAAGAAAAGTTAGAGAAACTAAGTAACCAAGAAACTTCAAGAGAGGACAGCAGAGAAATGAACAGCTAGGGTCCCATCAGACAGTTGGCTTTGAGTGATGGCAGCAATTCAATTGTCATAGGGAAATAATTTAAACAACTGGTTCCTTTGCTGAAAGTTATTCATCTCTTCTACACATTTAAAAATACGGGAAAGACTAGAAATTTAATAAAGCACTTAAATTACCAAAAACATAAAAATCCTTCTTCACAACTCAGTTATTTTGCCACCATAATCTTAAAACATTAAGCCCTAGGGGCACCTGGGTGGCTCAGTTGGTTAAGCATCCAACTTCAGCTCAGGTCATGATCTCATGGTTCATGGGTCGGGTTCGAGCCCCACATGGGCTCTGTGCTGACAGCTCAGAGCCTGGATCCTGCTTCGGATTCTGTGTCTCCCTCTCTCTCTGCCCCTCCCCTGTTCACACTGTCTCTCTCTGTCTCTCAAAAATAAATAAATGTGAAAACAAAAACAAAAACAAAAACATTAAGCCCTAAAACATAAACTGTTATTCCCACAAATAATTTGGTTAGACTCATCTCCACATTCATGCCTTTGCCCATAAGGTTCACAAGAACCTTATGAAGAAGGTACAATTATTGTCCCCATTTTATAGATGAGGCACAGACATATGTGAGGCAACCTTTCCAAGATTACACATCGTATAATTAATGGAGCCAGGATGTGAATTCAGGAAACAGACTTCAAAGACTACTTCTTTAACCCAATATGATATTGCCTTTCCCCTATGCAGAGACATCACATTACTTCCAGTTGTACATTAAAATTTATTAGAAATGACAGCTAACATTTACTGAGCATGAACTATTTGTCAGTGACCATATCAAGCATTTCACATGTATGGGTATCATTAAATTCTCATGATAATTCTATCATTAGGTATTATTCTTACCCTACTTGCTTCTGATAAAGAAACTGAAGCACAGAGAGGTTAAGTAATTTGCTCCAAGTCACACAGCCTGAAAGTCACATGAACAGGCAGAGCCACTAAAAAGAAAGTACCACCTAAGCCTGTGGCAGTCATGGAGTGGTAAGGATTATCACGTATAAAATAAGATTCCAAGAGATGATGTGACAAAGTGGGAAGCGTATGGATTGGCACAAGCAGACCTAAATCTTGATTCCAATTCTCCCACTTAGTAGCTTTGAGCTCTCAAGAAAAAACTTAATCTCTCTGGCTTCAGGTACCCAGTGTATAATAAGGCAATGCTACAGTGGTTCCAACATTGTTTTTGTTGTTGTTGTTGTTGTTGTTGTTGTTGTTGTTGTTGTTGTTGTTTTTAAGAGAGAGAATGAGTGTGAGCAGGGCAGAGGGGCAGAAGTAGAGAGAGAGAATCTTAAGCAGAATCCACACTCAGCATGGAGCTTGACATGGAGCTCGATCCCACAATCCTGGGATTATGACCTGAGCCAAAATCAAGAGTCAGACACTCAACCGACTGAGCAAGCAAGACACCCTATAATTTCAAATTCTAAATTTTAGTGCTGATAAGGCAGCCAAGGCAACTGAATAAAAATAAAGTTGGATAGGGGTTCCTGGGTGGCTCAGTTGGTTGAGCATCCAACTTCAGCTCGGGTCATGATCTCACAGCTCGTGGGTTCAAACCTCGCTTCAGGCTCTATACTGACAGCTCAGAGCCTAGAGCCTACTTCAGATTCTGTGTCTCCCTCTCTCTCTGCCCTTCTCTCCTGCTCGCACGCTGTCTTTCTCTCTCTCTCAAAAATAAATAAACATTAAAAAAAAGTAATAGGGGCGCCTGGGTGGCGCAGTCGGTTAAGCGTCCGACTTCAGCCAGGTCACGATCTCGCGGTCCGTGAGTTCGAGCCCCGCGTCGGGCTCTGGGCTGATGGCTCAGAGCCTGGAGCCTGTTTCCGATTCTGTGTCTCCCTCTCTCTCTGTCCCTCCCCCATTCATGCTCTGTCTCTCTCTGTCCCAAAAATAAATAAACGTTGAAAAAAAAAAAAAGTAATAAAATTGGATCAACAGGCCCAGGAAATTATTCTAATAGAATCCTCTATCAGAGCAGTTCTCAACATCTGATTCAAAGAACAGCTGCTTCACTGTGATGCCGGTTAAAAGTCAAAGTCCCAAGCTATTCCCAGGCCTGATGCTGACTGGGAATTTATAGGGAAGGATCTGGGACTGCATATGGTAACAAATCCTTAAGTGACCCTATACACTTCGCATTTGAGAAGTGCTGCTCTAACATGCGCTAGATTGGAGTCCACTGACTTAGGGAGAATCCAGCTCAGTGTATTGAAGTCAGGAATTCTTTAAATTGCTTAATTTAAAAAAATTAACAGCTTTCTTAAGATCTAATCACATACCATATAATTCACCCGCTTAAAGTATACAATTTGGTGGGTTTTAGTATGCTCAGGGTGTTATGCAACCATGACCACAGCTGTAGAACATTTTCATCACCCCAAAAGAAACCCCATACCCATCTGCAGTCTCTCTCCATTTTTCCCCAATCCTATCCTTTCTCCCTCTTGTAGACAACCATTAATCTACTTTCTGTCTCTATAGATTTACCTATTCTGGATGTTTCAAATAAATGGAATCATACAAGATGTGATCTTTTGTGACTGGCTTCTATCACTTAGCAAGCCTTATTACATGCTGCATCTATGCTACAGCATATATCAGTACATCATTTCTTCTTATTGCCAAATAATGTTACATAGTGGGAATGTACATTTTATTCATTTATTCATTACTTGATGGATATTTGTTTCTAAAATTGCCTAATTTTAACAGAGAAAATAGAAGATTAGATTAAAATTTTTTGCATTAAGATTTTTGCCAGGTAGGGGTGTCTGGCTGGCTCAGTCAGAGGAGCGTGTGGCATTTGATCTCGATGTCATGAGTTCAAGCCCCACATTGGCTGTAGAGATTACTTACTTACATATATACATACATACATAAACCTAAAAAAAAAGATTTTTCCAGGTAAATATTTGCACATACACAACCTGTTCACTACAGTAAATCTTACTACAACGTAAGAAATGTACTACTTACGGTTAACAGCATACTTTTACATTATTTACTGATATTAAAACAAATAGGCTATCAAAATGTGAATATGATCATCACATGTTTAACAGTGGAGCCTTTTATTTCTAAACCAAATCCTGTTTCTTTCAAAACCAGTTGTTAAATCGTGACTCTGCCCCCAGAAGGTTATGGCTTCTGTACTGGAAAATTACCGACATCACTTTCCAGTTCACAATTGCTCTCCTTGTTTCACTTTTTTTTAACCTCTGTGGACTTGCTCCAATCTACTTCACAGACCTTATTTCTTTCTACTCCCTTTCTTACTTGTCTAGTGCTGACCTACTAATTGTCTTTATAGGCAAATCTGTCAGCTTGTGAAAGCACTTCTATTCAAAACTCTGGAAAACTGCACTGATTTTCCTGAGTATTCTTTTTTTTTTTTTTAAACTTCAGAGTTCCTTTACTAAGCTCTCAATTTAATACTTAATCCCTGTTTCAATTTAAATTTCTTTTCCCACCTTAGACTGGGTCAAAGTTTTCTTTTAATACTTGACAAGTTCCAAGGCACAAACACCTTTCCCCTGGACTCAGTGTGGTCTGGACCACACCTATTTTGGTCACTGTTGTATTCCCAAAACCCAGCAGAGAGCATGGGTACTTATTCACATGCTATTCATATTCCTGTTGAAAGACTGAATAAAAAGAGGCACTTGGGTGGCTCAGTCAGTTAAGCAGCGACTTCAGCTCAAGTCATAATCTCACGATTCGTGGGTTCAAGCCCTGTGTTGGACTCTGTGCTGACAGCTTAGAGCCTGAGCCTGCTTCCCATTGTTTCTCCTTCTCTCTCTGCCCCTTCCCCTGCTAGGACTCTGTCTCTCCCTCTCTCTAATAAATAAATAAATAAATATTTTTTTAAAAAGACTGAATAAAGGAAAATACAGCTTAAAGTAGATTTTTACAGTAATAGCTAAGATCTGTTGAGCTTACTTATATGGGCAGGGCTTGTGCCAATAAATATCTTCACACATTATCTACTTAATTCTCATCACAGTACTATTTTTTTAATTTGAGAGTGTGAGAGTAAGCACGAATTGGGGGGTGGGGGTTGGAGAGAGAGACAGAGAGAGAGAGAATGAATTCTAAGCAGGCTCCACACTCAGCACAGAGCCTGATGCGGGGCTCAATCCCACAACCCAGGTACCATGACCTGAGCTGAAATCAAGAGTTGGATGCCCAACTAACTGAGCCACCCAGGCACCCCTTGTCACAGTACTATTAAATAGACATTATGCATATTACCCTCTCTCCATTCTAAAGAAGAAGAAACTGAGATTAAGTAAAATGATTAAAGATTAATTAGCAAGGGAGACAGAGCTCAAACTCTGGTCTGCCTCAAAGCCTATGGACATAACCAAATGAACAGCTCTATTCACACTGAGTCAAAGGCAACAGAGGGAAAGCCGGAAACAGAAAGTTTGGAAGCAGGGACACTTGTGACCACAGACCACACCACTAGGACGGCAGGCCAAGGGAAGAGGTCCAAAAGCAGCTTAACCCTCTGGGGTTTCCAGTAAAGAAGGCAGGCACCCTCTATCTACAACCTTCCTCCAAACACACACAAAGGCACAGCGTAAAAGGCACCCAAACTGCCAGTACACATAAAATGTTCCCCTCGGCTCCTCCCCTCCCACCCTGTTGCTAGCAAAGTTGCTCTTATGTAAAACTAGCTCATTCTGAATGGTCCACACCCCATTATTTCTGAAGTAAAAAGCTTCTGTGCTAAACTGAAAAAACAAGCAGAAAAGCACAACCTGAGAAGAGTCAGGCCAAGGACAGTCACTAACCAACTGCCAGTTCCTTCTGGTTCTAATCCAGTCACAGCCACCATCTCAGTGCTCATTTTTATCTATGTCAAAACAGGGAAGCAGAGAACAAGTTTTTAAGCATTAAATTACAGAGAGTAATATAATGCAACAATGATATTAATTTATCAAAATAAGTACTTTCCCACTGTCCATATACAATTTGTCTTCATAAAGCAAATACATGTTGATAAATAACACAGATTTATACTTTTTAAAGGTTTAAATACATAATAAATACACTCTCAGGACTATCTGGGCTCTGAGGATATTTTAATCTTGCCTCTTTCAGTAACATCTTTCCTACATAGCAACTGAAATGCCATTCTAAAAGTTATCTCCTAATTTCTGAACAGGTTACATTCTGACGTTCCCTTTCAGGGTGGTCTGACAACTGGAAATGATTTTTTTCGTAAAAAAGCTATAAAATGTTCCAATTGTAGGCCACAATAGACTATTTACATTGTAAATACAGTACAAAAGTGGTTTTGAGTCCCACGCTCACCCTATAACCCTCTGAGCCCCAAGAGGGGAGAAGGGCGGACCAGCAACATAGAGGTCTTGAGCTAGCTATGAAAAGCAGCAATGAGAAAAGAAAGACGTGAGGACTCCTGAGGAAGCCATTCTCAACACAGGCAGGCAGGGGCAGGCAGGAGCACTGCAGTTTCCTTGGCCAAACAGGGTAGCGGGGCACACTTTCTTGAGTGAAGGACCTCTGATATGTGTAAGTTATTGTTTGTAGTTTGTGAAATGGGTTTTGTAACTCTCATGATTTCTTCCACCTAAATATAAATTCACTGGAAAATACTTAGCCAAAATAATATCTATAAACATACGTAACAGTGATACAGCAGTGAACCAAACAGACAAAAGTCCCTGTCTACCACAAAAGCCCCTGTCCTAGAAGAGGGAGACAGACAATAAACAAGATTAATAAATAAATTACAATATATCAGAAGGTGCTATGTACCACGGAGGAAAATAAAGTGTGAAGTGCTGGGGGTAGCAGTGGCAGCAGTGTGCAATTTTAAATCAAAGTAGATACTTACATCAGATAGTTGCATAGGAGTAACTGGAGGAGGTGAGAGGGCAGGTGTGTAAATATCTGGGGACAGTGTTTGAAGCAGGTGGGACAGCCAGTGCAAAGGCCCTAAGGAAGGAGTGTGCCTGGAATGTTCTGTCAACAGTAAGGTGGCCAAAGTGTCTGAAGAAAAGTAAGAGAAACAGCATGAAATGAGAAGTACTGGAGCACCAGATCACACAGGACTTTGCTGACTATTGTAAGGACTCTGACTTTACTCTGAGGGAGATGGTAGCCACTGAAGGTTGTGAATAGAGGGGTAACAATGACATGACTTATGGCTAAACATGAACGCTCTGTCTCTTGACTGAGCACAGACTCTGGTGAAGTAAGAGCAGCAGGAAGGAGTGCTGGTGAGGACTGGCCAGTTCCTAATTATAGTTTGATTAGCAAATGTGAACCCACATTTGCTAACTCTCTGTTAGCAAACCCATCTTTGCTAACAGACTGATGGTTAAGTATTAGAAATCAAAGAGGGCTCCGAGGTTTCTGTCTTGATTAGACATGGAAGACTTTAAGAATAGCAGTTTTGGGGCGCCTGGGTGGCTCAGTCGGTTAAGCGGCCGACTTCGGCTCAGGTCAGGATCTCGCGGTCCGTGAGTTCGAGCCCCGCGTCGGGCTCTGTGCTGACAGCTCAGAGCATGGAGCTTGTTTCGGATTCTGTGTCTCCCTCTCTCTGACCCTCCCCCGTTCATGCTCTGTCTCTCTCCATCTCAAAAATCAATAAAAAAACGTTTAAAAAAATTAAAAAAAAAAAGAATAGCAGTTTGTGGGGCAGGGTGCATCAGGAATTCAGTTTTAGGCAGATTCAGTTTGAAATGCCCATTAGGTATCTCAGAGGACCAGTAAATTGGCAGGCAACTTCAGGGGAGCAGTACAGGTTACAGATATCAAGCTGTAAGTCGTCAGCACAGAGATGATATTTAAAACAATGAGGACAGATGAGATCACTGTCCTAGATTCAAGAGCTTCAGTAGAGAAAAGAATTCACCAGGATTTCCTTTTTCTAAGATAATGAAGAACTGCCAGCAATTTGAAGTTACTTACTGAAGATACACTTGAAGGGCTCTTTAAATGTATGATAGGAACAATCTGTTAAACTAACCATAACATTTTAGAAAAATGAATAATCCCATTTTTCATTCACGTATGTCTTCTTTCAGGAACAACATTCTTTTTGATGTCTGGTCATCAAAAAAATCCGATCATTTCTTTCATTCTGAAAGTGAGTTTAAAGATCATCTGATCCAATCGTTTTGTTGTACAGAAAGGAAGATGAAGGCAAAGAGAGGTTAAACCACCTGCCTAAATCCACACAACTCATCCATAGCAGACCACAATACTGGTCTCCAAACCCAGACTCCCTTCCACTCTACTGCCATGGCTTTTTCTGATGGAGAAGTTCCAGCTGGTCTTCCTACAAAACAGTGGTCCCCAGCCTGTCTCTACCTTCACACACCTGGTCCTCATCCACTCTCACCACAGGTGGAGATAACTGCTGATGCAGGGAGAGGGCTAAGCAGCTGAAAAAGCGCCTCAGGAGATTCTACCACACCTACTCTCACCCCGAAGTGTGTCCAAGAGGGAATCGCTGCTGTAAGGCGTTATCAAGACCAACAAAGAAGGAAAAGGAAAAAAAAAAAAAAAAAAGGAATTGTCAATGACTATACAGACAGCTATGGAGATTTCATTTCCACTATCTTATTTTTCTGTCACTATTAGGTTCTCTGATTCCTATCTAAGGATTTGTGGAATGGTTACTCTTCTCTTTACCTGATCAAAGCCCAATTACTATGAGCCATCAGCTACCAAAAACAAAACAAAACAAACAACAAAAAAACCCAAAAAAACAAAAAAAGAAAGACATTAGCTTCATGTATAGTTTTAAATCAATTTAAACCATAATTACAAAACTCTCGTAAGAGTTAATGACTAGGGACTGGGAAGGAGAGTTAAAAAAAAAAGCGTTAATAATTATTACTTAAAATGGGCTTAAAATATAAACAGAAAATATCATCTTTTAACTAAAATCTGCTTAGAAAGCAAATTATCTACTTAGAAAAGTTAAGACCACATAATGAGAATTATTATCACTTAACTATCAATAAAGACTAATATAGTTAATAAAAGATCAATTCATTTGATAATGCAAAATACTAAAAATTAGTCAAAGTTTAACAATATGAAATAATACTTTTTTTCTTTCTTTTTTCTTTTTATTCCAGTATAGTTAACAAACAGTGCTGTATTAGTTTCAGGTGTAAAACATAGTGATTCAACAATATGAAATAATAGCTTTGAAAGTATTTTGCATACTATAAAGCACCTTACAAATAAAAGATTATTTATTATGCTTATCTAATAAATAAAAAACATGAGATTGTTAAAGATCACCACTTAATGATACACACTGGAAAGTGGGAGATGCTTCATGCATTCATTCATTCAAAAAAATATTTACTAAGTTCCTGTTATACACCAGCACTACACTTAGAGCTGGAAAATACAACGGGAAATAAGACATAGTTTCTTTCCTGAAGAAGTTTATAGTCTACTGAGAGATGCACACTTAAGAAAGCATGCAATTAAAACACAGAAGACTGAGTGCTTCTAGGAATAAGGACAAACTACTACCTATGAAGCACACTGGAGGGGCAACTAATCCAGTTTTGGAAAACATCCAAGAAGAAGGAATGGCTAAACTTAGGTCTGAAAAAGTGTGTATTAGCTAGACAAAGAGGGAAGTATGTTATAAGCAGGAAGAATGCGATGGCAAATGTGTGGAACTTAAAGAGATGATGAAGTTTTCAAAGCCTTAACAGTGAATCAATAATAAAGAATAGGAGGGGAAAACAGATGATGCCAGAGAAGTATGATCAAATGTACTCTATTAAATGAATCAATATATAGCTTTAATACTGAGCAATGAAGGATCAGTTAAATTATAGTATATCCATACAATAAAAATACTATGAAACCATAAAAAATGATGCTTAAATATTTGGTAACATGGAAAATGTTAAACAATTTTATCTATGTTAAACAATGTTAACATAAAGATGTTAAACAATATCTATTGAGCATCATTATTGCACTGAGCTAATCAGGTGATAAAATTAGGTTACAAACCCCCCAGTGTCCATCAAGAGATAAACGGATAGGGGGGCACCTGGGTGGCTCAGTCAGTTAAGTGTCCAACTCTTGATGTCAGCTCAGGTCATGATGTCATGATTTGTGAGATCAAGCTCCATGTCAGGCTCTCTGCTGACAGTGCAGAGACTGCTTGGGACTGTTTCTCTCTTTGTCCCTCCCCTGCTCGCTCTCTCTCTCTCTCTCAAAAATAAACAAGTATGTAAAAAACAAAAACAAAAAAATAAAAAAATAGACGAATGGATAAAGATGTGGTATGTGTGTGTATATATATATATATGTTTATGCATATGTATGTATGTATGGGGGTGTGTGTGTGTGTATAATGTAATATTACTCAACCATTAAAAAAAAAGAATGAAATCTTGCCATTTGGGACAACATGGATGGATCTAGAGGGTATTATGCTAAGTGAAATAAATCAAGTAAAGACAAATACCATATGATTTCACTTATATGTGAAGTCTAAAAAAACAAATGAACAAAACAAACAAACAAAAGACTCTTAAATACAAAGAATAAAACTGGTGGTTGCCAGAGGGGAGAGAGGTGGGAGGATGGGTGAAATAGATAAGGGGATTAAGAGGTACAAACTTCTACTTACAAAATTATAAGTCACAGAGATGAAAAGCACAGCATAAGGAATATGGTCAATAATATTATAATAACATTGTATGGTGACTATACTTATCACGGTGAGCATTGACCATTGTACAGAATTGTCATACCAGTATGTTGTACAACCAAAACTATATATATATATATATAGTATATATTTACAAGCCAGTATGTTGACATGTAATATAACTCTTAAGGAAAACACAAACACACATGTCCATAAAGTAAAAATAAAATGCCAACAGCTATTATTGCTAGGGAAAGGAGTTTGCAGGGGATCTTCCTTCCTTTTTTATCTTGATTTCCTAACTTAATCTCTTTATTGTGAAAGTTGGTATAAATAACCCAAAGTAGATGAGAACCTTTTCCATAAGGCCAAGTTTTATTAAAAGAAAACTATCCATGTGACTCATTCATCACAGGGTCTGGCAAAGGGTAAACATCTAGAGTTCTCTCTGTGGTGTTTTCTTTTTTTAATGTTTATTTATTTTTGAGAGAGAGACAGACAGAGTGTGAGCGGGGGAGGGGCAGAGAGAGGGAGACACAGAATCCAAAGCAGGCTCCAGGTCCTCAGCTGTGAGCACAGACACGCGGGGCTCGAACTCACTAGCTGTGAGATCATGACCTGAGCTGAAGATAGACGCTTAACCGACTGACCAACCTAGGCACCCCTTATGTCTGTGTTTTTTAATCAATTATCTGACTAACCTTTACTGAATACCTGCTTTGCACCAGGCACTGAAATATGGACGCAAAGATAAATAAGACATAGTCCTTGCTCTGAAAAAGCTCACAATCAAGAGGAGTAAACAGATATGCAAGCAGAAAGTACGAGTGCGGGAAATGCCAATAGAAATATGAGAAAGCACCATGGAAGTACTGAGGACAGAGGCTTGTGCGCAAATGTCAGATATGTGTGACAAGAGTACCATTGCAGGCATTACAGAAGCTGCTCTTTAATACCTGCCGTATGTACTCCAGTGAATCACATTTATCCCACATCACTTTGACCTATCTGCCACAAGGAAAAAAAGTGGGGAGGGGTTGGAGGAGACACTACACCAATTATACAAACTGGGCTCACAATGCAGGGCTGATGTACTAAACCTGCTCGACGAGGAGCCAAGTGCTGCAACTACACAATGACCTGCCATGATGTGTTATCAGATAGTCCTCTCCTGTACTTTAGCACGCTGACTTGTCAAGGGCAGACACACAGTCAGGTTTGTACACGAACAGGGAGCTCTCAAGGAAAGCCAAATAGCTAGAAAAGAGGAAGCCCTGGATTAGCAATCTTGTAGAGAAAGGAAACATAAATGAAGGGCAAAATAAAAACCAGGAAAGAAAGCTAGAGTCTGCTTTCTTCTTTAAAACTCATCACCAACCCCTAAAACAGTTGGTTTAACTCCTACATTTATTTTGACTTTTTCATTTCACAGAGATTTCATTTTTCTCTTTCACTGTACTACTTCCAGTTTACTATCAAATACAGTGGAACATTAAATATAAAATATCAGCCTGGCTACTCTGAGTATTTAAACCTTTATTAACATAAACTTAGGAAAAAGTATTTTTCCTACAGAGTTAAAAGAATAGGAAACATCCAGACAGTGTAAATCATATAAGCACCTGTCATTTGAGTTATTACCCATGTCAGATATTCACTGTGAAATTTCATGAGAAAGAGAAATCCATGGCTCACATAAAATCCATATACTGTAATTACTGTGGCACTGGACCTAACATCACAACACTGTTTAGTTCACACATGGTTAACCTTAATAATTAAAATAACTGTGTCAAGTAACTCACAAAATAAACACTTGGGAGATAGGACTTTTGTCATTTACTTTATAACAATACATTACACGTTCCTTAAGAAGATGAATGTAGATATGAGAACCTCATAGTACAGTTGCACCAATAATGCACTGCCTTGTTAACACTCTTCCTATTTCCCCTCCACCTGTAAGAATGAGCAACCCACTCAAAAGTCTGCCCCAATCCTCACCACCCCATTACTTTATTCTGGCCAACAACAGCTCTTAAGAAATGCTTACCTTCCTTTCTTTCTTTGCTTCCCTACAAAACCAAAGTATCCCATTTTGTTCATCTCCTACCTCAAAACCTCTATTCACCATTTTACTTTTGCAACTTTTCTCTAGTCTGTCACACACACACACACACACACACACACACACACACACACACACACACAGTTACTCTCAACCACTGGCTTATTTACAACTCCCAAGTTGAAAGAGAGCCCACCCACTATAGCCATGCCCCCGTCTGGGCCTGTGTACCAGAGCAAGCATGAAAGAGGGCTAAAGCTGACAGGTCTGAAATACCAGTGGGCCAGCTGTCACCCACAGACACAAGGAGTCTATAGTGGGAGAGTGGTGACTGGGGACTGCTGTAGCCCTGTGGATAGACCTTGAAGACTCAGACAAACAGGTAGGAGTCAGAACAGCTTTCTTATGCTAACCCAGTGCCAAAAACTAAGGGCAAACTGTATTATTGTCTCCATATCTCTGAGCCTGGCACTTCTGAACATTTGCCAAATGAATGGTTTCATCCCAGGGCCTCCAAAATAGTTCAACTGCCAAAGGAGTGTTTGGAAAGAAGAAAAGAAACTCTGCATAATAATAATTTGCCGAGAATTAAATAGTAACAACCTCAACAGCTGGCTTCTCTTGCACTAGAAGTATTCAAAAAGCAGAGCAGATATGGTCTCCACTATTTTTTTTTTTTTTTAAGATCTGTCCAGTTGCCCAAAACAGCCACTTAATTTCTTTGCTCTACTTTCTAGTGGGCATAATTAAATATGCAGGCTGGAGGAAGAAGAGAAGAGTGGACTCAAATGGCACAGATGACCACATGACCGCATAGCTCAATGTGTAGGCCCCTTCTCTGCCCCCAGCTCAGTGCCATTCACTCGTATCCAGACAAGCCTGAATAACACTTGAGAGGAGTCGTGGGTGAGGAGCTAGCCAGGACAGCGCTGGCCCGCGGCGCGTGTGCAGAGGCAGCAGAGATTTCACATACTTTGGATTTTTACACAAGAGACTAGCTTGAATCACCAAACTAAAGGGTATATTATTTTTGACATTTAAAAATTATGAAATATACAGTATAAAATAAGAAAACAAAGAATTATCTATATTATTTACTCCTAACATATTTTTCTTATATTCATTTGGTATAATTGTGTATCCCTAAATATACACAGTTATTTTTTAAATTAGAATTGTACAATGATTAGAAGATACCTCAAATCTAAAATTCCTTTCAAATTATGTTGGAAGCAATAATTCCTTCAAGAACACTGCTCAAATTTTGGGTTCTTTAATAAAAGCAGTACTGTGAATTCTATTAAGATATCCTTTAGACAGCATATAAAATACACATTATATTTGAATGACCACACAGAGGAAAAAGTGTACTTCTTTCACCATTTGATTCCAGGCTGTATTTGTCCTGACATATCTGTAACACAAATCACTTTTTACGTGGGTTGTTTTTTTTTTTACCTCAAATAACAAAACTCCATCAAGCAAATTAACTAGCAATTTAACAAAAGTTTAAATAGAATAAGCTTTTTAAATGCAATTAATTATAATGTTATCAATTAAAATCCGTTTTAGTGAAAAAATAGTTTTAAATTATCATAATTTATATGTAAATAGATGCCACCAAAGTAAGGTTACTACTTTATGATCAACAGGGTAATAACAAAAATAAGCCCATAAATTAACCTTGGTATATACAAAGATAGAGTAAATAAACTTTCCATTTCAAATCAGTGAAGAAAAGTAGAAGAATCATTAATGTCTTAGAAAACAATAAAACAGGGGCGCCTGGGTGGCTCAGTCGGTTGAGCGGCCGACTTGGGCTCAAATCATGATCTCGCGGTCTGTGAGTTCAAGCCCCATGTCAGGCTCTGTGCTGACAGCTTGGAGCCTAGAGCCTGCTTCGGATTCTGTGTCTCCCTGTCTCTCTAGCCCTCTCCCATTTGCGCTCTCTTTCAAAAATGAATAAATGTTAAAAAAAAAATTTTTTTTAAAAGAAAACAATAAAATAACATCCTTCACATTAAACCATCTCCAAATTTTCAGGTAAAGACTAAAATATAACTATTTAAAAAAATTTTTTTATGTTTATTCATTTGTGAAAGACAGAGAGAGACAGAGCACAAGTAGGGGTGGGGCAGAGAGAGAGGGGGACACAGAATCTGAAGCAGGCTCCAGGCTCTGAGCTGTCAGCACAGAGCCCAACGCAGGGCTCGAACTCATGAACCGCGAGATCATGACCTGAGCTGAAGTCAGATGCTCAACTGACTGAGCCCCCAGGCGCCCCTATACCTATTTTTTAAAGTACTAGGTGAAAATGTGAAAATTTATCTGCTAATATTACGGGAACAATTTCTCTCATGTTTAAAAGCAAAGAAGAATCCATTTTTTAAAATTCTGTAGGACCAAAAATACCATATATAATGTAAAAAGGCCAAGGAACTGATTACAAACATCGCTAATATACTCAACAGAACAAAGAGATAAGACATATTAAATAATGGACTCTTAACCAATATGAAGAGGAATATCACAACAGAAAAACAAGAAAAGGATAGTAATAGACAACTCACACAAAAAATATAAATAACCAAAAATATGGTTTTTGTCATTGTTAAAAGGTTCAATTGCCTAGGGTGCCTGGGTACCTCAACTGGTTAAGCGTCTGACTCTTGATTTCAGCTCAGGTCATGATCTCATGGTTTGTGGATTCAAGCCCCAAATTAGGCTCTATGCTTACCACGGAGCCTACTTGGGATTCTCTCTCTCTCTCTACCACCCCTCCTCCCTCTCTCAAATAAATAAACTTTAAAAAAAAGGTTCAACTGCATTAACAGATCAGTGTATTTTTTTTAAATGAGATGTCATCTCTTGCCTATCCATTTAGAAAAATAGTTTTTAATGTTAACACTCAATTATCACCGAATGTTCAGGAAAATGAACATTCTTTCCTGTCACTGGTATGACCATAAATTGGCACAATCTTTTGGGTAGACAATTTGGAAATATGTCAAGTCTTTAAAAATGTGTATACCCTTTGATCTAGTTATCTACTTCTCTGAGTATTTCCTTGTGATAAATTTCTAGATATAAGATTTACTCTGTTGGGGCACCTGGGTGGCTCAGTTGGTTGAGCGTTCAACTTTGGCTCAGGTCATGATCTTGTGGTTTTGAGTTTGAGTCCGCGTCGGGCTCTCTGCTGACAGTTCAGAGCCTGGAGCCTGCTTCAGATTCTGTGTCCCTCTCTCACTCTGCCCCTCCCTCGCTCATGCTCTTTCTCTCTCTCTCAAGAATAAATAAAACATTAAAAAAATTTTTTTTAAAAGATTTATTCTGTTTACCCAAGAGTTACTTATAATATTTAAAAACTCTGAAATCCTAACCTTTTACTCCATAGGACTGGTAAACTATACAGCCTTACAATACAATGCCATATAATTACTATATTGTCAAATATTTAATGTCATACAAAATATTCATAAGGAATTAAGTGAAAAGGACATGTAATATATGTTACACAAACACACATCACTGGAATAGTATACACCATAATTCCATATCCATTATCAGGGATTGGTCCAAAAACAGGCAAGTTATAGTATTTGAGTCAATTAGAGACAAAAAAAGATTTGCTTGGAAGACTTCTGGAAGTGATGGTCTTGAATGGATAAATCTGAGTAAAGGATATACAGGACTTCTTTAAACTGTTCTTGAGACTTATCGTATGTTTAAAAGTATGTCAAAATGAAACCTTCTAAAAAGTTTAAAGTGACTTAAATAGCAAGGGTATTTATGGGCTCAATGAGAAAGCATGCCACCCTGATCGTTATAGGCAAGCACCTACAACCTCAGGAGGAACCAGCATTAGGATGAAGCTCACACTGTGGGCTGTTGAGCAGAAAGACAGACAGAACCTAGGCATTTCATAAGATTGCTGAGCTGCTACATAAAGCCCATCCTAAAAAGCCCACCCCTCTGGACTTCTAGCTTTGGAGTCAATAAACATCCTTGAAATTTAAGTCAGCTTAAATTTTCTGGAACTTTTCATTTCAATATAATTAACATTCTACCTCATTTGTTTTACATCCCCCCTCACATGCTAGTGCTCTCTTGTGCGCTCGTGCTCTCTCTCTCTCTCTGTGTGTCTCACACACACACACACACACACACACACACACACAATCTTTGGAAACCACCTGAGAGAAAATTACATACATCACGCTCATCTCTTCTCCAAATATTAGTGTTTGTTTTTTTAAAAATAAGGACATGGCTTAGACGACCATAGTACAATTATCAAAATCAGAAAATTTAACATTGATCAATCTAATCCACAGTTTATAGTCAAATTTCACAAACTGTCCCCAAAATATGTCCTTTGTGGCTATTTTTCCTAACCCAGGGTCACTCACTGCATGTGCTGTCATATCTCTTTAGTCTCCTTTAATCTAGTAAATTCCTTGGCCTTTGTCTTCCATGACACTGACACTTTTGAAGAGTACAGGCCAGGTTTTTGGACTGCTTCATGCTTCCCTGGGTTCTACATACTTGACAGGAATATCTGCATATTCCTTCTGAATCCTGAATTGTGAATTCCTTCTGAATTGTATCAGAAGTGATACTGTGTCCCTTTCAGTGCAATAGGAGGCACATGATGTTGGTTTGTCCTAATACTAGCGATGTTAACTTTGATCATCATAGCAGACAGATTCTAAGGTGCCCTGTGATTGCCCCCCTCCTGATGTTCATGCCCTGTGTGACCCCTGCCTGAGTGGGGACAGAACCTGTGACTTGCTTCTAACCACCAGAATACAGTAAAGGTGACAGGGTGTTTTACAAGTATGGGGTTATGTTACCTAAGATGTAGATTCTGCCCTGCTGGAGCTTCCTCTCCCTTGCTGACTATGAGGATGCCAGTGGCTATGCTGGGGAACCCACATGGCAAGGAACCGCAGACAGCCTCAAGGAATTGAGGGCATCCTCTAGCCAACAGCCAGCAGGAAAATTAGGCTGTCAGTCCTACAATGGCAAGGACCTAAATGAGGCCAACAAGCACATGAGTAGGAAGTAGGCCTTCTGCCAAGTGGAGCCTCCAGGTAACCTGGTCCTCACTGACACCTGGATTAAAGTCTTACTGGACCCTGAGCAGAGGACCAGCAAAGCTATGCCCAAACTTCTGACTCACAGAAACTGTGATATAATCAATGTGTGACTGTTTTAAGTGGCTAAACTTAAGAAGGTTCTGCCAGATTAGTCCAGTGTATTATTTTTCCCTTTGAAATCAATATGTAAGTTCTGGGGAGCTCCTCTGAAACTATGTCAACATCATAGTCCTCATCAAATTTTCATCAGCTAGTCTTAATAACCACTGATGATTTTTGCCTAAACCAATTATTACTATGATATTTAGAAAATGATGCCTTCTACCCATCATTTCTTCCACATTTATTAGTTAGCAATCTAGTATAAAGAAGAATTTTCCCATCTCCATTTTTTAAACTCATGAATTATTTTATTCTGTACAGAATTAATCCATTGTCAATATTTATTCTTATGTTCAAGTATTCCTAGATTTGGCCAGTGGTAGCTTCTTCAAACTAACTCCTGAGTCCTTGTGACAAATCCTGTGTTGTTGTTGTTTTTTAACATATTGAGGTATAATTTACTTACCATAAAATTCACCTAATTAAAGTGTACAATTTAGTCATTTTTTTTGTAAATTTACAAAACTGCACAACCATCACCACAAACTTTCAAATGCTGATTTTGTTACCACTCCAAAAACAAACTTCATGTCCATTTGCAGTCATTCCCCTTCCAACTCCCAGCTCCAAGAAACCACCCATCTATTTTCTGTTTCTATAGATTTCCTTTTCTGGACATTTCCTGCAGATAAAATCACATAAAATGTGGTCTTTGCGGTCTGGATCTTGTTTACCTAGCATGTTTTTAAGGCTCATCCATGTTGTGGCATATGTTAAGTACTTTGTTCCTTTTTACTGGCAAATAGTTACCCACTGTATGAATGAGAATGTGTACTCAATGTTCTGTGTACTTCCTTGGTTCCTGGCCTACCAAGATGCCCTGGGCTCATCCTGGACTTCCTGCCCCAGTCCTAGAATCAGCCATTTCTCCAAGGAACATGGCTACTTGTATTGGGGAAGGCTATTTAGAAACCAAGATCTGGATAGCTAGGTGTGCTTGATGCTACAGGGGTGGCCCTGCTGCCTCCAGACCCTTGAGCAACGTGTACGTATGTTTCTATAAACACACACACGGATATACATACATATAGACAAGAAAAGTTGAGCTACTTTTTGCTGCTTGCAGTTGAAAACATCCTAAATGATACAGACAGCAACATCAAAGATGAGATAATAATCCCTTCCTTTCTCTGGTTAGGAAGGAAACAGCAGTGAAAAACAGATTAGACGTTTAGTTTCATCTGTTTCATAATTCTTGATACATATCCCTGAAAAGGCTTTCTTGAGCCTTTTGGCAGAGAAATCTTTTCCAAGCAATGACCCCAAATGCTTGATGTTAAATTTTTATTTTTTTACTTTTCTCTCTAGAATTTTGCATACTAGGTACAAAACGGTTTCTATTAAAATACCCCATACCCCACCCTAACTCCTATCAATTCATATAATCCCTATCAGTTCATTCTTAGTGAATAGTTAGTAAAGGGTAACTTCTCAGTCATGTTTTACTGTGACTTCACTCTTTGAGACTGTCATTCCACAAATACACTCCAAGTAAATGGAAAATTTTTAAATATTTTTGAGACATAGCCATGCTCAAAAGAAGATGAGCATTTCCATGGACCTGGAACAGAACAGAAAACAATAAAGGTCTGCATCTATGGTCTCCTGATTTCTGTATCCAGAAGCAGCCAGGAGTTAGGGTCTTGTGCACAGCTGGAGACACAGAATCAGGTAAGGCTGGGGCAAATCTGTCCTGCCATGAAATAAGGCTGATGAAAACGGCAAGTACCATGTAGCCTACAATTTGCAGTAAGGGCACTGCTCAGCGACTGAATCTATGATATCTCAAACATCACTGTAGGATAAGCGCTCCAAGCCACCAGTATAAGCCAGGAATAGAAGAACATCAATGCCCTAGTTATGCATAAAGTCTTTCCATGGGCATCGGGAGTTCAAAAACCCATTGACATTGTAGGTAAACATGTTACTATATTTGTGTGTTTTCTTTTGGGGAATATTCCATACTCTTCATCAGATTTTCTTTTTCTGTTTTTGTTTTTCATCATAGACCCCTATACAGTAAAGGACCACTGCGCAGTACACGTGTGAGGTAACACACTGTAAACCACACGATAGCCTCCAGATAGTATGTTTAGTTCCGTCCGTTACTTCTTCAAATGTTTGACTGTCAAACAGTTTGTGAGCATTTAGGAACACAGTAGAAACTAAGTCTCTGCTCACCTATCAGCGGGGAAAGGGCTGAGCCAGAGTAAAGTATTTTCTGAACAAAGCCAGAGCAGATCACGTCACTGCTCAGGTCTCCCGTAGCTGCACACCCATGTTCATAGCAGTACTATGCACAAGAGCCAAAAGGGGGAAGTAACTCATGTGACTACTAACACATGAATGGATAAACAAAATATAGTATACACGCGCAGTGTAATATTATTCAACCTTAACAAGGAAGGAAATTCTGATACACACTGTAAATTAATCTGGAGGTCATCATGCTAAGTGGAACAAGCCAGTCACAAAAAGATAAATAGGATCCCACTTATATGTGGGACCTAGAGTAGTCAAATTCACAGAGACAGAAAACAGAATGGTGGATGTCAGGAGCTGGGGGAGGGTGGGTGGGGAGTTGTTTAGCGGGAATAGGGCTCAGTTTTGCAAGATGAAAAGGTTCTAGAGATCTGCTGTACAACAACATGAATAGTAATATTTAACACTACTGAGCTGTACACTTGAAAATGGTTAAGATGATAAATTTTATGTTTAGGGAGGGGGTAGGGGAAAAGAAAGGGGCATTTATATGCCTACCTAGCTCAGGGCTACTCTCCTGGTCTAGCTTGTTTCCAGGGCTGCTCGCCTTACTAAAACAAGAAAATTATTTTCTCCCTTTAATTACCTGATTTTTATAATTAACAATCTAATGTTCCCTTTTATTAGTACTATACACATAATTAAAAGGCTGACTTACCCTCACACCTGCTGAACAATAGAATAAAACATGATTTTGTTAGGACATGCAACTTGCTTTTTACTTAGCTCAAGGTAAACAAATTTCAGAAACTATTTCAATTATCTTAGCAGTCACCTGATATAAGAACAGCACTGGATCTGACAGCTCCACTACCATACTGTAACTGTGACTCATGAAGTGGCTTCCACAAGAGTAAATTTCCGAGTTTCTAATTGCCTGAATAACTTGTGACAATCACAAGGTCCTGTTTCTTGAAAATGGATTGTGCTAATTCAACAATATTCATGGAAAGGCTTTAAAAGCAATAGCAGTTCATCTTTTTAGAACAGGCTGTAACAGCTAACTTTCCCTTACATCCTATATTTCTTTCAAGTCACCTTCAATAGATGTTTCTCAGCTCAACCTGATTTCACTTTTCTCTGCTAGCTGAAAACTGAGATCCCTAAAGAGACTAAATGTTATGAGAATCAGCTACCGGTGGTTCTTGAATTGTGGCCAGGCCCTAAGGCAATGAGCACAGCTCTGGCTCCCCCACCCCTCATCTAGCTAGTCATGGGACTGGACTTGGGTCTGGATGGCCGAATGGAACAGACTGCTACAGAGTCACTCGTGACCAGTAACAAAGCAAAATGTGTGTTTCCCGTTTTAGAGTTTTTCACCTCACTGCACCCTCCACCCCCCACCCCCCGACAAATACGCCCATGATGTCTCTTTTATTGTTTTCATATTACAAAAGCAAAACGTACTCATTATAAATCCTAAAAAATACAAGCAATGTAAAAGAACATAAATCCCAGGGACAGTCACTGTTAACGGTTTACTGTATTTGTCCTGTGCGTATTTTTTAATAAATATTGGAGCATTGGGTACCTCCTGAATCCATTCCATTGTGCCCTCCAAAACTAATGGTCCCCTGTATCTTCATCTTCTCTGAATGATCCCTTCACCTTCTTGCTCTCACCTAAATCTAAGTCTCCCCAGAGGGCAACATTGGTCCTGGCTGTTCTTTCTTTGATAATTCTCAACCCTGGGACTGAAATGGGGAAGATGTTCTTGCTTCCCCCAGATGTTTTCTCACACATTCTCCCTCCCTCCCTCCCTCCTCCTCAAAGCTCTCCAGGTTTGCCCCTTACATCACCAGTCCATATACATATACCTACTCTCCCTCCCTGTTGCTGTCATTTATAAAGCCTCCAATTATCCCATCATAGCTCGATTTTAGCTTCCAGTTTCCTGTCAGTCTCTTCTCTTAATTCTTGGGTGATGTTAAATGACCCTCCCGACACCAGAGCCTCTCACTTCTGTGAACTCCACTCCTGTAATGTTTCCTCCACCTGACCTTAGGCACTCCCTGTCACAGTAATATCCCACACTCCCTCACCAGCAGTAACCGAAACGTTTCCATCACTTCAATTTCAAGGATCCCTCTCTTTGACAACCTCCCCTAGCTTTCTGGCTCAATCCTTCTAGTATCTGACTCCAATACTCTTTCAACCCCACCAGGACCTACAATCCATTGATCCTATGTTCTTTCTACTCTCCCTCACCATTACCCTCATATTCCAACTTCTCCTTAAGAAGGTTAAACTCCAAGGTCCATCGTTATAATGATAAATCTTTCTGTTCCTTGCCTTCCTAGAATCTATGCAGTATACTTGAGAATATACATCTATTCTTTACTGTCAGCTAGCTAAGACCCTCACCATGATGTCCTTACTCCCCACTAAGCCTCCTGGATTTTTGTTAGAGATAATTCAAGACCAACACTTCTTTGATCCCTTCAAGTTTCTCATTTTTCAAGCATGTCTTTTCCTTCTTCTCCCTACTCCTTTTACTTACATGTGACTAGGAGCACTTCAAGAGTGACTAGCCCAAACAGAGAAGTGAAGTAAAATACACACCAGAAATACTTCAGCATGAACTAAAATAAAATAGTTCATTAATATTTTTCATTTTTTTTAAGTTTATTTATTTTGAGAGAGATAGAGTGCAGGGGAGGGGCAGAGACAAAGGGAGAGAATCCTAAGCAGGCTCCATGCTGTCAGCACAGAGCCCATCACAGGGCTGGATCCCATGACCATGATCCCAGGATCATGACCTGAGCCAAAATCAAAAGTCTGTTGCTCAACCAACAGAGCAACCCAGGTGCCCCAATAATTTATACATTGATCACATGTTGATATAATGTTTTAGCTATACTAGTTTAAGTAAAATATATTGTCAAAATTAATTCCTTTCTCCCTGAAAGAATTTCTTTCCTTGGTTTTTGTTTTAATAACAGGAGGCTGGGAAAGAAGATGGGGGGATACTACATGCAATTAAAAGCAGAAACTAAACAAAATTTCTGTAATGCTTTGAAATTACTACTTTGATCTTCACATGAAATTGAAATTTTTAAGATGACATTTTTCAAAGACATATATATAATAATAAAGTACACTTAAGTGGCATTAAAACACAACATTATCAGGGCACTTGGGTGGCTCAGTTGGTTAAGTGTCTAACTCTTGATTTCGGCTCAGGTCATGATCTCACAGTTCATGAGTTCGAGCTCTGTGTTGGGCTCTGTGCTCTCAGCTTGGGATTCTGTCTCTCCCTCTCTCTCTGCCCTTCCTGAGTGGGCATTCTCTCTCATTCTCTCAAAATAAATAAACTTAAAAAAAATACAACTTTACCACAATCTGTAAAAGTTCAGCAAGCTGTAACTTAATGATTCGTGCCTTTTCTCAGTGCCCTATACTTCAATAAAGTATTTACACCCATAATGTTAACACCACATAACTGTATGCACACCAAATAATATATGTTTAAGTAATCTTGCTTTGCTTGCTTCCTAAAATGTTAACAGAGTGAAATAAAGTACCCTCTTCCTTTCATCTCCTGCCTTAAGAAGTCAGAGTTCAGTAACAGATCATTTAAATACTGCTCCTTCCCAAAGGAATCTCCTTAGCAACATTTTACAGCTTGTCATGGGTTACAGAACTCTCTCCATCTCCCATTCTTTTTTTTTTTCCCTCCATCTCCCATTCTTAACCAGGCCTGTCTCCCTTCCAGAACAAAGAAATTTAAAACAGGAAACATAACTAGCTCTTTGAGTAGATATTTTAAAGTTTCGCAATCTCCCTCAATTCTTTTGCCAGCTCCTTCTCCCTAAGCATTCTGTTCTCCTCCCATCCCTTTCCTGCCCAAAGTCAAGTCAAGTCTGGTAAGATGGCCTCTCCTCTAATGCTACCTGGTAGTCCTTATTCAAGGCCATACATACTGGCCCAAACCATGAAACCCCAAGCCCATGTCACAAATACAGATTGTTGATCTGTTTTTAATTATTCCATTTCATTCTTTAACTTTTCTTTTAATTTTAGAGACAGATTGTGTGAGCAGGGGAGAGGGACAGAGTAAGAGACAGAAAATCTTAAGTAGGCTTCACACTTAGCGCACAGCCCAATGACCCTGGAATCACGACCTGAGCCAAAATCAAGGTCGGACGCTCAACCAACTCAGCCACTCAGGTATCCCTTCAATTTCTTTCTTGTGTAAGCTACAGAGCAGTAATAGATCAGTATATTTGAAAATAAAAAAGCATCAAATCATATAAATGATTGTCTTGCTCTTTTTTATTAGCTTGGTATTAACCACCTAATTTTATTAACTATGCATAAGGAAAAAATAAAATTCCAAGTTTAATAAACCAAAATGTATATAAATAACAGTTTAAGGAAATTGGTATTATTGCCTCTAGAGTAAAAAGGGAATATTTGTGTCCAAAACATATGCCAAATTAGAGCCAGTGCCCAGAGTCTTCCGTTTTATGCCCTACTCAAAAAGGTATCTTTTTCTCCTCTTTTTTCTGGAATAGACAGTGAAAAACAGAGGCAGCCATGGAAGTACAAGGAAGGACCTCATCTCGCATCAAAAAAAAAAAAAAAAGAATTGAGATTCACATTCATATAATCAACATGATCACCAATGCAAAATGAAGAGGCTGTACATCATGGTCTTTCTAATATGACTTCAATTACTTATAAGATATAATGGAAGGAGACACATTATCCTATTCCCAATCATCTACTCTCACCCACTACCAGCTTCTGTCCCATACCCACTCACTACCCAAGGAGAGTTTTATTTTTGCCAGCCCAGATTCTAAGCTGTCCACAGTATAGAATGGAGACTAGCAAGAAGACACAGGATCAATGTCAAGGAAAAGAAGACAGGAATGGGGCAAGGAAAAGGACATCCCCTCTGTGATTCTGGACTCTTCATTTAGAGTGGAGAATCTTGGTATTAGCTGATGTGGAAAGAACAAAGGGCAGAGAGAAGAGAAAATGACAGAACTCCAGGAAAAGTGGGGTGGGTTGGGTGGCTTTGTTTGAGGGTAGGAGTAAGAGGAGAGTTCCAAAGTAGCTACATGGGATGAGGAAATAAAAAAATAAAAAAAATTTTAATGTTTATTTATTTTGAGAGAGAGAGAGCACATGCATGCAAGTGGGAAGGGGCAGAGACAGAATCCCAAGGAGGCTCAACACTGTCAGCACAGAGCACGACATGAGGCTTCATCTCATGTATAGTGAGATCATGACCTGAACCAAAATCAAGAGTTGGATGCTTCACTGACTGAGCCACCCAGGCCCCCTGGAAAAAAAAAAAAAGAAATTTAAGGAAATTTTGATAATTTTGTGGTGTTGTAACCTATAAGATAAATCCACTACAAGATCCTTTGAGAGATACGTTTTAAATACTTCTGACTGCTACAACTGTGTTTCTTTGCTACTCTGTTGTAGCTAGTGGGCAAGTGTTTGAATTCAAAAACTATGGGAAGAAGCGAGTGAAACTGGCAAGAAGCAAGTGAAACTATGGCTTGATCAAACAAGCTCATGTTCTGATCTCTTATTCTGTTATGTTGTATCATGTGCTACTTTTTGTTAAGATTACTAATAAATCAACAATTCTTTTTAAAAAATATTTTATAAAAGCAGTACTCTAGCAACATATCAATTCTTGAGGACAGCACTGCATTCCCTATGCTTAGCACAGAGTCTGTAAATGGTAAGTGCTTGACAAATGACGTCCGAATTAAGTCAAGTTTTACTATTTGTACCCATAATTCCTCCTCCCTTTCACAACTCTTTTCATTTACCTAAGATCTCTATTTATCCATGAGAATTTCCCCCAGATAATAAATTCAAATGAAAGAGCAAGGGGCTTATTAATTACCCACAGTTGCAACAGCCACAATCTGCAAAACTGTCAAAGAACTTTTCTGTTGAAGAAAAATAAGCAGTCATGTCAGATAAAACCTCTATGATTAAAAACATGAGCGTTCAACAAGTCAGTCACAACTCCTAGTTTGAAAGCCATCTATGCCTTTTAACTTTATATTCTAGAAAGTACTCTTGCAATAAAGTTGATATTCTACATATAAAATGATCCTCAGGGGAAACCAAACACAGCCTCAATTTCAGTTACAATGGGCCAAACTGAAGTCTGTTTCAACACACATAAAATTTACATATCTACTTGAAATATAAATTATATAAATATTGTCCCAAAAGTCTCTGATTTAACATTCAAACATTTAAGTATTCTCTCATAAAATTGATTTGAAATAAATTTTTAAATACCCTCCAACACTGAGTTCCATAAAAACAATTTTTAAAAAGGAAAGAGCAAAAAAGATGAAGTAAAAGGTATCCAAATTAGAAATGAAGAAAAAAAGCGATCTCTATTCACAAGATGACATGATCTTGCACATAGAAAATCCAAGGGCATATACTAAAAAACTACTAAAACTAATAAATGAGTTCAGCAAGGTTGTAGACACAAGATCATTATACAAAAATCAACTGTACTTTTATTTTTAAAGTTTATTCATTTATATTGAGAGAGAGAGAGAGGGAGGACAGGGGAGGAACGGGGGGTGGGGGGGGAGAGAGAAAATCCCAAGCAGGCTCCACTTTGTCAGCACAGAGCTCCAATACGGGGCTCAAACTTGTGAACCATGAGATCATGACCTGAGCTGAAACCAAAAGCCGGATGCTCAACTGACTGAGCCACCCAGGCACCCCTCTACTTTACTTCTAAATACTTGCAATGAACAATCCAAAAATGAAATTAAGATAACAATTCCATTTATATTAGCATCAAAAAGAATAAAATACTTATGAATATATTTAACAGTGTAAATGTAAAACTTATGCTCTGAAAACTACAAAATATCATTGAAAAAACTGAAGAACATCTAAATAAATGGAAAGACACCCTGTATTCATGGATTGGAAGGTTTAGCACCATTAAGAGGCAATACTACCCAAAGCCATCTAAAGATACAACACTATCCATATCAGAATCCCAGCTAGCTTCCTTGTAGAATTTACAAGCTGATTCTAAAGCTCATATAAAAATGCAAGGCACCCAAAAGAATCAAAATAATCTTGAAAAAGAACAAGTCTGGGGGACTCACACTTCTGGATCTCAAATCTTACTACCAAGAAGTGGAAATCGATGAAGACAGCATGGTGCTGGCAGGACAATATAGAACTGAGAATCCAGAAATAAACCCACAGATCTATGGTCAACTGATTTTTTACAAGGGTGCCAAGACTATTCAATGAGGAAAAGAATAGTCTCTTCAAGAAATGGTGTCAGGACAACTGGATATCGACACATAAAAGAATGATGTTGGTACCTTATTCACTTCATATTAAAAAAATAATTGGAAAATGGATCAAAGACCATCAAAGTATAAGAGGCAAAACTATGAAACTCTTAGAAGAAAACATAGAGGTAAATGCTCATGATCTTGCTTTTGGCAACAGACTCCTAAGATACCAAAACAAGCAACAAAAGAAAAAACAGACACGTTAAAACTGCATCAAAATTTAAAACTTTTGTGCTTAAAAGTATACCATCAAGAAATGAAAAGAAAGCCCAAAGAATGGGGGAAAATATTTGTAAATCACGTGTCTGATAACGGACTTGTATGTAGAATATATAAAGAACTACCACAACTCAACAATAAAGAGATAGCCCAATTTAAAAAGAGGCAAAGATGAACAGAAAAATGTACAAATAGCCAATAACCATGAAAACATGCTCAACATCATTAATCATCAGGGAAACACGCAAATCAGAACCAAAACAGATGCCATTTTACACCTACCAGGATGGCTAGAATCAAAAAGGCAGATAACAACAGGTACCAGTGAGGATGTGGAGAAACCCAAACCCTCAGATACTGCTGGTAGGAATGTCAAATGATGGAGCTACTTTGGTAAACAGTTTGGCAATTCCTCAAAGGTTTAAAACATGGGGCTACCAGTTGACCCAACAATTCTACCCTTAGGTATACAACCAAGAGAAATAAAAACTTACATCCACACAAAACCTTACACAGGAACCTTTATAGGAGCATTATTCATAATGGCCAAAAGGTAGAAGTGATTCAAATGTCCATCCACTAATGAGTGGGTAAACAAAATATGGCATATCCATATAGTTGAATATTTATTTTTTTATTTTTTTTAAAAATTTTTTTTCAACGTTTATTTATTTTTTGGGACAGAGAGAGACAGAGCATGAATGGGGGAGGGGCAGAGAGAGAGGGAGACACAGAATCAGAAACAGGCTCCAGGCTCTGAGCCATCAGCCCAGAGCCTGATGCGGGGCTTGAACTCACGGACCGCGAGATCGTGACCTGGCTGAAGTCGGACGCTTAACCGACTGCGCCACCCAGGCGCCCCAATATAGTTGAATATTTAGCAGTAAAAAGGAATGAAGTACTGATACATGCTATAACACAGATAAATCTTGAAAACATTGTGCTAAGTGAAAGTCAGGCACAAAAGACCACATATCATATAATTCACTTATATGGAATATCCAGAATAGGCAAATCCATAGAGATGGGAAGTAAATTAGTTGTTGTTTGGGGTAGTGTAAGGGTACTAGGGAATGGTGGATGATAGCTAAAGGTACTGGATTTTCAGAGGTGACAAAAATGTTTTAAAAGTGAGTGTTGTGATGGCTGCATAACTCCGTGAATATACCAAAAACCAATGAATACACACTATAAACGGGTGACTTATATCTGTGAATTATATCTTGATAAAGCTCTCACTTGATAAAGCCCATCATCAAAAGACATTAGGGAACTGTCACAACACCAAGTAAAGTACCTAATTTTACTGATAATGGGTTTTTTTACACTTTTTTTTTTAACATTTTTATTTATTTTTGAGACAGAGAGAGAGAGTATGAACAGGGGAGGGTCAGAGAAAGAGGGAGACACAAAATCTGAAACAGGCCTCAGGCTCTGAGCTGTCAGCACAGAGCCCGACGCGGGGCTCGAACCCACGGACCGCGAGATCATGACCGGAGCCGAAGTCGGCCGCCCAACCGACTGAGCCACCCAGGCACCCTTTTACACTGTGTTTTATAGTATCTGCCAAATACAGTAAAAATCTCTACCAAATGGAGGGATGATGTCAAGAGACACCATCCTGGGGGCGCCTGGGTGGCTCAGTCGGTTGAGCGTCCGACTTCGGCTCAGGTCACGATCTTGTGGTCCGTGAGTTCGAGCCCCGCGTCAGGCTCTGGGCTGATGGCCCAGAGCCTGGAGCCTGCTTCCGATTCTGTGTCTCCCTCTCTCTCTGCCCCTCCCCCGTTAATGCTCTGTCTCCCTCTCTCTCAAAAATAAATAAATGTTAAAATGTTCCTGAACATTACAGCAGTACACAATATATGCTCAATGATTAAGTCAACTTTGTTATATAAATATGGGAAGACGTCTAAAAGAATAAACAGCCATTACCAGTAGATGGTAGGGTATGAAGTGTTTGTTACTTTCGTCTTCATATCTTTCTGCAATGTTTTAATTTTTAAAGTGAATATACATTTCTACAAAGAATAAAGGTACTTTGAAAAAGGCAATAAAGGGGAGCCTGTGTGGCTCAGTCAGTTGAGCATCTGACTTTGGCTTAGGTCATGATCTCGCAGTTCGTGGGTTCGAGCCCTGCATCAGGCTCTGTGCTAACAGCTCAGAGCCTAGAGCCTGCTTTGGACTCTGTCTCCTTCTCTCTCTGCCCCTCCCCTGCTCATTCATAATTCTCTCTCTCACTCTCTCTCTCTCTCTCTCAAAAAAGCAAACATTAAATAAAAGAAAAAAAAACCAATAAAAAAATCTAGCCCCTTCCCACCTTGATCTATCAGCATTGTAGTCTCTGTGCTGAAAAATACTGTTTTATTTTATTAAAAATTTAAACTTTTCATTAAGGCAGATTGATATGGCTCCCTGATAAGGCAAATTATAATGAAAACCTTCTACTCTATTATCAAAGTACTTACAGGTGCTTCAGATTCCTATAGTGTAAACTTTCTACTCAGTCAAGAATACTATGTTTACTCTCAGATAATCTGAGCTATTCTGAAATCCTCTGCCAGACATACATATATAATTGTTATTGGTCTTCAAATATAGTAAAAACTATACAAAGGAATACTACCTGTATAAATTTTGTATCCTATGGTCAAACCACGTATTAAGACATCTATGACTACAACACAGAAAGACATTTTGGTAATAAATGTTATGAGAAGAGGGAGGGTAGAGGGGAAAGAGGCAGGAAGAAAGAAAGGCAAGGAAGGAGGGTGAAATGAATTTCAAATATAACAAGTAACTAACATAATATGCCAGTAGCTATCTGATGACACATGTAATCCAAATGAGATTATCTATTTATCACACCATTAAACCTCACTACTAACCTCTACTAATATTCATACTCAGAAGCAGCAACTCAAAGGTAGACACAATTTACTCTGCAGACACACAAGCTAATTTCCAAACCATTTAAGTTGAAGTCAGCCAAAAGGCCATGTAAATTCAGGCATGTTTGGGGTTTTTAATCCAAAAGCACAGCAAGTAGAGTGTGAGCAGCCTTCCCATTTCTTTTGGTCTACTGACCAAGGAGAAAATGCTATTGTTACCTGCAGTTAATGGAGCTTATTCTTCCAATCTTTTTATAGAACATATATCATTATTTTAACTTCTTGTCATGCAATTCCATTTATAAAACCTTAAAGTAAGGTTTAAAATCCACTGAAAGAACAGATCTGACAGTAATTGTCTTTTTGTTTCTGCTTTAAGATTTAATTAGTTTGGTATCAAATACTAACCTCACAATCATTTAAACAAGCTCATTATGCAGCTGTAGTTATGCACAAATGCAAATATTTTCATAAAAATATTACAGCTGATCCTTGAATAACATGGGTTTGAACTGCATGGGTCCACTTACACTGTGATTTTTCAGTTAAATACAGTACAATACTGTAAATGTATTTTCTCCTCCTTATGATTTTCTTAACATTTTATGTAACTTACTTTATTGTAATAAGACAGCATACAACGTAAAAAGGATCTGTTGGTAAGGTTATTAGTAGTTAACTTTTTGGGGAGTCAAAGTTGCTCAAGGGTTAACTGAACATACTTCTTCAACTTACATTTTTAAGTTACTTTTGAAGTTAACTAAGGGCTATCAAATGTCAATTAAAAAAGGCATTACTCATCCCACGGTCACCATGGGTCTGCATGAACCAGAGATGAAATCAAAGGGCAGTGGGCTGATTTAGCTAAACACAAAATGGGCAACTTTTAAATGTTATACTCTGTGTTAAAGCAGCAAACTCCCACATACTACCTTTGGCAGTTTATTTTAGGCTGCTCAGGAAACATAAAAAATTTTCATATAAACCTGTTTGTGTCAAAAACTGTATGTAATCAAAATGGAGTAAGTCCAAGGCACTAGCTCTGATATATTTGGGCTCCCCCACAAAGCAGACTAATTCTAGTTAGTCTGGTTTCCCAGGAGGTTCAAATATATAGAACAATTCTTGAGTCATTCTGAGTAAGTTAGAATCAGACTACTTCACAAATTACTACACTACAGAACTCTATGTTCGTCTAACCAACAGGGTTGAAGGTTCAGGGACTGCAACCATTCCTTTGCCCAGTTTACATTGAGCAAGAACACAGTCCCAGTTTACGTGGGGCAGGAACACAGTCCCTGGCTACACAATGCCAGGAACTGTAGTCACAGGTAAAAGACACATACAGAATAAGGAGACACAGCTATTTCACTGTCCCGAATGGGGCTCTAAACTAATTGCCAGCATTATGTAGATGCCTTACACTGCAGATAAATAAAGGCTGGATAAAGACAAACAAATTTAAGGCGAAGGGAAGTGGTTCTGCAACACACTGGCTATATGGCCTTGGGCAAGTTACTTAACCTCTTTATACCTCAGCTCTCATTTCTAAAATTTGTTTTTAAGTTAGTTAAGAGGATAAAATTAATGTCTACAGCAGTACTTGGCATACAGTTAGCTCTAAAGTATTTTTTTTTTAAGATTCAATGTGGGAATGAGACAGAATAAGTATTTATGTACAGTATATATCAACTCTATTCCTAAGATGTGAACATGAATCTTTTATAGTTTCCCACAGTAAAGATTACATTTTCCTGCTCCACTACGATTTTTATAAACTAGCTTTATCAAGATTAAAGTACTGGCAAAACTTTATATAATGTTTTAACCTATTCCACTTAAAGCAGCTAATCTACCAAGGGAACAAGAGGATTGTTCTAGTTATTCATTTAACCTTCTTCCCTGCTAAAGGGAAAGGGCCTCAGTGCTTCATAGTTAGTGGTGGTTAATAGCAAACAGGGATGTGATAAAATTTGGAAAGCTGAAAACAACAATAAAAATGCCTCAATTAAAATACTTGAAAAATTCAAATCCTTTATGTTTTAGCATTAAGTGCTTAGCAATTTTCTTCAAATATAAAAGTACAACCCACAAAATTATTTAAATAATGGCAGTAGGAAAAACTTGTAAAATGGGTAAAAGCTCCCTCAAACTGTGGAACATAACTGCCTCTTAGTACCCACAGGAACAGGTCAGTCATCAAGAGTTTATAAATGACCAGGCTGGGCTGTGAGCACTTCTAAAGAGGGAGAAGCAGGGGTAATGTACTGTTGAAATTATATGCCGTTCTCAAAATGAAAGGACAAAATACAGATCAGTGGTTGACAGAGGCAGGGAGTGGGGGAGGTGAGGGAATGACCACCAAGAGCCACTGGAGGAGTTTGGGGAATGACAGAACTTGATCGTGGAGTTGGTTAGCACAACTTAATGTTTCTCAAAACTCAAAGAACTGTAACTGAAAAGGGTAAGTTTTACTGTATGCAAATTATACCTTCAAAAAATGGAAAAGAGATACAGGAAAAAATTAAATTGCCTATTAAAAACTTTGCAACGTCTTTTAAAACAAACTATATGAAAGCATTTGGGTGGCTCAGTTGGTTAAGTGTCTGACTTCAGCTCAGATCATGATCTCATGGTTTGTAAGTTTGAGCCTCACATCGGGCTCTCTGCTGTCAGTACAGAGCCTGTTTCAGATCCCCTGTCCCCTTCTCTCTGCCCCCTCCCCCACTCATGCACACTCTCTCTCTCTCTCTCTCAAAAATAAATAAAACATTTAAAAAAATAAAACAGGGGCGCCTGGGTGGCGCAGTCGGTTAAGCGTCCGACTTCAGCCAGGTCACGATCTCGCGGTCCGTGAGTTCGAGCCCCGCGTCAGGCTCTGGGCTGATGGCTCAGAGCCTGGAGCCTGTTTCCGATTCTGTGTCTCCCTCTCTCTCTGCCCCTCCCCCATTCATGCTCTGTCTCTCTCTGTCCCAAAAATAAATAAATGTTGAAAAAAAATTAAAAAAAAATAAAATAAAATAAAAAAATAAAACAAACTATATGAAAGATTTCCCTTAATGAGTTCAAATACTGGAAAACACTAGTATAATCAAGTACACTAAAGAAATTTTCCAAACAGTGAGAAATAAGGTACAATACTTGATATTTTAGAAACATTAAGCTATACTGAGGTACAAGATCACATGAAAGTTGACTGAACGCCTACTTACGGCCTCCTTGCTTTCTCTAAACTCATACTTTTGTTTGGTTTTTCTGAATACAGGAAAAGTATTAAAAAGAGAATTGTAAGTAAAACTAGAAAACAATTCATAATATGATTTCTACATACTATAAAACCTATTAAAATAACATAGTTGAACACTTCGAGTTATACGTCCTGATGATGTAAAGGGATTCTGCTTTCCCTAGCAGTCACCTGAGGGTCCTAGTAGTCCATGAGCCTTGCTCAGGAAGATGACTTTCTCTGTCCCAGGAAACTATACACCTCCCAAGCTACATTCATTAAGCCAGGCTAAACTCTGTATTCACCCATCTCTCAGATGAGGAATCTTGAGGCCGAGAAGTGAAGGTAAAGGGTGGAGCCAGAGCTGGGCCCAAGCACAAACACCCAACATATGGGCTCCTGGGGCGTGAACCTGCACTGCAATGTGGAGCAAGCAATGTGCTACGCCACCTTATCCAGGGCCCTTCACAGTTCCACTCGCCTACAACTTGTTAGCAGCCCTTACTTTGGTCTACACTTAATGCCAGAGCGTGATGAGCATTTCCTCTCAACAGAAGACCAATGAAAGGGCAAAAGAGGCTCTAGCAATCACCGTTCTGATCCAGGATAACCTCATTCTCAGAAATGACCCTGTCATCTCATGGACAGAAAAGACTGGCTTAAATCCTTATTATCAAGGATTCCCTCATTTCCCATGGTCTTCCTCAAGACTGTGGTTTTACTGCTCTCAGCCTTCAATTCTGTTTCTCAGGAAAAAATACCCACTATAACCACACTGCAGAGCCCAGCAGCTCTCAGACTGTGACCCTTTTACACTCGAAAAACTACTGAGGAATCCAAGGAGCTTTTGTGTATGTGAGCCATAATCTACCAATATCTCCTGTATTAGAAATTAAAACTGAGAAATTTTTTAATCACTTAAATCACTGAAAAATATTAAATATGTTAATATAAGTAACATTTTTATGGGGGAAAAAAACTCTATTTTCAAAAAAAAAATAATGAGAAGGGTGATACTGTTTCACATTTTTCTAAAACTATTGAAAGTCATGCTTAATAATAGCTGGCTAGATCTTGCCTCTGCTTTTGCGGTGTGGTATGTCATAGGTGGCCAAGGAAAATACCACTGTATCCTCAAGAGAATCAAAGTAAATAAAAGGGCTGGTAATGTCTTAGTATTACTTCAAAAATAGCTGGATCTTGAAAGGGTGTCAGGAACACACACCCCCACCCCCGAGTCCTCCCACCACACTTGGAGAACCATCATTCTAGTCAAGCCAAATGTAGTCCTACATCTAGTTACAGCATATATCCACTCTCTAACTTGGATTCCAGCCTATTCCCTCCTGCTTCCTTACCACCGCAACCCCCCACCTCCCCAAGTACCATCGTTCCTAAAAAACAAAACTTCCTACTTAAGCTGTACCCTCTTTCTCTCAAGCCACCAAACTTCTTGAAACAGTTCCCATTGCCTCTACTGTTCCTTCATTTTATGATTTTAATAAATAAAGTAATACATTAAGACATTCTAATTTTAAAAAATTCAAACACTATAGATAAATCCCCACCCACAATTCCAGTCTCTTTGCCAGAGGAAGCAACCACTGTTACCTCTAGAAAATACCCCAAGTCTATTTTGTAAACTAAATTAATCAGATTGATCTTATCTTCTTGTGATTTTTTTCCTCTTTAAATGATTATTAAAAATCCTGAATGAGAGCTCTGTTTAGATTCCAATGCTTCTGGTTACCCAAGGTGTAGGTCAAAGAATAAGTGCTACTAATTAGGAGACAATGGAGATAAAATGAGTGATGTTCCTATACAAAACAAGTACTAAACAAAATGCTATAACCATTCAGATTTTATGGCAATACAACATAATAAGACAGAATAATGAGACTTTGACATCTTGACATACATAGTGTCTCCAGGGTTTGTATAACATTTTCACATATATTTGCTCTTTAAAATTTCACAACCCATGAAGTTAATAGGAATTATGATTAACATTTTACAGATAAGATAGCCAAAGTTCTGGGAGAAAAAAATTACTGCTCAAAATTACATACCCAGAAAGACACACACCAGAAACCACAGAGAGAAATTTTATCTTCTGACTCCAATCAAGCCCCACTTCTTTGTATTACTCAAAAATTCTCACAATAAAAAAAATTTTTTTTATTACGTTCTTGCCTATTTTTTGAGCTAATTTGGAAAAAAATTATCTCTACTCCCAAAGCTGAAGACACAAAAATAAACCATAGGGGCATCTGAGTCAGTCAGTTAAGCGTCTGACTCTTGATTTAAGCTCAGGTCATGATCTCACAGTTGGTGAGTTTGAGCCCCGAACTGGGCTCTCTACTCATGGTGCAGAGCCTGCTTGGGATTCTGTCTCTCCCTCTTTCTCTGCCCCTCCTCCGCTCACACTCTCTCTCAAAGTAAACATTTTAAAAAATAGTAACTTCTGAATGCAAAAAAAAATTATTTTTGCTTCTTTATTATACAATACAATCCCTTAGAAAGCTTGCATTTTACTTAAAATAACAGTTGAAATTTACTAAAACCTACAACAGTAGACAGGTTATCAAATTAAAAAAAATAACTTCTTAAATCCTTTATTTAGTCATTGCCATTAATAAATACCCAAGATTCCTAATGTAAAGATGTACAGTTCCTAAAAAGAACACCACATATACATACTTCATGGATGCTACCCTTATATTTCAGTGTTACCCTTGAAATTCCTGCAAGGAACACAGGGAATCACATGGAAATTCCTTAAAATTCACAGTCAGAATTTTGAACTAAATTATTAAAAAGTACTAAATCTGTTTATACAGATAACAAAGCACTTAATTCATTATTAATCTTACTAGAATACTGTTTCCAAGCCCCTGTTTTTTTCCTACACCAAGACAGGTCCAGAGGATTCCAACACATTTAAATGATTATGACACATCAGATTGGATTATGAAAAAAACTGAACTTAAACTATTTCTTATTAAGGGCTCTGAATCTTAGTATCTCAATTTTGCAAATAATAACATGGGAAAATTTTAAAACCATGATTAAACTAATCTTTTTAACACACCCTAGACTTTTAAAAATATGGGCAAGGAGTGGGGCGCCTGGCTGGCTTAGTCAGTGGAGCATTTACCCCACATTGAGTGTGGAGATTATTTAAAAATAAAATCTTTTAAAAATATATAAAGAAACAATATAACTGATTTTTCTCCACATTTTACTCTTCTTAAATGTAAAAGATATACACCTGCTCTCAACATATCCTTGTCAGAAGGCCAAAAATCCATAGTGATAGTTCAATACTTAAATTAGTCTAAAGAACTGCAAACCTGCTTTACTAACAAATTTTTGAGTGTTTCTCTTACCTCTGTCTCTGTACAATGTGAGTATCCCAATTTACCTGTAATAAAAATACAAAAAGTTACTTTCAAAGGATTTTAGCTTTTTCATACTGATAAAAATATCTCAGTTACTCTGGCATGGCTTCATTATATCTATGAAAAGCTATGCAAATAAAAGATGCTAGAATGACCAAACATTGTAGAATTTGTTTAAATAGGACCAAAACAAAGTAATAGAAAGATGGGAAGAATATATTCAATCATAATAAGATCTAAAACACACACACATATTTAATATGCATATATACAAGTTAATGAAAGTAAAATAAAAATATTTTTATCAAAATCTTAATTTATTTTAAAAATATCTTAAAATACGTTAAAGGTATTTAAAAGGTACCTTTTAAAATCCTCTAAAACCTTCAAAAAATCTTTAAAGACTCTTGGGCTTCTTTCCAAACATATATTCCAGTTTAAAGGTACAGTGATCATTTCAACGTTTATTTATTTTTGGGACAGAGAGAGACAGAGCATGAACGGGGGAGGGGCAGAGAGAGAGGGAGACACAGAATCAGAAACAGGCTCCAGGCTCTGAGCCATCAGCCCAGAGCCTGACGCGGGGCTCGAACTCACGGACCGCGAGATCGTGACCTGGCTGAAGTCGGACACTTAACCGACTGCGCCACCCAGGCGCCCCGGTACAGTGATCATTTCAATGAAAGCATAAATGTCTTAAACTAATAGTTTCTTTAATACATGATGGTTGTTTTTCTTTGATTAATGATTAGACAAAACCACATAATTAACTTAGTAATTTTTCCAATAGAGGATCACCTAATCAATAACTAGAATTGAACAATATTTGGCTGCAGCAACATTTTCTCTTCATCACTGAGACTGAACACCAAGGAACATGTAAAATTATATATTTCTTTCACTTTGGATGAATAAAACATACTTTTTCAATAAAAAACACCTATCTTAAAGATCACTTAAGTAGTTTTAACAAAAAGAACAGGTTACACATTTATATTGGGTACTAAAAAATGTAATTTCCCCAGTCCACACATCTTAAATCTCATTGTCCTCACTTCAAACATACATTAATCTCTACCTCCTTTCCTCCAATAACATTATCCTTCCCCCTAACTGCTTCCTCTCTCCAGGCTATGACCCCCACACCTAGCCCTAACCCACAGTGGTTGTTCCATCAGTCTGTGTTTTTTCTTTAATGCTTAATGAGAATTTATACACCTTAGAGTTTATGATATCACACACACACACACACACACACACACACACACACACACAAAACATAATGTTTTTTATGTGCCTCCTGACTCTTAAAATGAAAAAACTGAAACCCACAATTTCTGATGACCTAATAATCCTAATGTGAAATATTGGCTGAAATTGAGACCAGAAGATAAGTGACCACAGGTTCTGTGAATTAAAAATGATTTACGAGCAATAAATAAAGATTACATGAACATACAGATCAAATGGGTTTAATATATAAAGGTTTTACCAATTTGACAACAAACTTCATATATTGAAAAAATATATATATAAAGGTTTTATATACTATGGTTTGATAAATACATAACTGTTATTTATATATTCATATATTGTTACATGAAACTGTATAATATAGAATTTTATATATATTATACAGTTTTATGTATATGTATATGACTGCTCAGAACATCAGTGCTTTTGGTAGATTAATTATCCTTGACTCCTACAGAAAGGGTGATTAACTTAACCTAGCAAAGTATTGTGAACAGGAGCAGCTCAAAGAAAGGCACAGACTACCTCTCAACAAACATTTAGAGTGTCTAGGGAAGGGAAGGGGAGGGGAGGGGAGGGAGGGGAGGGGAGGGAAGGAAGGAGGGGGAAATACAGTGTTAAGACAACTATAACAGAGAACAAACTGTTTGAAAGTACATGGAAGTACATCTTCAGTATGACAGATTCTTAAGGTAAAGAGAATTGCAAAGAAATCTACAATTTTACGTAGAAGGTTTGTTGTTGGTAGTATAGTTGGTAAAAATTTTTGAAACTATTTTGTATGTGTTGTAGCACTGAGCAAATAAATACAGTGATATTGCTGGGAATTATGAACTGAGGGAGAAGGAGCATACAATCCTAACATGTGGGAAGGAGAGGAAGAGCCTGTGGTGGTAAACTGGAATTAGAGGTATTATCTAACTTCAAAAAAAACATACTCCTTAGCTTCTCTTCCAAAAGAGGGAGAAGCAATAGTACCCCATTTTGCAAGAGCACACCTAGCCCATTCTCCCTCAAAGGAACCAGGACTTGGGATTGGCTGACTCCACAGATGGGACAGAGAAATTACAAGATCAGCTGGAACATCTTTTTCCACCAGAAAGTAATGAAGTACTCAAAGAATGACAGAGTGATGTCAAAAGGACTTGTGAGTCCTATGAAATAAGATTTTTTTCAATGACCTCTATTATAAAACTGAAAATTATTTCCTATTTTGGTGAGAGTGCACAACCACTTCTGTTTATTCAATATGACCCAGTGACTAAATCATGCAACTACAGAAATGTGGTTAACTACGAAATGCTTGACCACCTACACTATTCTGCCATCCAAATCCCTGCCCAGACTCTGACCCAGGAATCAGAAAAATCCTAATTACATGACAGCAGAGCTAAAAGGAACCTTGGAAACGATCTTGCCCAATCCATTCATTTTACCAATGAGTAATCTGAGCCTGAGGAGTCAAATGACTTGCACAAAATGACAGAGCTAAGAGTAGACTCTAAGGCTCCTGACCTTTGTCATGACCTGTCCTCCATTCCCACTTGCAGTGGCCACTGGGGTTAGGATAGGGGATTGCAGAGGTGCTATCCCAGCTACCTACCAATTATAATACTGTATCTGGGGAAATGGGAAAATGTATTCCTCAATTTAACAGTTGGAAACTGCTAGAGTAGCAACCAAGAAATTTTCATTTGACAACTTTTGAGTCCTCTGTCAAAGGTCAACCACCTGTTTTCCAAAACTAAACCTAAGGAATCCCTCTAAAACCTAGAATCATATAACTTCACTTTCTACAAATACAGTAAACTAAGCTGATGGTAGGCCTAACCAAGGTTTCAGATTATTAAATGCAGTGAATTCTTTCTTTCAACAATTAAAGTGCTAACAACTTTATTATTATTAGGTTAATTAAAAGGCTAGATTAACTATCTGATGATGTAAAATAAAAGGAAATATCTGAAATAATACTTAAACATTAGGTTTCAAAATTTTCCAACATTATCATTGTACTTATACTCTAAGAAGAGGGATGATATGCATAGCAAGCCAAAACTTCAGCTCACTGTTTCCCAAAAGGAATGAGCATTTTAATAATGCTGGAAGAATCAAGGCTGAATTTTTTTAGGTCCTTCTTTTTAACTGATTCTGAAATATCTGATCTGCTCTTAAGATTTACTAGACAAGTTCCTTCATGTTCTAGGAAATGGAAAAATCAACCTTCCTATAAACTGACATAAAATGGCTTTAAGAAACAAACCAGCCCTAATGTAAAATGTCTGTCATAAAGAAATCCTCAACTAATACAATGCAAACATTTTAAATCCTAAATGTTAGTAATCAGACGCTTCCATTCAACAAGTCTACTCAATGTTACCAGAAAGAGCATTTTGGTGAACAAACCTTAGAAGACCACTCTGGTCTTAGAAGACCACGCCTGGGTGGCTCAGTTGGTTAAGCATCCTACTCTTAATTTCAGCTCAGGTCACTATTTCATGGTTTGGGAGATCAAGCCCAGCATCGGGCCCTGTGCTGACAGCTTGGAGCCTGCTTGGGATTCTTTCTCTTCCTCTCTCTCTCTCTGCCTGTCCCCCGCCCCCACACACATGCATACCCTATCAAAATAAATAAATAAACATTAGAAAAAAAAAAAAGACCACTCATAGTCTTGGCTGTTCAGATTTAGGCCTAACATAGCACACTCTCTGAAATGGCCTCACCTCAGTGGAATCACAAAATTTGATGAACCATACAACTACACGGTGGAAATTAAGGTACAGTTTCAGAAAAAATTCAAGATGTTCATGTAGATGAATAATACTTGTAAGCTAGTAGAAACCTCGGTGTGCAGCTGAATTGTCTGTCACACAGCCACGTTATGAATATGATTCAAATTAGCTGAATAAGAAGGCGGCACACAATGCCCACCAAAAAGACACAGGGCCCCTATAATCTTTATGATAAATAAATAGCTCTCAGAATTATTCTCCAAATTTTCCCATAGGACCAAATGTGGGCAATGTTTGGGTCCATCTGTGAAAGTATGTTCTTTTTTTCATGCTGAAACTGAGCATCAATATCAATAGATAAACCCTGTCCTCCTGTCAGCTTGCCTCTGCCCCCTCATTCATTGAATAAATATTTGCTAACACCTACTAAGTACTAAAATACTGATGATATAGCAGCAACCAAGCCACACATAGTCCTTGCTCCCTTTTTGAAAGAGAGGGAATGCATTAGGGAGGGATAGGGCTTACGTTCAGTGAACACAGACCCAAAGAAACAAATAAAATAACTACAACTGGTAATAAATGCTATTAAGGACAGAAAAGGGAGAGAGAGAAAATAACAGAAATGATCCAATTTACAGTGGTCAGACAAGATATTTAAATAGAGATCATGATGTTGGGTAGCGTCTAACTACAGGGTTGACAGAAAAACCTGTTCTAGATTCCTGGAAGTGTTTGGGGTGGGGGGGGGGGAGCATAAAATGCATTTAGGAAGACAGGCAGGGGTAGATCACACAGGCCTTTCAGGACAGTGTAAGGAGTTTAGATTTGATTTTAAGGACAATGGGAAGCTACTGGAGGAGATTAAGCAAGGGCATGAGCTGATTCAAGGTGGGTTTCCCGGTTGGTCCTGCTCTGTGGAGGGTCAAGGTGAAAGCATGAAGGAGGGGGGTAGCAAACAGGGGTGGAGTTGGGGAAAAGCAATGAGCCCAGGTGGTGGCAGTGACCAGGAAGCAGAGAATTAAGATATAATTTAGAAGCAGAATTAACAGGATTTGCTAATGGATTGTACTGGGAATGGAGCAGGGTGAGAAGGGAAGAATGATACCCTGGACAAGCCATGTTTTCAGGAACAGCATTCTCAAAGACTTGATTCAAACCAATCAACATCAAGCTTAAGTTCAAGACTCAAATACCCTGAGGGCACCTAGCTGGTTCAGTCAGAAGAGCATGCAACTTTTGATCCCGGAGTCATGAGTTTCAGCCCCATGTTGGGTGTAGAAATTACTTCAATAAATAAAAATAAACGTAAAAAAAAAACCAGAACTCATACTCTGTAAGAGACAAATATATTAGGTACACTTTTGGGACAATTTTTATATGAAAACTAGAGAAAAAGTACAACTTTGAACAGTTAGACCAAAGTTTAATAATAAAATAATCCCTACAGCCTAACCACACCTGAGTTTCTTAAACATCATGGCCGTTAAAGGTTTAGAATCCACGACCAGATGTTTCAGTGTCAAAAGTTATGACACTGAAACTGTACAATCGTTAGCTTATACCTATGTCTCCCAACAAAAATTTTTTGCCAAGTAACATTTATAGTGAAAAAAGATCTATACACTTGACACAAGAAACAGTCATATAAAGGATCTTTTATTTGTTAAATGATCAAATCATTATCCACTATGCCATACAATCTCACTAGTATAGCTACTAAAAGATTAACAGGAATTTAGAATTTAGATATGGTAGAAAATTGGTATACTTGCTAACCAAACAAAGATTGTGTGTTCATCAAGCTCCTCTTCTTGGCCTGGCTGTCAGGAAGAATGAAATAAAATCTGATGTTCCACTACCACAAAAGCCCAGTGCTATAGCCTTTTCTTCTTCACACCTGTTGATAATTACCCTTTCTCTTAGCTGCCTTGGGAAGGCAGTGTAGCAGAATAACAAGAGCAAGCCTTTAGACTTGCACAGTCCTAGGTTCAAATCTCACTTCCATACTTACTAATAGTGTGATGTAATTTTAAAATATTTGTGTATTTATTTTTGAAAGACAGAGAGGGAATGCATGGGGGAAGGACAGAGAGAGAGGGAGACAAAAAGAAGCCCAAGCAGGCTTCACACTGTCAACGTAGAGCCTGACACAGGGCTCAGACCCATAAACCTTGAGTTCGTGACCTGACCCAAAATCAAGAGTTGGATGGTTAACCAACTGAGCCACCCAGGTGCCCCTGTGATGTAACTTTAAAGTAAAATATTTCCAGGGTTTTCCACCTTCTCATCTATTTAAAAAAAAAAAAAAAAAAAAAAAAGGAATAGTATCTACCTCACGGGCTTACATGAAAATTAAATGGAAAAAAAATGTTTTGAGGGGCTCTGCACAATGCCTACTGCAGGAGCTCAGCAACTGGTAGCTAAGCTTACCACTATTAACCCTGTGGAAAGATGAGAAATGTAAATACATTAAAATAGAGTCCTAAGAAAAACAGAGCAAAATGCTTACTAGGATTACAACCATGTAAAAGAGGTTATCGATTTTGAAATAAAAAAGTAGCTAAATCACATGAAAAAATACTATAAAATTCAACTCATTTTTATACTTCTTGTATAGATCTTTAAAAGCTACTACCTTTTGGGGCGCCTGGGTGGCGCAGTCGGTTAAGCGTCCGACTTCAGCCAGGTCACGATCTCGCGGTCCGTGAGTTCCAGCCCCGCGTCGGGCTCTGGGCTGATGGCTCAGAGCCTGGAGCCTGTTTCCGATTCTGTGTCTCCCTCTCTCTCTGCCCCTCCCCCGTTCATGCTCTGTCTCTCTCTGTCCCAAAAATAAATAAACGTTGAAAAAAAAAAATTAAAAAAAAAAAAAGCTACTACCTTTCACTCCATACCTCTCCGCAGAGGTTCCTAACACATAGCTTCCCCCCAATTCCTTATGTGGTGGTATCCAGGATGATGACACTCAAATGGCCAACAACAGCTGGAGCTCAGCAATGGCTCAGGAGGAGGTGGTGGGGAGTGAATTGTCATTAGGTATTACTCAAAACTGGGGGCGCCTGGGTGGCTCAGTTGGTTAAGCATCTGATTTCGGCTCAGGTCATGATCTCACGGTCTGTGGGTTCAAGCCCCGTGTCAAGCTCTGTGCTGACAGCTCAGAGCCTGGAGCCTGCTTCAGATTCTGTGTCTCCCTCTCTCTCTGACCCTCCCCCGGTCACGCTCTGTCTCCCTCTCTCTCTCTCTCTCAAAAATAAATAAAGATCGCCTGAAATGGCAATCTCTATAATCAACCCATAAATAAAAATACTGTAAAGTCCCCCAGAACTTACTACTTTACATGGCAAGGTGATTCTGAAGCTGTGATTAAGTTAAGGCTCTAGAGATGGCGAGATTATGCTGGACCATCCAGGCAGGACCAATGTAACAAAGAGCTTTATGAGAGACAGGAGAGTCCAAGAAGGAGCTGTGATGACAGAAGCAAAGACTGAAGCCATGAGAATGCAGGAAGGGGGACACAGGCAAAGGAATATGGAAAGTCTGTAGAAGTTGGAAGAGGCAAGGAGCAGATTCTCCGTTGCAGCCTCCAGAAGAAATATAGCCCTGAAAATACCTTGATTTTAGCACACAAGACCCATTTTCAGACTTCTGACCTCCAGAACTGTAAGCTAATTTTGTGTTGTTTTAAGCTACGAAATTAGCGATGACTTCTTACAGGAAATGAATACACAGACCATGAAAAAGTCAAAGCAATATTACATGCTCTCACCATCTCAAACCCGACCCCAGGCTACCCTGTGTACAGGAGAATCCCATGCAGAATGTTCCAGAGTCAGAACTCGCCCACTGAACACAAGGTAATGGAGTACAGTGGTTAAGAGCAAGGGCTCCAGGCCAGACTCTTGGGGCTTGAATCCCAGGTGGGCTGCTGGCTAAGTTTAAGGCCTCTATACTTTAGTCTCCCATTTAGAAGGCAGAGGCTAAGAAGAGTACCTATCTCCTGGAGTTGTTGTCAAGATCAAAAGTAATAATCCAACTAAACTGCTTAGCCGACTGAAGGTCTCATAGTAAACACTTAATATGAGCTTAATATGAGCCATTTAAGTCTTTGACCTTCTCTCCAAGGAGGAAATAAGCTGAAAGACTCTTGTCTTCCAAACCCAAAAAACTGTAAGTCAACAGACCACTGGGTCCCTCAGATCCCTAGGTATAATTTAACGGGCCCTCTCCTGTGCCTTGGCCTGTAAATTCGAGGGGTCTCCCATGTGTCTACACACTGTGTTGGCCCAAAGAGAACGCAGCTGAGCTTTCATAAATGTATTAAACTTTTCTGAAATGTGACTCACAGGAAGGAGTTCAGTCCTCGCCCTCTCACCAACTCTCTCCTCCCTGTCTCCTCAGGGTAGCGTACACGGTTGCCTTGTACTGCCAGTGCATGCCCTTGGCAGTCTTATCTTGCCTCTCAAGTGCTCCTTCCAAGACTGGCAGCACTCTATGAATGATTCTAGTTACTATAATTTTTCATCTCCCTACACTGAACATCTCTGGTTGAAAACTTCACTTAGATATTCTACTTTTATAAGACATCAACCTCAAGGGAAATGCTATGACCAGTGGAACTACTCTGAACACCTCTACCAGAAATGCACTAAAGCCAAAGGCATCCATCCAAACTACCCGGAACATTTCTAGAAATACATGCCATTCAAACCAACCCCTGCAATGCTCTTTTAAACTCCAAGAAAATAAATTATTTTTAATGAAATATCTCATTAATACTTAAAATTAATCCAAAGCATTCGCTTTATGTAGTTGAAACACATTGTAAATGCCAGTGTAAAACCTTCATTTTTACAGCTGAGGAGGCTCAAGCTCTAGAGATAAATGATTCATTGAAGGTCAAGGAACTGTGACCAGTTACCCAGGCTGCTGACCCACTAGTCGTCCTACGGTCTCCCCTGGCTCAGTAAGGGAGAGGCTGGGAAGCAATGGATGCCTAAAGGTGAAGCACAGAGTCCACACTAGTGGGAAATACTAAAAACAAACTTTCTATGTATCACTTTGGTTTATTTGTTCACTGATCATGACTAATAAATGCAGACAGAGAAAAAAATATGCTGTTAATGTGAGCCTTATGCCCTCTTAATAGGACAAAGAATCCCTTGACTAATCAATATGAACAATACATTTAATCACATTTTGTAGAACTTAAAGCATAATCTTACTATTTTAAAGAAGTGTAGAAGCATAAAGGCATCACATGTTTGCTTCTGTAACATGATGTTGCTCTTAGAGGTAACTGACTTTGATCCTGGTCAGGAATAAAACCTCTAATCTTAATACCACTTATGGAAAAAATGTCACCCATCTCTTCATTCATAGACAGTGTCTATGTGACAGGCCCTTCCAGAACCTGACTCTCCTTTCTTGAGAACTTCTAACTCCTATCTGTAGACTCTGCCCTAAGCCAGGCTCTGTGACCTTTCATGTCAGTTATCTTTGCCATAAATCTCAACTTTATCTTAATTCTGAAATATGGGCTTCTGCTTTATTTTTGAGGCCCACTCTTTACTTTGTATCCTAGATCCCATAATAAAACCCCGTATCTTTAAAAAAACAAAAACAAAAACAAAAAACCTTGGCTTATTATTGCCAGTCACTTTCCTAGGGATTATAGTCTAGCCCTTGGACCTCACATCAGTGACTAAAACCAACTACCAGACTTTCCCAGCATAGACCACTTACTGGCTCTTATCTGTATCACTGTCTACCTTTTCTGGCTCTGCTTGCTCATGAGATAAGCAAGTCCTGCAAATGGATTTCGTGGGGCCTGGCTGGTGGAACGAACACCCCTGATTGTCGTCCACCCATGAAGGCAGGCTTCACCATCATCATGGCCACCCTCCAATCTAGGAGTAAGTTTGGTCCAGACCCCACACCCTCCCAACCTGTTCTAGAGTGACCAAAATTGATCTTGTTCTAAAAAGAAAGTTTTAAAAATGTTTTAATTATTAGAGTGTGATTTTTCTTTCTATTCAGCAACCTTAATTAACTAAACTTTATATCATCTCATTGAACAAAAATCATTAAAGGTCAAGTATTTTCCACTAAAAAATAATTTCAGCATGTTCCACCAAAACTCAAGTATTATCTTTGTGTATTTTACATATACAAAATTTATATAGCAAAAACGCTTAATCTTTTGTGCCAATTCAAACTGGATGGTAATGACAGTCTTACCATCTTCAGAAGAGTTGTGAGGGCAAGTACAGGGTGGAAGGTGTCCATAGCCATTAGCAAGGTTTGCCATGGGAACAGACAAGAGTGACAATACAGAAGCCACATTCCTGACACTCCTGTGTTAGAGGACAGGATGATGGAAATTGTGTTTCTTTTTGTAAACAGTGTGGATCTGGATTAAAATTTTCCCTGCCGATATTAATTCAAGCATTAGGGGTGCCTGAGTGGCTCACTCAGTTGGTAAAGTGTCCGACTCTCGATCTCAGGTCAGGTCATGATCTCATGGTTCACTGACAAGGTGGAACCTGCTTGGAATTCTCTTCCTCTCTCCCTTTCCCTCTGCCCATCCCCAACTCAAGTGCGTGCCCTCTCTCTCTCTCTCAAAATAAACTTTAAAAAAAATAAAGCATGTTTTAAAAAAAAAATTAATTGCTTAAATTTCATGAGGCTTCAGAAGAAATCCACTGAGATCACAGCATACTATCACCTTATTCAAGAATAAAGAAGACTTGGAGGGGAACCTCCCCAAGCTAAATTATAAAAAAAGGACTACCGGGGCGCCTGGGTGGTGCAGTCGGTTAAGCGTCCGACTTCAGCCAGGTCACGATCTCGCGGTCCGTGAGTTCGAGCCCCGCGTCAGGCTCTGGGCTGATGGCTCAGAGCCTGGAGCCTGTTTCCGATTCCATGTCTCCCTCTCTCTCTCTGTCCCTCCCCCGTTCATGCTCTGTCTCTCTCTGTCCCAAAAATAAATAAAAGTTGAAAAAAAAATTAAAAAAAAAAAAAAAAAAAGGACTACCAAGTGCCAGTTCCAAACATTCCTGTATTTCCTGTCAAGTGAATAATTCTGGTTTTCATGCATTTCATAAGCATTTCATAAGTGCATTCCGCTTAGAATCTCCTCTCCCACCCTGGCATCATGTATGAGACCATACATGACAGAAACCTTGTCAAAGAGGTATCTCAAGTACTTCTATTCGCAAACGCAAGCTCCTTTAGTTATACTGCCATAACTACCACCCATGTTCACTTACCCAAACATGTTATGATACAAGCTTCAGAGCTGAGAATTAAAACCACACCTTCTACTGCCTACTCCTGTATCTTCCGTGTTACCATGCAACATTAAAGAGTTGATCTGCAAAGGAACTTGGTAGGAATAAATATGACTCCAAAGGAAAAATATTTTTTCCAGGCCAATTTAGTTTCTAACAAGTCATTATCTTCCCACCCTATGCTGCCTCTCCTGCCTCCCAACAGCCAAGTACCCAGGTGGGAAGTCTGAGAGCCTTCCAAGATTCCTTCCTCTTTCTCACCCCCACATCAAACACTAAAGGGCCTGCTGCGGTGCCTGGGTAGCTCAGTTGGTTAAGCCTCCCACTCTTGATTTGGGCTCAGGTCATGATCTCTCAGTTGGTGAGTCCCACATGGGGCTCTGCGTTGACTGCATGGAATCTGCTTGGGATTCTTGGTCTCCCTCTCTCTCTGGCCCTCCCCTGCTTGTATGCTCTCTCAAAAATAAATAAACTTAAAAAAACCAAAACAAAAAAAACAAAAAAAACTAAAGGGCCACATCCTGTACTATTTCCTAGATTGCTCTGAATTGGACTCTTTCTCCCCGAGGTCTGCCCTTGTTCAGACCTCCGTCATACCATAAATACTCCCAACTGGTTAGGCAACTTAAAGGTTACTAAGATCTAATGATAGTATGAAATGTCTGCTGGTGTCTCTGCCCTTGTTTTTAGCCAATTCAATCCATCTTCTACAAAACTCCCATCGTTACCTATCCAAAAAGAGTAATCTGCTTACATCATTTTCCTGCTTAAAATCCTTATATGGCTCTCTATTGCCTATACAGGCTAACATACAAACTCAACAGTGCAGCACAAAAACATCCTTCATAACCTGATCCCAGCCAACATACCTTTCTAGTCTGTCTCATTCTCCACCACACCCCCACACATCCCATGCTCCAGGCACAGCGGACGCCCACTGCAAGGAAGACAAACAGGTTCAACTTCACGTGCCAACTCCAAATAAGTGGTAGTGGCTGCCTGAAGCAAAGCTGAGAACTCTGAAGCTGCTTATAAATTTAGCAGCAAAAATGCAATGACTGATGAAACAGTGTCTGCTTTTGGTATGGGGAAGTGGGTGTCAGCACAAATGCCATTCTACAATTTACGTACTACTGTTCTTTGAATAGTTCTTCCACATTTCTAAACCTTGTACTTGTTGTTGCTTCTGCCTAAGTGTCCTCCCTTTATCCCACTGCTCATCCTTCAAGGCCTCCAGAAAATTGGTCTCCTCTATGAAGTCTGCCTTACATCACAACAGCACAGTCACCCTCTCCCTTAGGCTCACACGGTTTTCTGTACATGTCTCTATCACTTTAGAATTACTGTAACTGTACTGTAAGTGTTAGTTTATGCACCTGTGATCTTCTTGAAGGTATGGGTGCACTTCATTCTTCTTTGTATCTTTAAACCTGGTACAGTACACTTAGAAGGCACTCAAACACTGGTGAAGCGAATAAATGAAATCGTGGGATGGGCGATTCCTCTAACATGATATTATCGCTAAAATCCAGGAAGATATGGCCAAGCCCAGAACCAGACAACCTGTGGTGACTGACAGTGGCATTCTACCACTATTCATCACCTATCTCTCTATATATCTTTATCTCTGAAAAATACAAGATATGAGAGAAGTATACTGGGTAGAAATTTGGCTTCCAATTAGACTGGGCCATGAATGGGAAATATGAGGAAAAAAGACAACAGACCCAAATTTTTAAAAATACATTAGCCCAAGTAGCATAAAAAGATCTGAGAGTCAGTTTTCAGAAGTTACATATGGACCAGCAAATCCTGCTATTATTAGTGATATAGCCTTTCCATATACATGACACTAATCAAATCCTGATGAAATTCATACTAATGTCCCAGATTGGTTTTAATTCTTAAAATTTGGGAGTGGCATCAGGGAAATGTAAATCAAAACTACAAGGAGGTGTCACCTCATAGAAAATGGCTAAAATCAACAACACAAGAAACAACAGGTGTCGGTGAAGATGTAGAGAAAAAGGGACAATTGTGCACTGTTGGTGGGAATGCAAACTGGTACAGCCACTATGGAAAACACCTCAAAAAGGTAAATATAGAACTACTACTACAAAAACACTAATTGAAAAGGATACATGTACCCCCTATGTTTATAGCAGCATTATTTACGATAGACAAGATATGGAAGCAGCCCAGTGTCCCATCAATTGATGAATAAGGAAAAAGTGTTACAAACACACAACGAAATATTATTCAGCCATAAAAAAGAATGAAATCTTGCCATCTGCAATGACATGGATGGAGAGAGAGTATTATGCTAAGTGAAATAAGCCAATCAGAGAAAGACAAATACCATATGACTTTACTCATGTGTGGAACTTAAGAAACAAAGCAAATGAGGAAAGGGGGGAAAAAAGAGGGAGAAACAGAGACACATAAACAAAGAAACAAACTTAATTACAGAGAACAAATGGATGGTTCCAGAGGGCAGGTGCTTGCGGGTATGCATTAAATAGGTGATAGGAATTAAGGAGTACACTTGTGATGAGCACTGGGTAATATATGGAATTACTGAATCACTATATTGTACACCTGAAACTAATATAACACTGTATGTCAACTAACTGGAATTAAAACAAGAACTTTTTAAAAAATTTAAATTAGGGATGCCTGGGTGGCTCAGTCAGTTAAGCATCCAACTTTGGTTGCTCAGGTCATGATCTCATGGTTCATGGGTTCGAGCCCCGTGTTGGGCTCTGTGCTGACAGCTCAGAGCTGACCCTCTATCTGACCCTCTCCCATTTGTGTTCTGTCTCTCTTTCTCAAAAATAAGTAAACATTAAACATTTTTTTAATAAAAAATTAAAATTAAAGGTGCATGTGAGCGGCTTGGTCGATTAAGTGTCCAACTTTGGCTCTCAGGTCATGATCTCACAATTCATGAGCTCAAGCCCCGCATCGGGTTCTCTGAAGTCAGCAAAGAGCCCGCTTCAGATCCTCTGTCCCCCTCTCTCTCTGCCCCTACCCCACTTGTGCTCTTTCTCTCTCTCTCTCTCAAAAATAAATAAGAACATTAAAACAATCTTTTAATAAAATTAAAAAACAAAATGTTTGTGAGATGCAATCATTTTGGAAAAAAACTTTTGGCAGCACTTATTAACACTGAAAATACCCAACTACTATGAACTAGCAATTCTACCTTTAGGTATATACTCAACACAAATGCTATATTCGTTCACCCAAAGATCTGCTTAATAATGTTCACAACAGCATTTTCCATAATTTCCAATAGCTCAATATCCAAATGTAGGATCCAAAAAATCAAACAACCATGGATAAATTATAGTATATTAATACAAGGGGGTATGATACTAAAATGTGAATGAACTACAACTATATGCAACAATATAGATCAATCTCAGAAAGCTCAGAGAAAAAACTCACGCATTAGGCTGTATAATACTAGTTGATTCTGTACCCATAGGTTCAAATATATGCAGAACTTATGGTGTTATAATTCATGACAGTGGTGACTCTTGGGGTGGTTGCTGACTGAAAGGGTATACAGACACGTCTGCTGGGATGTTAATAACGTCCTGTTCCTTGACCTGTATGCTGATTACACAGTGTATTCACATTGTGAAAATTCATCATTTATAATTTATGCACTTTTCTGTGAGTTATACCTTAATGAAAATTTGCTTTTAAAATAAAGACAAGATAGAGACATTTACAAATAACAAAAACTGAGTGAATTTAATAGTAACAGACTTGCACTAAAGTAAATACTAAAGAAATTCTTCAAACAGAAGGGAAATGATCCCAGAAGAAAGTATAGTAATGCAGGAAGAACTACAGAGCATGGGAATGGCAAATATGTGAAAAAATCCAAATGAATATTAAATTGTACAAAAATGATGTCATATTTTAAATCTATGATAAACTAAAATACATGTCAACAATCATAAAACAACAAAAGGAGATCAACGAAGTTAGGATGTTCTAAGATCTCTGCACTGTCCGGAGAATAATACAGTAAGTAGTTTATATGAGATTTTAATAAAAATTCAATAATGCATGTTTGGTTAAGATATTTTATGAGCATATCACAAGAATATATTTTATCCACACCCTATACTCCAGAGCAGTAATGCAAATGCATGTTTACAAAATGGACAACTATTTCAAATGTGATCAATCACCAACATTCTGCATGGTTCTACTGCAGCCTCAGGGACAGCTAGCCCTGAGTATCCATAACTACTTATAACAGGAAGGCCAATGATGACAAGATTTGTCCCAAACCAGTTCTTGACCACCCACATACTCCAGTCACTCCATACTGGACCCCAGGCCACATTTCATTGACCTCCCCTCAGCTCCAGTATATCCAAGTTGAATCCCAATCAGGCTCCCCTGGCTTTAGCCCCCAGGTATCTCTCCCTTTGGGTAAACAGCGTGTACAGACTGCTCTCTCTCAACCTCTGTATTCAACTTGGCTCTATGGTATTCATTACATAACTGCGGAAAAGATGTGGTAGGCATGCCAGTAAAAGCGAAATACCAGAAAGAGATACCTCACAAATCTAACAAAGTTTGAACACCAAAAAGAACTATGCCTTATGCTATTTGAATTCTTCTTCTATATTTAAAACAAAACAACACCAGCATCAACAATCATACCCCGTGCTGGGTTCCTTAGAGGTATGTCTGATTGTAGGGCCAGAACAAAATACATACACATCATAAACCTTAAAGTTGTAGCACCAGAAAGTAAAGATGTGCTCAAAAACACAAAAGGATGGCTGCATGTCAAAGGGACACAGGAGCCAACATGAAGGAGCTTCCAATGGCTACAGCTGGAACAATTTGAGCAACAAGATAACATGGTAATGAATAACGAAGTATAAAATATACATGATTCCAGAATGATATAAATACATAAATGGGGAGGAAGGGACAAATCTTCCTTACAGAAGAAGTCCAAATAATATTAAGTAGTAACAAAATATAAAATTATATTAAAATTAAGTAATATAAAATTAAGTAGTAATAACAATATTAATTCACCCCTCCAGGAAAAGGCCCCCTTCTCGAATGCAGGCTAGACTTAGTGACTCCTTTCCAAAGAACAGATTGTAGAAAAGGTAACTCTTTACTGGAGAAACCCAGCAAATAAGTGCATATCCCCAGTGGTGTCGTGTCAATATCGTATGCCTCCATCCTACGTGATGAGAGGAGCCCCTTTCCCTATGTGGTAATAATTCTTTGCCCAAACACATAATCCCAGTCTAGTCAGGAAAACATTAGGCAAACATAAATGGAAGGATAGCCTGCAAAACCCCTGACCAGTACTCCTCAAGACTGTCAACTCAGGGGAAACCAGGAAAGTCTAAGAAATCACAACAGACCAGAAGTATTCCATACTGTATTATGGAATAATACAGTATTCCATATTATACAGGAAAAAGGCCATTAACAGACTAGGGAAATCCAAGCGAAGTATGGAGTTTAATTAATAGCAACGTGCCAGCGCTGGCTTCTTAGTTTTGACAAACAGCACAGTAGAAGATGGTAACATTAAGAGAACGGGTAAAAAGTACACAGGAATTCTCTGTGCTATCTTTCAAACTTTTCTGTATATCTAAAATTATCTCAAAATAAAAAGCTTATTGGGACACCTGGGTGGCTCAGTCAGTTAAGCCTCCGACTTCGGCTCGGGTCATGATCTTGCAGTTTACAAGTTCAAGCCCCACATCAGGCTCAGTGCTGACAACTCAGAGCCTAGAGCCTGCTTCAGATTCTGTGTCTCCTTCTCTCTCTGCCCCTCCCCCGCGCGCTCTCTCTCTCTCTCTCTCTCTCTCTCTCAAAAATAAATAAACATTTAAAAAAATGTTTATAAAAAACCCACTATTTTTGGTAATAGGCAATGTTTTCCTCAGAGTTTTAAACAAATATCTAGAAGATTGTTTCTCTTTTTTCTACTTAGCCAACAGGAAGCAAGCAGGAAACATAATATGGCTCAGATGACACTATTATGAAAGCAGGATGGGAAATGTTGCCATTTTACAGAATTTGTGATGCGGGAAAGTGATTCTGACCTTAGAAATAAAACAGGCAGAGCGTGACTCGTCATCTCTCACCAACATTTAGTCCTTGGTAGATCAATGGTTGTTTTCTTCTAAAGATGAGTCATAATTCTTGGTGAGGCTAATGGCTTTCCAAAAGAACCCCAACTTACTTAAGTACCCATATCTGTATATAACCAAACTCTTTCCACTGTTTTCCTCTGCAGAAGGCAGAAACACAGATACAAAGCACAAACGCACTATTGCACAATTTCTGCCAAAAATGTCTGTGGCTACTCTCACATAATGCAACACAACTAGAAGTATGTTGGAGGGTAAACTGGAGTCAAAAGTGACAGCAATGTTACTGATTATGGCTAAAATATCTTAATTTTGTAAATGACTACCTGAACATATCACTGAAGCCCCACCCAGGGGCCTAGAAGAGGCTTGTGTAAATAAGTGGGCTCAGGGTTGAAGCTGCACTAGCTTCGTGGTAAACTTTCCACTGTGTTTATGTTTTATCTTCTTTTCTTCAATGTCTAAAACAATTTATTTTTATATCACTCACTGCTTACACAATAGCAGGAACTCAATTCATGTTTTTAAAATTTAATTACCCAACATATTTGGACATACTGTTCAAATGGAATAATCCTTACCTATTACTGTGCCTGATAAGACATTTCACCAACCCCTAATACCATCATTCACCCCCAAACTCTACCCTGGACACATACACATAAATCTCAAAAGTTCCTTCCATTTAATGATCAGGATGTGAACACTCAAGAATTATACCAAGAATGAACAAAAATTAATCTTTTAAAATATGTTTTCACTATTTTAACCTTCTCCACAACTATTCGGTCTCTCTTTAAAATCAAATAGTATATTATTCCAGGACCAATTCTCCCACCAAATTAGCATGAAACTTGCTGAGAAGTTGACAGATCATGTCCTCTTTCCAAAGTCCAAACAAAGCCTGAATGTTTCCTATACCAAGGGATGCCGTTATTAGTATGCACGCAGGCTTTCATTGTTCCTCAAAGGAAAACCTATTACCAATCTAAGATTATTTTAAATCAAGATGTGGTCATTTTAAATGTTCTTTATACATCTACCATTATAGATACATCAAAGATTTTGAAACCAAAATCTGAAATAAGTTTTTTTTTGGTCAGATGAGTATTTAAGGACTAAGTCTGCTGAGAGACCATGCAATGGATCTAAGCTCTAATACTGCTGTTATTAATAATTCTTTGTGGCATCCCAGGGGAAAAAAAAAGTTTTAATCTTTCAAAGATCTGTATAACCTAAATTCCATCAATGGCTCTTACTAAATAATGTGTATAGTAAAATGTGTTCCAAATGCCAGTTAGGTACACTGGTGACAAAGAGCAGGCTCTATATGTAGACCCTAAGTGTCTTTAACTCATTTGACAGAGGTGTGAAAGCAAAAACTTCATCAAACTGTTACCAGACAATAAGGTCTTACTATGGCTACAAGTACATAAACATTGGGTAAAATAAAAATGTTAAGTTATCCAGCTAAGAAGAATCATAAGCCCTCTTGATTCTAAGCAAGTTTCCTTCTATCATCACAGAAATAACTTCACAAAATATACTAATTCATGATTTAATCATTTTTACTCTTAAGACATCCTTTAAAGAACTAATATTTTCTTCTTTAATTTATCTCCTTCAGTCCTTTATCACACTGCTTTCATAGCCATGTTAGTATATGGCACTAGATTATATCTGAATGCTAAATAAAATTGCCTATTCCTTTTTTTTTTTCCGTATTGGTCTCATTTCTGTGTCTCCCACATCTTTCATCATTTTCTGATTTCTTTTATAAAGTATTTCTAATTTAATTCAAACTGATTGTGAAAATTCTGGATGTATCAACACTGTTAAAAGTAAACAAGAACTAAAATCAATTACTACTATATTCAACCCCAAAACAAGTTCAGAAAGCATGTGAGCAACATGCATCCCACGCATCTATGGGATTAAGAGGAGCAATACTACTGATAGGGAACCAATACCACTTGTTCATTCATTCAACAGCAGAGGGAACAGTGGCCAGCTGAAAGACTCACTCACTGGAGGATAACCGCCAGGATCGGATTCTCCACTCTGAACACAACCCTGCGTACCACTATCATCTGCTAGACCAATAGTTCTCAACAGATCACTTTGCCCTCCCAGGGGACATTTAGACATGTCCAGAGACATTTTTCATTGTTATGACTTGGGGGAGGGGATGGGTAGTTAGTGGCATCCAGTGGGTAGAGATCATAGATGCTGCTGTACATCCTATACAGGCACAGGGAAGCCCCATACCGAATTACTCATCCAAAAATGTCAACGGTGCTGAGACTGAGAAACCCTGACCCAAACATTTGTCCCAATTCTGAGTAAAAATGCAGAATTGCAGGACCAGAGGCACCATGGTGGTGTGAAAGGACACAGAATTAGGGGAAAAAGGAAACTAAAACTTACTGAGTATCTGCTACATACTAAGCCTTGCTGTTGTCATTTTACACGCATCATCTCACTTAAACACTCTCTCGTGAAAAAGTCATCTATTCTCATTTTACAGATGACAAGGCTGGACTCAGGGTGACTGTATATGCAGAACTTGAGTGTCTTTAACTCATTAATTAAGAGAGGTTAAGGAAGTTACTCAAGGTTACTCAGCTAGGAAGGGGAGGAATCATGACCCAAATTCAAACCAAATCTGTTTCTAAGCCTAGAGGTTGAAAGACCTGGATTTTATTCAAAGTTACCAGTATGAATTTAAGCAAGTCCCTTATTTCCCTAAACCTCCATTTGGAAATAAATCAATGGGTAAATGTATGAAAATATAAATGCTGTTGATTGCCAACAACATACATGGTAAATGCCCTACAATGAAAAAGTACTTCTTAGAATTGAAGTGTCATGATTACCATTTTTCCTTAAAAACAATTTATAAATGTGCACAGTAGAAGTTACCATTAATTTTTAAGAATCAAGATTAAGTGCTCAGTTGTACCTTCTGTAGCCATGCAACTACTCTTAAAGCCTAGGAGTAAATAAATTAATATAAACAACATTTTGGTATGAACTTCCTAAAAATTTTTAATCGGTCAACCCTAAAATGCTCAAGACTGTAGCAACAACTTTGGTTGGGCTCTCTCCACAACTGGTAGCAGAAATCATGAGCAGAACTAAGGAAGAAGATGGGGTGCCTGTGTAGCGCAGTTAAGCATCTGACTATTGACTGATCTCAGTTCAAGTCATGATTTGCTGTTTGTGGGTTCAAGCCCTGCATCAGGTTCTGCGCTGATGGCTTGGAGCCTGCTTAGGATTCTCTCTCTCTCTCTCTCTCTCTCTCTCTCTCTCTCTCTCTCCATGTCCCTCCCCCCCATTCCCTCTCTCTCTCTCTCAAAATAAACTTTAAAAATTAAAAAAAAAAAAAAAGAACTAAGGAACAACAGAAAATGTTGTTTATAAATCCATTGCCACTACTGCAGGGAAACTACTATTCTCTCCATGAAAAGAGTATTACATTGAGGTCAAGATGTTATCACTCATAGGAATGATGCAAAATAATAACGATAATTCATTTTAACTACCACCAGAATACACCCTTGTCTTTGACAAGTAAACTACTGTAGGTCCATAAACATAACATAAACCACACTCTTCTGGGATCAAGTTCAGAGAAAGATAATGTCTTCTTCCTTAGTTCTGCTCATGATTTCTGCTACCAGTTGTGGAGAGAGCCCAACCAAAGTTGTTGCTACAGTCTTGAGCATTTTAGGGTTGACCGATTAAAAATCTTTAGGAAGTTCATACAAAATGTTGTTTATATTAATTTATTTACTCCTAGGCTTTAAGAGTAGTTGCATGGCTACAGAAGGTACAACTGAGCACTTAATCTTGACTGCTGTTTGTTCCTTCCAGAAGTCACCAGTACCAAATGCTACTTCTAAAAGGGGGGTGCAGGGCACCTGGGTGGCTCAGTTAAGGGTGTGATGTCTGACTCCAGCTCAAAGGTCATGATCTAGTGGCTTATGGGTTCGAGCCCCTTGTCAGGCTCTGTGCAGACAGCTCAGAGCCTGGAGCCTGCTTCAGATTCTGTGTCTCCCTCTCTCTCTGCCCCTTCCCTGCTTGCGCTCTCTCTCAAAAATAAACATTAAAAAAATAATAATAAAATAAAACGGGGTTGCACCCAACATTATTTTCCTTAGAAATGCCAGATTCCAAGGCATGGCTTTGCTGTATTTTATAATAAATTTATCTTTTAATATCACATTAATACACTGTAAGTAAATTATAATGCCGAGTATTTTCCACTAATGTTAAGTCAAAACTTAAAAACAATAAACACATCAAATAAACTAAAAACTATTTGAAATAAAATAATTTTTAAAGAATTATAAAGACTCAATTTAAATAAATAAAAGTTCTAAAATGTGTTTACCACACACACACACACACACACACACACAAATTAATGTTCTGGTGGAATTGAAAGAATTGTTATCTATAACCTTGAACGTTTTTTATTTTAAATAAGGATTTGCATTAAATGTCATTTTACTAACTACTTATGAATTACATCTTTCACCGTTAGCATTTTGATACTTTCATCAACTTTCTAAAAGTGAGGGCAGGGGCGCCTGGGTGGCGCAGTCGGTTAAGCGTCCGACCTCAGCCAGGTCACGATCTCGCGGTCTGTGAGTTCGAGCCCCATGTCAGGCTCTGGGCTGACGGCTCAGAGCCTGGAGCCTGTTTCCGATTCTGTGTCTCCCTCTCTCTCTGCCCCTCCCCCATTCATGCTCTGTCTCTCTCTGTCCCAAAAATAAATAAACGTTGAAAAAAAATTTTTTAAAAGTGAGGGCAGATTATTTCTCTATGTTCTTAACATACTTGCCTCTCAAAAGACTGAATTACATTTAAACTGACATGAAAAACCTATTATCAATCCCTTCATCACCATCACTAAATCTGAGTAAACCCTAGCTACATATTAACGTGTAGGTGATAATCTTGAAGAATTTACACCAGACAATGACCTAACCAAAATCCATTTTGTTTATCTGAAATCCTGTCAACGTTTGACTCGACAAACCTGTTTTTTCATCACCACAAATTCTAATACGCAGGTAAATAGCAGTTGTTTTATAATTTTCAAGAGCTAGATAGAAATCATTATTTAATCTCCTTCCATCTCTCCCAATATAACAAAATTCTCCTCGGGGCTTTTTATATTTCCTAACCAAAGGAATTTGTTGCCAAATTAAAAAAAAAAAAATACTATTAGCTGACTATTCATTCTGAAAGGTGTAATTTTCGTGACAGCAGAATTAAGTATCCTTGGTGAAATCTCACGTGAACCTTTCATAGCACCTATCACATCATAAATGCAACCCCAGTAAATAGCCCTGGCATGTAAATATGTATACATAGCTTATCACTAAAAGGACCCAACCCATTCCATTTCCCAAACAAGACGCGGGCAGCTGTCCTATGACAGTGTGTACAATTACCAGCGCTCTGGGCAGGTCGGATGGCCCAGCCGGAGTGAGGAGGGCGGCGCAGGCCCGCCCAGACACCCTCTTCACAGCCCCTCTTTGTGCCGCTACCCGCCCCCCACCCCCTGCTCTGACCTACGTGGGGCGCCGCTCCACCACAGCGCCAGCACCACCCTCCCCCGCCGGCCCCAGGCCCGGCTCCTCCCGGTCTCCCTTGGGAGGTGGGGGGTCGCGGGGCGGAAGAGCCGGGCCCAGGGACTGCGAGGGAAAAGTGGGGGGGGCACAGCGGGGATCCTCCTGTGGGAGGTAAGGGTCGCGGAGAGGGGGCAGGGCCCAGGGACTGCGAGGGAAAAGAGGGGCCGAGGAGGGGGTCCTCTCGTGGCGGGGGGGGGGGGGGGGGGGGGGGGGGGGGTCGCGGGGCGGAAGGACCGGGCCGGGGACCGCGAGGGAAAGGGGGTCGCGGCGGGGTTTCTCCGCGGGGACGCAGGTCGGCTGCCTCACCCGCAGCGGGGGGCGGCTCTCCCGCGTCGCCGGGCGCCAGGGTGACGGCGCCGTCCCTCCAGACACGGATCTGCGCGGCTGAACGCACGCGGTGGCGGGGCTGGCGGCGGCCGGCGTCCGCGGCACGCAGGGAGCCGCAGCATTGGTAGCACACGGCCCACGCCTGCTCCTCGTTGATGGGCTGGTTGTAGAGCCTCAGTATCTCCTCCAAGCTCAGCGCGTCCGGCGGGCCGCCCGCCGCCTCGGGGTCCGGCGGCCCCTCGCCACCCGCCGGCTCCTCCCGGGGCTCCCCGCCGCCCGCCGGGCCCGCCGGCTGAGCCATCCCGCGGGTCGGCGCTGCACTCGGCCGCCGCGCCTTGTGCCGGCGTCTCTTCAGGTCCGGAGCATCGTCTCGGCGCGCCGCCGCCTCCTCATCCCCGGAACCGCCCCGCCCAACCTGGCCGCGCGCGCCGCCGCGGGGGACCAGGCAGGGAACTGGGCGAGGGCCCGGCGGCCGTGGGCGAGCGGAGCGCGGCGAGGACGCCGCGGCCGTCCTGACCAGGCCGCCGCTGCCTTCGGCAGCCCGTAGCGACGCGATGGCGTCCGCCGGCCCCGCCCCGCGCCCGTCGCGCGCTCAGTGCCCGGGCTGCGGAGCCGCCCCTCTAGGGGTCCGCACGGCTGGGAGCGCTGGTGTGCGCTCCGCCGCCGCGCTGATCATTTCGACCGCAGCCATCCCCCGCCAAGCGGAGAGGCCGCTGGCGCTGGATCCCCCTGAAATTGGCTCGCCGGAAGTCTCATTAGGAACTCGAACCCAGCCTGGAGCGAATTCCTAATAAAGGTCTGTTGAACTGCTCCGGCACCGGCTCCCAGGCCGCCCCGCCTGCCCCCATCCACCGCAGGACCCCTCCCGCAGGGCGCTGATCCCGCGCCTCCTTCAAGCCTGCACGCGGTTTCTCTTGACCAGCCGACTTCGTACTGAGCCCGGCCTCGCTCCTTCGTCATGTCCCGGACCCGCCCTTGCCCTTTCTGGAGTAGCTGTCGCCATCAATATACCGTATAATTTATTTAGATGTATTGTTTATTGACTAGGTCCTCCCATGTTCATTGTAAGTCCCATGAGGATGGAGGCCTTTTATGGGTTTTGCTCACTGACTTCCCCAAGCGCGTAGATCAGGGCCTGGGATATAAACATTTTGTAAATAATTTGTAGACATTAATTTCGGCATCCTTCCGGATTCATTTTGTAACATTTCTAAAACTCCTCACTAAGTCTCCAATGATCACACCCATATAGTGCAATTAACCCAGTAGATTCAGACAATGTGGAATTGATATCACAGTAGCAAAATTGAACTGAGGGCAATTAGCCATAGAATTAAAGAAATACTGTACTCCCGAGGGCCTTGCTGAATTCATTGTTATGCAATAAAACATAATTCTTAGATAAAACAATCACTCATTGGTAAATGAGTTTACTTGGTAACATTCCACTCTGAGGCTAGTCCTGTGTCAGAACTTGACAGAGTTGAAAGCATCAACCAAGTAAGAAATGTATACTAACTACCAATAAAACTTTTAAGGCAGTTTGTGATATTAGATCTCACACTCTTAACTGCATCTTGCAGTAGAAATTACAGAGGTCTATTATTTATGCTTAAGAGATACCACATAGAGTAGTAGTGGGGAGAAGAGAGAAAATCAAAAGGATATTTTAAAAAAAGAGTAAGGAATTAAAAGAGAGGGGAGAAAAAAGCTTCACCCTAGTCACCTTATGATAATTTCACTACAAGAGATAACAAAACCCCCCTTAAGTAACATCACTTAATCATAGGTTCATAATTCCATTTGCAAAAATGTGCTATGTGTGCCAATGCCCTGAGAAGAAAGGTCTAATTCCTTATATAGATGTGGAAACAAAACCCCTTGATTTAAAAATGGGAGAACATTCCCAAAATTTGACATTTAAAACGTTTAGATCCTGTGTGAATTTTGAAAATAGAGGGCTTTAAAACAGTCCCGACAATGCAGAAAACTAAATGGTCTACTTTTATGGACACCACCACCATCTCCTGGCTGTATAAGATATTGCTGTCCTGTTTCACTCTGATAGCTACAGCCAACCAAGATCAATTACATTTTTGTTCTTATCTTTACTCCCCCCGCAAAAGACAATTTAAGTGAATTAATGAATTGATGAATCCATGAGCCAGTCACTTGCTACTCATAATAAATAGGGCAATAAATAAATCTCCAAGTAAAGGTTAGCAGTGAAGGGAAGAAGGGAGTGGAAGTGAGAGAAAAATCCAAATTTTACCTCAAATGTTAATATTAAAAGATGTGTTCTTTAAAATGACTCCACAACAGGATTTTTTGTCCTTTCCTAAGTGATAATTTTTAAGCATACAAATACATTTTGGTCACAGGAAGATTACATAAAATAGGTGTTGTGTGTGTGTTTTCTTTTTCCAGATACAAAATCATGACTGATATACTGTATTTCAAGTAACTTTCTGGCCTTTGTGAGTTTATATGGAATGAAGTTGAGGCAAGATGACAAGTAGAATGTTGTTTGATGTATGCAGGAAAAAACGATACATCTCCAAAATGTTAGCTATCTTCTATTATAAATCTCTTCATTATATAACCTGAACACTTGACACATTTTTATACAAAGACAGTATACTTCTACTTTTTATATGATTTTCAGAACCCTTTGAAATTTTGATAAGCCCCACATCCATCATCACAGCATTCTGAGAAGGTGACAGCTGACAACTCAAAGACTATCAGAGGTCCATATATTCTCAGGGCTGAGGCAGTACTGTGGAATGATTTGGCACCTTCCCATTTTCTCATTTTCAATTCAAATTCAAAGATTCAGATACCTTCTTGTAGAGTATATTTTGTTCCAATTTCTGTCACTGATTTTATTTTTTTTTTCTTGGCTTCACCACTTTAAAAAAATTGCTCTGTGTAGTTAAAATGTCTGAACAATTCAAATCAACATGTAAATGTCTCTTTCAAAGTGCTGTGAGATCTGTGAAAAATAGTGGCAAGTATTACTCTGAATATGATTTTAGTTTTCATTGATTTTGTTGCTGCATTTACTAAAAATGGAATTCTTGAAATTTTTAATCTTATATTTACTTATCATTTTTGCAGGATAAATGTACTTCATGCTTCACACTCTGGACATGCTGGGTGAGCTGCTATGAGTCTTTCAGGGAGCACAATCTGCCTGTGCAGCCCAAGCTTAATCCAGTCACTCCCAGACAACTGCTCCTAAGAGGCACATTCACCTAGAAAAGTGCACCAAAAAGGAAAAAATAGAACAGCATATTTTTTTCAGTGTTTATAACCTAAATTTTCATTGCCCACAATTATACTACTTTATAATTTTAAAAGTGAACATTTTATACTTTCAAAGTGCTTTCTTCAGTTACACAACTTGAAGGTCAGATATTATTATCCCTATCTTACAGAAGATAAAATATAGGACTAGTAAATGAAAGAGATGGGACTGGAATCCAGGCCTCCTGACCGGCTCAGCTCTTTCTGCTACTTACATTGTCTCTCTACATTGGCACAGAGCAAGAAAAAAGTCCTCACACTTCATTCCTCACTCCACCAAGCATGAGTAGTAAATAAAAAGCAGATGTTTTGAATTTGTACATCCCACTATGATCAACTAAACTTTTGCTATTTCAAACACTTTCAAAGAATAATGTGATACCCCATCTCCCTCCATTTGTCCTGGCATTAAGTTTCACCATAGCGGTCATCTCCCGATAGTAATTATCTTCAAGGTGATCTATAATGACTCCATCCCCATCAGAGAATTGCAGATTATCACTCCTCTAAGGAGGCTAATTCCATCAACAATCCTAAGTGCAGTTTGAAATGTGCGTCTTGTAATTTTGGTAATTAAACTGAATCAACCCAAAATCTTTAAAATTAGTCATGAAAACTAGCATGTTACCTTATACAGAGAACCAAAAGTATATAGACCAGATAAGAATACAGCAAAATTGGTTTCTTCTGGTCTGTACTTGTAAAAGAATTAACTTTTTCCCCCAATGCCGAAGATAAATGTTCATTGAGAAACATTTAGAAAATTCCCATGAATACCCTTTTCCGAAGTTGTATTCTAAACCAGTTGTTTGCCACAACATATTCATTCCATAGCATCTAATGTATTCATAAATTTACCTATCCTACTTTGATGAGATCAAGTTACATACCCACTGATAAAAACTGAGGAGAAGTAGAGGAATGAGGTAAAATATCTCAACAGTAGCATATCAGTATGTTCATGAAGGATTTGGGGAAATACTCGGTCAAACGATAGTCATGTTTCACCTTATTAACGTGATTCTCCTTTGAAACAATTACTTTTAAACCAACAAGGAAAGATGGTCTTCTGATTCTGATAGTTAAGTGGAATCATTAGCTTCAATTAGTAAAGAAGATTCGATTTGGAAAAGACCTCATAGATCTAAATCTTAGCACAACCCATTATTTTACTTATAAAAATTTGAGTCTGCAGAGGTTAAGTGACTTACCGCAAATTACTGACAGTTGCCAAAAGTAAATATACTTCAAATATACTTCCTTTAACATAAGGTTTTTAGATCCTGTTTTTTACCCATATTACCTTACCTCTCATCAGATTTCAAGTTAGGATAAGCAGTAGCTTATTTCTCAATTCCAATGGAAAATTGAAAAGAACACAAGGCACAAAAATATCTTTATTTGATAGCAAAATTTTGATGTTCAACAATACTTGCTTGAAAATTGTAGAGTTCTCAATAAAACTTTTAAGAAACCAGAGTTTTAGGTTGTGTAAGTTAAAGAGAAATAATCCATTTTCAGACTGAAGTCATACTCTGTTGTTGTTTTTTTCATTGTGTTAATGAAGTCATACTGATGAGGTAAAGCTAAAATATTTTTTCAAACCTCTATATTTAATTTTTGCTGAACTTTATACAAAAAAAAAAAAAGTCCCTTTCTTATTGTTCAAAAGATTGTCTTTTTTCCCTAGTGTGCAGGTAGTAGTCTGGAGCTGCTCTTGGCCCTAGCATATTCTATATGACTCTGTGAAAGGTTCATTTCTCTTCCAAGGTTAATATGTAACTAGCACAAAATATGGCTTACCTTTAATTCAATTAAATAAGCAATGAATTAAGCCTTGCTTTGGTAATTTTTGCGGACAGGTATAGGTAGGGCAGGACTCCTTACATTTTAGCAGTGCTTTTCCCTCAGGTTTTTCCCCAAACTCTTTTCTTAACCTGAATTCTTGTGTCCTCTTGATCCTTTCTTAATAGCCATTAATGGAGTACAATGTCTTTCTTTCTCTTATTTGCTATGCATGTTCATTCCTCATGAGAACTGGAAGTATAAACCTGGTTCCTCCTTTTTGTCTAGTAATCATAATCCTTTTTAAGAGATGTTAGAAAAACATCATTGACATTAAAATTCATAAAGACATGACTCCTAGATCTCAACCTAAAACTGTGACAATATTTTAAACAAACTTCCTAACACTTTGCTAATTATCATTTTTCAAGTGCAATACTGTCATAATGCCATTTGACATTTTCAGTTTTAACTAAATTATATAGTATTCATTTTTTTCTTTGTAGCAGAAGCAATTTTTATGTTGTAGGATTATAAATATTGGGCCAACTTTCCTCAGCTAAAACAGAGCACTAGAGCAAGCACCAAGATAATTTAGGCCAACTGTTCACAACTTTTATTCTGACCTAACACATAAGATAGAGGACATTTGTTTATACAACATTCCTACAAGCATATCCAGGGATATTTCACATTCTCAGCCACCTAGCTATATACCTCCACTTATTTCTCTCCCACAGAGGAAAGCTTATCATTATGCGAAAATGAACATGACATCGTTAAAAGCCCAATGGTGTAGCGTTAACCCCTTGAATTTGTCTTGTAAAGTAAATTAATACATTAATACTTAAAACTCTTTCAAAGCACCTAAAAATGTGTAAAATAACTAAGAAGAGTTTATGAAGTAACATATAGAAGTCTATTAAAAGATCACAAGAGATTATCTAATGCAAAGCCGTAAGTAACCTTGCCATTAAGTTTACCTGTGCAGTTCACGACACAAAAAGTAGCACTTTTCAGTGATTGACCAAATGACAAGAACCTCTTTTACATATATTTAAGAAAAAATATACTATATAAAGACATATTTCAAAAAGACTTCGGGTAATTCTGAAAATGTCTTTGAAAAAGAACATAATATTGCCATGGAAATTTGCAAAGAAGTAACCTTTGAATTAATTTCTTCTACTATATTTAAAACAACTGCTACTGGTAATGTATAAGCTATTTAACCGATTCTTACTATCAGGTTTATTAAGAACTGAAGATTCCAACCTAACATCTTTGAACTAATCCAAAGACACTAGTTTTAGTAATATATTGCCAGAAAAAATTAATCAAGTTTCATTCAAAACATTATTTATAACTTTAGTTTAAAAAATTCCATATATCACTGGAATCAAGGTAGTATAAAACTAAAATTGATTCTCATAAGTTAAGATGTATATGAGAAACCCTAGAGCAACTATCAAAAAATAAATAAAAATACAATGACAAAACGGTTAAAGACATTAAATGCTACATTAGAAAATATTCACTTAATGCAAAAGCAAGCAGTAAAGGAGAAATAAAGGAATAAAAAAGGCATGAAACACAAAACAAAAAGTTAAATGGCAGACATTAAACCCAGCTACACCAATAAGAACATTAAATGTGAATGGATTTAACAATCCAGACAAAAGGCAGAGACTGTCAGATTGGGGAAAAAAATAAGATTTGACTATACACCATATACAAGGGATACACTTTAAACTGAAAGATATGAATTGATTAAAAGTTAAAGGATAGAAGAAGATATAATCATGTAAACAGCAACCACAAGAAAGTTATACTAATATCAGAAAAAGTAGACTTTAAAACAAAAATATTATTAGAGACAAAAAGGGACATTTTAAAAAGGACATATGCACATGACAATTACAATCATATATATCAAAGTGCCAAAATATATCAAACAAAACCTGAAAGGAATGTAGGGAGAAATAAAAACTCAGCAGCAATAGTTGGAGGACTTTAGGGACACTTGGGTGGCTCAGTTGGTTAAGCATCCAACTCTTAATTTCACCACAAGTCATGATCTCATGGTTTGTGAGTTCGAGCGCCACATCAAACTGTTAGTGCTGAGCCTGCTTGGGATTCTCTCTCTCCCTCTCTCTCAAAATAAATAGATAAAAAAAAAAAAATAGTTGGAAGATTTCAATACTCTTCTTTCATTAATGACTGAACAACTAGAATAAACCATTAATGGATACATAAACAAGGATATATTTGAACACTATAAACAACCAGACCTAACAGACATCTATAGAACACTCCACCCAGCAACAGAATATACTTTTTTTCTTAATGCACATGTGAACATTCTCCAGGATAAATATGTTAAGCCACAAAACAAACCTCAATAAATGTAAGAGGATAGAAATAATACAAAGTATGTCCCCTGGCCACAATAGAATGAAATTAGAAATCAATAGCAGGAGAAAAAATTGGTTAACTCACAAACATATGGAAATTAACACTCTCCTAAATAGCCAATGGTCAAAGAAGAAATCAAAAGAGACATCAGAAAATACTTTGATATGGATGAAAATGAAAAAAAAAATACCAAAATTAATGAGATGCATATGAAGGAGTGCTTACAGGAAAATTTATAGCTGTAAATGACTATATTAAGAAGAAAGATCTCAAATCAATAACCTAACCTTCCACATTAAGATACCAGAAAAAGAAGTACAACTAAACCTAAAGCAAGAAGGACAGAAATAATAAAGATCAGGGTAGAAATGAATGAAAAAGGAATAGAAAAACAACAAAGAAAAATCAGTGACACCAAACCCTAGTTCTTTGTTATGATCAACAAAATTGGAAAAAAAAAAAAGAGAGAGAGAAGACTCCCATTAGTAGGATCAGAAATGAAAGAGGGGGCTGCCTGGGTGGCTCAGTAGGTTGGGCATCCGATTTCAGCTCAGGTCATGATCTCACCGTCCATAGGTTCAAGCCCCGCATCAGACTCTGTGCTGACAGCTCGGAGCCTGGAGCCTGCTTTGGATTCTGTGTCTCCCTCTCTCTCTGCCCCTCCCCCGCTCAAGCTCTGTCTCTGTCTCTCTCAAAAATAAATAAACATTAAAAAAAATTTTTTTTAGGGGCGCCTGGGTGGCGCAGTCGGTTAAGCGTCCGACTTCAGCCAGGTCACGATCTCGCGGTCCGTGAGTTCGAGCCCCGCGTCAGGCTCTGGGCTGATGGCTCAGAGCCTGGAGCCTGTTTCCAATTCTGTGTCTCCCTCTCTCTCTGCCCCTCCCCCGTTCATGCTCTGTCTCTCTCTGTCCCAAAAATAAATAAACGTTGAAAAAAAAAATAAAATAAATAAAATAAAATAAAATAAATTTTTTTTAAAGAAATGAAAGAGAATCATCATCACTGGCCTTATAAATATAAAAAGGATTATGAAGAAATACCATGAACAACTGTACACCAAAATTAGATAACTTAGATGAAATGGATAAATTCCTATAAAGACACAAACTATCAAAACTGCCTCAAGAAGAAACAGACAATCTGGATAGACCTATAACAAGTGAAGCAATTGAGTTTGCAATCAAAAAACTACTCACAAAGCCCAGGAACAGATGGTTTCTGAATTCTACCAATTAAAGTGAAAACTGAATCAACTTTGCACAAACTCTTCCAAAAAACAGAAGTGAGGAACACTTCCCAATTCATTTTATGAGACCAGGATTATCCTGATATCAAAATCAGACAAAAGATATTACAAGAAAAGTAAATTACAAACCAGTATCTCTTATGAATACAGATCAAAAAAATCCTCATCAAAATACTAGCAAACTGAACACATAGCAGCATTTAAAAAGAATTATACACCATGACCAAGTACAATTTATCCTAGAATTTCAAAGTTGGTTTAACATTTGAAAATCAAGTCATGTACTACAGTATATCAATAAATAAGAAACAAAAATCACATGATCATCTCATTAGATGTAGAAAGAGCATCTGACAAAAATCCAACACCCTTTCATAATAAAAATAAAAACAACTAGGAGTGAGATGGGAACTTCCTCAACCTGATGAAGGGTATCTATGATAAGTTAACATCATAGTTAATGGTGAGTTATTTCTCCCTAACATCATGAACAAGACAAGAATATCTGCTCTCATCACGTCTCTTCAACACTGTGTTGGAGGTACTAGCCAGAGCAATTAGGTAAATGAATGAATGAACGAATGAATGAATAAATGTCATCTAGGTTGGAAATGCAGAAGTAAAACTACTTCTATTTGCAGGTGTCATAATCGTGTATAAAGAAAATCCTAGGGAATCCACTAAAAAAACTATTGGAATTACTAAATGAGGTCAGCAAGCTTGCATGATACAAGATGAATCTACAAAAATCAATTATATTTTTAATCACTTGCAATGAACAATCAAACATGAAACTAAGAAAACATTTACAATAGCCATCAAAAAGATAAAACGGGAATAAATTTAACAAAAGTACAAAACTTATACTCTGAAAACTACAAAACATTGTTGAGAAAAATTAAAGATTTAAAATAAATGGGAAAACAAGCCATGCTCATAAATCAAAAGACTTAACATTGTTAAGATGGCTATACTCCTCAAGGGGCACCTGGCTGGCTCACTTCGTAAAACATCCAACTCTTGATCTCAGGATTATGAGTTAAAGTCCCATGTTGGTGCTTTTAGGGGAGAAAAAAATGCCAATACTGCCCAAAGCGATCCACAAATTCAAGGCAATCCCTCTTATAATTCTGGTGTCTGATCTTGCCATTTTCAATGATGTAGATGGAGCTAGAATATATTATGCTAAGTGAAATAAGTCAATCAGAGAAAGACAAATACCATGATTTCATTCATATGTGGAATTTAAGAATCAAAACAGATTAACATATGGGAAGAGGGTGGGAAGAGAAGAGAGGGAAACAAACCACAAAAGACTTAATGACAGAGAACAAACTAAGGGGTTGACAGAGGGAGGGAGGTAGGGAGATGGGCTAGATGAGTGATGAGCACTAAGGAGGGCACTTGTGATAAGCATTGGGTGTTGTATGTAAGTGATGGATGAATCACTGAATTCTACTCCTGAAACAAACAAACTTCTGGTTGTTTTATAGAAACTGACAAGCTGATTCCAAAATTCATATGGAATTGCAAAGGACTCAGAATAGCCAAAACAATCTTGAAAAAGAACAAAGTGGAGGACTCTCACACTTTCCAAATTCATTTTCTTTAAAAAAAATTTTTTTTAATGTTTTTATTTTTGAGAGACAGAGTGTGAGTGGGAGAGGGGCAAAAGAGAGAGAGGGAGACACAGAATCTGAAGTAGGATCCAGGCTCTGAGCTGTCAGCACAGAGCCCGACACAGGGCTCAAACACATGAACCGTCAGATCATGCCCTGAGCCGAAGTCGGACGCTTAACCGACTAAGCCACCCATGCACTCATTTTCTTTTGAATTAAGCGCTACACCCAACATGGGGCTTGAAGTCACAACCCCAAGATCAAGAGTCACATGCTCCACCAACTGAGCCAGCCAGGCACCCCTCATACTTCCCAATTTCAAAACATACAACAAAGCAATTATAGATGATCAAAATGTGGTAGAGGAACAATAAAAAGAGTGGCACAATAACAACAGAGAATCATGACTCTCTATTCCTACATCTTTTGTCAACTAACAAGGTTGTCAACATCATTCAATGGGGATAAAATAGTCTTTTCAACAAATGGTGATGAAATACCTCAATATTTATATGCAAAAGAATGAAGAATGTTACCTGACAACATACATAAAACTTAACTGAAAAGGGATCAAAGACCTAAGAGCTAACACCATAAAACTCTTAGAAGAAAACAGGGGTAAATCTTCATCATCTTAGATTTGGCAATGGATTCTTAGATATGACAATAAAAGCAAGAGCAACAACAACAAAACAGATAAATTGTCCTTTGTCAAATTAATAACTTTAGTATTTCAAAGACACAATCAAGAAGACAACCCATAGAATGGAAGAAAACATAGACAAATCATACTATCTGATAGGAGACTTGTATTTAAAATATATAAAAGACTCTTACAACTCAGTAATAAAAAGACAACCCAACTTAAAAATGGGCAATGGATCTAAATAGACATTTCTTCAAGGAAGATATACAAATGGCCAACAAACACGTGAAAAAAAATGCTCAGCATCATTAGAGATCAGGGAAATGCAAATAAAAACCACAGGGAGATACCACTTCACACACCCTAGGATGACTAGAATCAGAAAGTCAGGTAATAACAAGGTGTTGGCAAGAATGTGAAGAAATCAGAACCTTCATCCACTGCTGGTGGGATTGGAAAGTGGTGCAGTTGCTTTGGAAATCTATTTGGCATTTCACTAAAATGTTAATTATTATATTAACCCAGCAATTCCTCTCATAGGTATATACTGAAAAGAAATGAAGACACATGCCCACACAAAACCTTGGACGTGAATGTTTATAGCAGCATTATTTAGCCAAAAGATGGAAACAACCAAAATGTCTATTGATTGACAAATAAATACACAAATATGATGTAACTATGCAAGGGAAATTTTGCCCAAAAAAGGAATGACATAATGATACATGCTACAACATGGATAAATCTTATACATTATGCTAAGTGAAAGAAGCCAGTCACAAAAGACCATATATGATTCCATTCATAAGAAAATCCAGAATAGGGAAATCTACATAGAAAGTAGATTACTGGTTGCTTGGGGCTAGGAGGCAAAGAGGGGAGATAGAGTAATAGTTGAAGGGTACAGTGTTTCTTTTTGAGGTGGTAAAATGTTCTAAAATTGATTGATGATGGTTGCACATCTCTCTGACTGTATGCAAACCACTGAACTATATACTTTTTTTGAATTATATACTTTAAAATGGTTAATTGTATAGTAGGCAAATTATATTAATAAAGCTGTTAAAAATTAGTGATAAAATCTGTTTGCTTATGCTCAAATCAAATAGATTTAACTTCTGACAATCATCTTACAGTTTAGTACTACCATTGCTCCCATTCCCTCACTGGACACTTTGTATAAGGAAAAGATTTTGTAAAAGTTCAGTAACAAGTAGCCAGTTAAACAACTAATTTGTAAATAAATGGATTTCAGAATTAAAACAGACTGAATAGGACTGAACTATTTTCTAGATGCATGTTAGTGGGCACTACTCTTATATGTCAGTTTACTGAATCTCTTAAGTATACAAATAGTTGAATTCTACACCACAAGGAATCTCAAGGAGCTCACTACCCCTCTAAGGGCTTCAGCTTCCCTAGGCCAGACTCCCTGAAAGGTAATTCTGGCCTCATCTGTCATTGACCTGATGCCCCAAATATCACCGCAATTTTTTATAGGTTATGTGATAAGTATCATAAAGACTGGTGCCTTCCATGTCCCTGTCTTGGGTAGAACCACTAAAATGAAAATTTTCCATACTATGTGGGTTACTTGGTCATATCCTGAAATGCCATCCCCAGAGGAAAAAAAAAAAAACTCACATTGTACAGAGATACAGCAAAAAAGAAGCAAACTCAAAGTCAGAACTTGGCTCTAGAACTGATCTATTAGAAATATTATCTTTAGACAGGGAACTTCACTTCTCTAGATCTCCATTTCATTACTATATAAATTAAGTGGACTAGAAGACCTAAGATTCTGTTCAAGTCCAAAATCCTGTAATTCAAAACCGTGAAATATTAAATCACATGTAAAAATAGCATAAGTATAATGGTAGTTAAAACTGTATAGATGCAAAACCAAAAAAAAAAAAAAATAGCTACCTTCAAAAACACTAGGAAACATCTGTTTTTGGAGTATTAGTACAAGTCTAAATTCCATAGAATCAGAGAAAGAAATCTTTCCTGAGAGTATATGTGAACTAACAACCAGCTAATAACCTCCTCTACCTTCCCTTCTAGTATCCATGACTATTTCAACACTGGTGCATGTAGTGAATTCACAAACCAAATAAAGGTCCAATGTAATTACAAGGCCTATGCCAACCAAATCTCAGAAGAAAATAGTAAACATTTAATACCCACACTTAAATGCATTGATGACTGTAAGTGAACTTGTGTTTTAAATGTAGAATATGCTATAAAAATATAGAATATGCTATAAACAATAAACAATAGGTTCTTCAAAATTAGATGGCTTCCAGTTTATATGTTTGACTATTTTGTTTTTAATATTTTATAAAGGCTTTGGCTAATCCCAAATTATTTTTCAACTGCCAACAGCTTGAAAACAATGCTACTTTTTCATTGGTTTAAAAGTTAAGAGCACGTTAAAAAAGGGGCGCCTGGGTGGCTCAGTCAGTTAAGCGTCTGACTTCAGCTCAGGCCATGATCTCACTGCTTTGTGAGTTCGAGCCCCGCATCAGGCTCTGCGCTGACAGCTCGGAGCCTGGAGCCTGCTTCAGATTCTGTGGCTCCCTCTCTCTCTCTCTGCCCCTCCCCCACTCACACTCTGTGTCCCTCAAAAAATAAATAAATATTTAAAAAAAAAAAGCATGTTAAAAAAACAGATAATCTAATTCCTGTACTTATTTCCATTAAATAGAAAGTATGAAATTATTATCTGAACTGTAGTCTAACCTTAACTATGTTCCTGTTTAGTACAGCATGAAATCAGAAGTATAAATGGGTTAAACAATCGATGGTTTGTAACTAATGTATTCTGATGGTCAGCTATATGGTATAGAATAGTAATTTAATAGCAACAGTCTTTTCAAATATAAAGGCTACTTTTTTTGGTTCAAACCTTGTCCTTGTTAAAAAGTAGAAAACTGGGTTTCAAATACGTGTACTTTCCAGAACTGCCAGGTGGTCAATGTGTTTTTGCAGATATCAAAAAATGTATACCTCAATACAAGAAAAAAATTTAACAGCACTTGGAGTGTTCACTTGGTTGGAACTAAATTTAATAACTTTTATTCAACAGGTTCATGCTAGAGTAATGAACTTTCTAGGGTTCTGATAATCTTCTACTAAATAAATACACCTATGTATTATACACACACACACATATATATGTATAGGGAACTGTACTAGCGTACATATTGTCTAAAAGAACATATTAAAGACATTATATAAAAAATTTTACATTTTTAATAGGAAAACAACCTTTATGACAGCTAAATAGACAAGATATATTTAATTTTTAAAAAGAAAAATTGTTAGTAATAAGAGAATTCTAGTGATAAATGCACTGAAATAATCTTTTGAAATAAACCACCTTTACAGAAAATTATTAATGCCAGACTCTATTAAAGTGAATAAAAAGGAAATTTATTTCAGAATTTATACCAAAGGTGCATTATGGATACATGTGTTACTCTGGTACAGTAAGGCAGGAAGCCCAGCCTCAATGATAATATAGCCTTCATCCTAACATAGTCTGCCTCTTAGTATGTGCCTCATAAATAGTTTGTTCCAAAAGGTGAAAATTACAAGCGATTTTCTCTATTGATAGCTTTATGAGTAATTTTGACAACAGAATAAAAAAGTCTTAATTCTTATTTTTCTAATTATCTAAAGTCATGTCAGTCTCACAAGAAATATCTGATTATTGTTTTCAAAGAAAATTGAGAAGAGGGATATTTTCAGACTTTTTAAGCAAGCTAAATCATAAATACCATATATAAAAATAAAAGGTAAATTTTAGGCTACCTCTAGATTTTAATTTTTTTAAAAAACATTAAATCATTTTATTTGCAATGGTGAGGTAAAGTGATGAAAAGAAAAACTTGCACAGGTGCTTTCTTAAGAAGACCAATGGAAAAAGCAACTGAATCAAGAACTGTGCATAGAGGTGCTGAATGGACAGTCATAGCTACCACATCATGCAGTTTATTACAAAAAGTGAAACTGCTATAGCTTTTTTAATGTTCACTGTTGCTCTCTTAAAAACTTGCTCAATTTTAGGGGCACCTGGGTGGCTCAGTCAGTTAAGCATCTAACTTCGGTTCAGATCATGATCTTGCGGTTGATGAGTTCAAGCCCCACATTGGGCTCTGTGCTGACAGCTCAGAGGCTAGAGCCTGCTTTGGATTCTGTGTCTCCCTCTCTCTCTGCCCCTCCCCTGCTTGCACTGTCTCTATCTCTCAAAAATAAATAAACATTAAAAAAAATTTATATATAAAAAAAAGGCTTGCTCGATTTTAAAACAAGTATCAGAAGGAAGTCCCTTACATATGCTTATATTTCAGTGGCCTCACATAATGATTCTCCCATTTAGAGTAGTTACATATACACTGATGTTTTTATCACAATGAAAAAAGGGAAGAAAGAAAAACAAATGTGGGGTCCTAAGATGGAATCCATGAAGAGGCTAATAATGGATCCTTTGACTACAGAAAATCAGCAACAGACTGCAAATATTAATTATAGAAAACAAGGGCACCTGGGTGGCTCAGTTGGTTAAGTGTCCGACTTTGGCTCAGGTCATGATCTCAGAGATCATGAGTTTGAGCCCTGCGTCGGGCTCTGTGCTGACAACTCAGAGCCTGGAGCCTGCTTGTTCTCTGCCCTCTCTCTCTGCCCCTCCCCTGCTTGCACTCTGTCTCTCTTAAAAAAATAAATTAAAAAAAATTAATTATAGAAAACACTTTATCAGTATCATAAAAAAAGAGTATGATAAATTTTTTCTAAAATACTCAATTCATTTTTATGATAATTCAATCAAATACTTATAAATTATTCATGTACTTTTCTGTGAGTTTTTTTTATTATTAATATTTATGTTTTCGGGTATTAGTTTTTCCTGCTCTTGCATTGAAGTCCTCCCATAAATCCCTGGAAAGTCATAAATATCCCTATAGCCATGGGTAAACCACTAAAGTGATAATTCATCAAGATGTATTTTTACCTAATAAATAAATCTGTTGTGAGGTTAATTTCTATTTATATAAAATAATCTCATTTAAGCTATGAAAAATAATGTTCCATATTGACTTTACTATGGCTCAAACCCTCAGACAAATAAGTATCTTGCTGATTGCCTGTTAATGCAAAGAAAACTGGGTAAATTTTATATTCATATTTAAACTACTGAATACCTGTAAACAAAGTAGCATTTATTAAAATAAAATAAACACTTAATTTATACTAAATTCCACTCAGATTTATACAAGTTTTTCATTCTTAATTTTTAAATACATACATGATTTTTTTCAAACATTTTCAGTCAGGTATATACAATAGTAAAATGTGACATCCAAGCCAGAATATGATTTTTAAAATAATGAACCTCTAAACAGCTAGTAATGTACAATGTGTAAAATTCCAATAAAATACAGGTATATTCTTACAGAAATGTTAGTCCTATAATACTGAGCGATATTTACAAGCAAACATGATCCAAACAGCACATGCAGATTCAGGGTAAGTAAACACTCGGACACGAACTGCCAGTCGCACCTGGTCTCCACGGCAACAGATTATTTCTTCACAGAAAGGAGACCTACAGAAGAAAGAAGATTTATTCAATTAAGAAGTGAACATAGGTTTTACTTTTTTCCAAGTAAGTCAGCATTTAAAATAATTTTTAAAAATCCTGTCTCGCTACCAACAGCCCTGTAATTTTGGTTAAGCTATCCGAAATATAGAACATTTCCTCACAGTGTATAAATTTAAAAAATTACACTAGAAAAGATCAGAAATCTTCAACTAATATTGCACCAAAATCAATGGGAAAATTATCCAACTACCTAGAGCTACATTTCAGACTCACAATCTGTGGCAAGGAAAAGAAATCATTATAAAATTTCATTATGTGATTCTAAAATCATTCCTAAAAAACCAGACTAACAGATTGCTAAAACTGTTAAGCCAATAATAACATTTATGAATTCGAAAAGTCATTCACCGAAGACATGTGGCAAATGCACGCCTTGCATTTCTATATACAAAATGTATTGGGAACCCTTTAAATGTGTGACCATCAGGTACAGCCCTCCTTATGGCATCTTGAAATTCTTCATTGCCTGCAGATATACTTGTTGTACGCTCAAATTCATAAGAAGCCAAAGCTGGTGATAAGAGATAGGAAAGCTGGTCTTCCCAAACAGTGGTGAGACCAAGATCCTATAGCAATCAAAAGACAAAAGAAAGAAAGAAAAGGTGAAATACACTAATATTTTAGAAACCAATTGTTAAGTGTTGACTATTTTAACATATGCCAAGAGAAAATTCTTAAAACCTGTCATAATTTTTTAAACTTTCTAGTAACTATTATAAAGACACATGCAAATAAAAAATAAAAGGAACTATAGGTATCTGGTTTTAGTTCTTAGAGGAAAAAAATGTTTTTTCTTTTTTTTTAAGTTTATTTATTTATTTATTTTGAGAGAGAGAGAGAGAGAGAGACAGGGCAGAGACAGAATCTCAAACAGGATCCATGCTGTCAGCGCAGAGCCTGACAAGGGGCTCAATCTCACAACCACGAGATCATGACCTGAGCTGAAATCAAGAGTCAGATACGCTTAACTGACTGAGCTCCCCAGGTACCCCCAACAAAAAATTTTCAATACAATGATGTTAGTAAAGGCTCCAAAATCCTATACTTCCTTAATATCCACTAGAAAAGACCATGTGGAGTAGTCCTACTATGAAAAACATGGTATCACTGAATTTTGAGATCACATTTTATTTGACTTTATTTTTTTTTTTTTAATTTTTTTTTTCAAACATTTATTTATTTTTGGGACAGAGAGAGACAGAGCATGAACGGGGGAGGGGCAGAGAGAGAGGGAGACACAGAATCGGAAACAGGATCCAGGCTCTGAGCCATCAGCCCAGAGCCTGACGCGGGGCTCGAACTCATGGACCGCAAGATCGTGACCTGGCTGAAGTCAGACGCTTAACCGACTGCACCACCCAGGCGCCCCACATTTTATTTGACTTTAAATAATACAATTGAATCTGCTTAATTTGAGAGCTCCAACATAAATTTAACTGTAGTAGGGGAGAAAAGTCAACAAATGAATTGCACGTATAATTAAACTCAAGTATTTATTGAGCATTAACTCTTAAAAAAACACTAACTTTTATACTGTAAAGAGATAAAAAGATGAAAAAGACATGCTATAGGCCCTCAGGGAGTTTAAAACATGTTTCTATGAAATGTTGAAGGCAATTATGATTTCATTTATATACATCAGAGAAACTACAGATAGTGAGACACATGACATTTTAAAAACAGTTATAAACATAAAAAACTTCTCAAAATTCTAAATATTTTGATATAATAAATCTCTAGCATTTCTTGATTTTGCATTCAAGGTTTTTACTGGTTCCAAGTGACCTCAAAGGTCCAGTATCATCCATCTATTTCCAGCAGCAAAAGCAAATCTCACTTGCTGATTTACAGGCACTACTAACTTAGTGATCAACACTGGTATCTAGCTCAGTTTTGTTTTTTTTTTTAATTTTTTAAATTTTTTTGGAGGGGGTGCCTGGATGGCTCCGTTGGTTAAGTGTCTGATTCTTGGTTTCAGCTCAGGTCGTGATCCCGAAGTTGTGGGATCGAGCCCTGGGTCAGGGCTGTCTGTGCAGAGACTGCTTGGGATTCTCTCTCTCCCTCTCTCTGCCTCTCCCCTGCTCATATGCATGCACTCTCTCTCAAAATAAATCAAATAAACTTAAAGAAAATAATAACAAAGAATAATTTTTTTAAGCTTACTTATTTTGAGACAGAGACTATGCAAGCAGGGAAGGGACTGAGAGAGGAACAGACAGAATCCCAAGCAGGCTCTGCACTGTCAGTACAGAGCCCGAGGTGGGTGGTGAACTGTGAGATCGTGACCTGAGCTGAGATCAAGAGTCAGACGCTTAACCAACCAAGCCACTCAGGCACCCCTGTTTTCTTTCTCTATTCAAATTCTTATAATGTAATAAAATACTGGTTTTGTTTGTAAACAAAACCTAAGAAAATTAAAATGCAGTATGAGTGATGGAGGGAAAGGGGCAGTAATGAGGGGCTTTCATTCCCAGCAGTGTAGTGAACTAGATCCTTGAGCAACCTATTGCTGAGAACTACAAATGCCAGACTAAATATTTTCCAAAATACTTTTAGATGCTTTGATGAATTAGCAAGTAAGTATGGCAGATTTTAGAGGCCAAAGCTAATAGTAACTGGAGCCCAGAAAACATATCTATCAGTTTGCCTTTGATGGCCTCAAGAAACACAGAAAACAGGATTCATCAAAAGGTGAATTAGAAATAAATTTTCTGAGATTCTAGTCCTTTATCGGTTATATGTGTTGCAAATAACTTTCCCCATTCCAGTACTGCTCTTTTCAGCCTCTGACTGGTTTATTTTAATGAACAAAAATTCTTAAAATACACTAATCTTTTATGATTAATGCTTTTTATGTCTTCGTTAATGTACTTTACAAAAGAAATCAAAATGGCTAATAAAGAGGTTTGACCTCATAAGTAATCAGGAAAATGCAAATTAAAGCTAGAAGGATGTAATTTTACATCTACCTAAGTTAGTGTAATAGGAAGAAAAAAACAAACAAAACTAACCTGGAAAAAATGGATATAAAAAATTATAACCCAATATTTTCAATAGGGAATAATACGAATAAGTACTTCACAAAAAAGAAATAAAAACAGTAGTATTTAACAAAATCTGAACTAGTTCACCACTCTTTATTTCTAGAAGGAAGTAATAAATTTTAAAAGTATTGGTGGGGTGCTAGGTGGCTCAGTCGGTTAAGTGACTTGATTTCAGCTGAGGTCAAGAACTCTCGGTCTCACGGTTCCTGAGATACAGTCCAGCATCGGGGCGGTGCACTGACAGCATGGAGCCTGCTTGGGATTCCATCTCTCTCAAAATAAACTTAAAAAGAAAAAACAGTACAAGTATTGGTATATTTGGAAATTTCTGAGTCTCAGAACTTAACTCTCTTGACTCTCAAAACTATAAGCTTCTTAAGGGCAGGAACTCTGCTGCCCTTTGCTTTGTTAAATTTGCTTTGTTCAGGTATAAAAGTGACTGTACTATCCCACCTGCACCCCTCCCAAAATTGTTAAATACATAGACAACTGACAAAAAATGCATGAAACTACTAAGTTCAGTATTAATTACCTTTCTGTGTTCTGACACTAGTAGCCTTAGCTGCATTTCTATTTCATTACTTGTTACTGAAGCATCAATTGTAGATGCACATAGAGGGGGAAAGGGAGGAAGGGATGTTGTAGCTCCTGGGGCACACACAGATTTGATTGCTTCTTCACTCATGGGTTTCCATTTGGATTCATCATTCAAATCAAACACACATATTTCTACTGAGTCAGAGGGCTGACAATTTCCCAGGAACATCTGATGATTGAAAACACAACCAATTGTTCGATATGGGTACAATGGCTTGGGCTGTTCAGCAACTGGAGATTCATCAGGATTGACAGGTTTGTGGATATACCTAAAAGAAGTAAATCATAATTTTATATAATAAGAACTTAAAAATTAAGAAGGCAGCATCTTATTGAGAAAGAAAATTATTTGAACACTTAAGGCCATAACTACTTCCCAAAACTAGAGTTTAATATTTGTTTTTCCTTCTTATATTTCTACAATTACTCTATCTACAGTAATTGTATGGCACATAGTATGATATAAAAATCAACTCTACTCGGGGGGCACTTGGGTGGCTCAGTTGGCTAAGCATTCGACTTCGGCTCAGGTCATGATTTCACGGTTCGTAGGTTCCAGCCTCGCATCAGGCTCTGTGCTGACAGCTCAGAGCCTGGAGCTTGCTTCAGATTCTGTGTGTCCCTCTCTCTCTGCCCCTTCCCCACTCCTGCTCTGTCTCTCTCTCTCAAAAATAAATAATAAACATTAAAAAAAATGTTTTTAATCAACTCTACTTTAACATGAGAATATATTCTATGTATAATCATTAAGATCAAAAACATTCATCTCAGATAATACAATTAAAATAATTTAGCTACGTATTATTAGGCATAACTAACCAAAATGATTATCAACCAGGGAAAAATTCAGAAAAAGAAGAAGATGGCCCAGGGCTGAGCCTTTAAGAACTCCAACATTTAAAAATTTTTTTTTTTTCAACGTTTATTTATTTTTGGGACAGGGAGAGACAGAGCATGAATGGGGGAGGGTCAGAGAGAGAGGGAGACAGAGAATCGGAAACAGGCTCCAGGCTCTGAGCCATCAGCCCAGAGCCTGACGCGGGGCTCGAACTCACGGACCGCAAGATCGTGACCTGGCTGAAGTCGGACGCTTAACCGACTGCGCCACCCAGGCGCCCCAAGAACTCCAACATTTAAAGACAAGATAAAGGAAAATTGAGAATAGCCAGACAGGAATAATGAAAACTGAAAGTGCTATGGGAGAAGTTAAGGAAAGAAATGATCCTAGCAAGGAGGGAGCACTGAACTCTAAAAAATATGATGACAGAAAAACTAAAAAAAAAAGTATACAGTGGATTTACCAATGTGGAGTTGGTGACATCAAATTTTCAAAAGAAATCATGATTTACAACCTGAGCTTATTTTTAGGCTTGGGGAAAAACATCAGAAAAAGAGTATCCCAATTACACAATTAAAAGTAAAATGTAATTTTTTTTTTCACCAAAATCATGTTGGTAAAGAATATTCTAGGTATATGAATTTTCTTCAAATTTAACAGCTTTTTAACTATAGTAATTTTTTACATAGTCCTCACAAAGGATCCAATAATAAAAATTATCGGTATGTGCCTTTGGGTACCAATATAAACAAAGAACTTATAATTTAAAACATATGCATCTTCATTTTAATATCCTTGTAAGCTGAATTGACAAACCTGTGTCCCGTTAAACTCTCCCAAAAAGTGACAGTTCCATCAGTTCCACAGGTCATAACCCATGCATGAGGTATTCCTTTTGCCTTAGTCCCAACACACACAAAAGCTTCTAATCCATATCCAAGAAGAAGGCTGCACAGAAGATTAGCATGATCTTCACAGTCACCCTAGAAAATGAAATGAATTTAAGTATTTATTCCTTCACATTGTTTCCTCATCAAATATTCAAATACAAAATTATAATAAAAGGGAATATTAATTTTTTCACTTTTAATCATAAGTCTAATGTTAAGCTGAAACAATGGTGGGGGGACAAAATACACTAATTTTAGAAGACCCTAAATTATTTTACACAGTCAGTGCTCACAAACCTGATAGTCATAACATGTATACTTTAAGAGAGGGCTTTCAGGGGTGCCTGCCTGGGTGGCTCAGCAGGTTAAGCGTCTGACTTCAGCTCAGGTCATGATCTCATGGTTCATGGTTCAGAAGTCTGAGCCCCACATTGGGCTCTGTGCTGACACTTCAGAGCCTGAAGCCCACTTTGGATTCTTTGTCTCCCTCTCTCTTTGTCCCTCCCCTGCTCGCCCTCTGTCTCTCTCTCTAAAATAAATAAACATTAAAAAAAAATTTTTTTTTAAAAAGAGAGCTTTCATATCAAAAGTTTATAAAAACTCATAAAACATAGATAGAAATGCAGCAAGATTTTAAAGATGATTAGCTAAAGGACATGAACAGAGAAGATGACAAATGATACACTAAGAAATGTAAATACATGGGAAAATACTCAAAACAATGAGTTACAGTATCCATATGTAATCATCTTAAGGCAATAAATACTAGGAAAAATGAGAGAACAAAATGCCAACAGTGGCAATAATTATGGTAGATTATATATAATTTTCCCTTCTATTTTCTAAATTTTCTTTGACAATGTTTTATTACTTTCAAATCTTAAAAATGTTATGAAAACCACAAAAATAGAATATATCTTATATTCTATAAAAAAATCAAAATATTAAACAGTAAGGATGCAATTATATTAAGATATGTATTTAAGTGTAGGACTGTGGGTAATTAATATACAAAAGCAAAAAAAGTTCAGGGTTAGCATGGGGGATGATTTCTTTCCCCCCAAATTTTGTATTAGTGGCTCTGCACCCATTTTTTTTTTTAATGTTTATTTACTTTTTTGAAAGAGAGAGAGAGAGAGAGAGAGAGAGAGAGGGAGGGAGGGAGGGGCAGAGAGAGAGAGGGAGACACAGAATCCAAAGCAGGCTCCAGGCTCCGAGTGTCAGCACAGAGCCTAACGTGGGGCTTGAACTCACAAGCTGTGAGATCATGACCTGAGCCAAAGTCAGCGGCTCAACCAACTGAGCCACCCAGATGCCCGTGCACTGCTGTTTTTTTTTTTTTATTAACTATACTAAAACCAATAGCGTTTTAAAATCATTAATTGACTTTTGAAAAATATAATATCCAACCTTTTACACCCAATTTCTATACTGAGATTTTATAGTTTAAAAATTTCAAAGGAAAAATAATACTCCCAAAGATATTCAATGAAAAATTTACTCACAAAAACATCAAAAAATTGGAAGCAAGCCTACTGTAGCCAAGAGAAACAATTACTACAATGGCAAAATAGTTAAGTAGATTTTGTATGTCAACTAAAGAAAACCTTATACGGACAACCATTTTAAAATGGAGATCATAAAAATTATAGCAACACATGGAAAAATGTTCATAGCATAATGTTAAATTATAATGTATAAATTATAGGGCACAAAATTTTATTTATATCTCAATTATAATTATAGAAAGAATGATAAATACACAGGAGAAAAATATAAAAATATAAGAAGAGATGAAAAACCGGCAATAGAATTATATGTGAAATTGCACCTTTTCTCTTGTAATGCTGCTGTTTGTGCAAGAATAACTTTTTCAATAATTTTCAAGATTCTAATTTTAAGATATTCTTTCTCTTTAAAAAAACTCAGGTGAACATAATAGTGAATCAAAGGGATGATTATTTGCTTTGCAAAATCATTTTTTACATAATAATTTTAAATATGTACCATTCCTACTATATTTGAAGTTAAAAAGCTAAAATCCATAAACACAACTTTTGGAAACCATAGCTTGAGAATAAATCAAAATAATTTTTTTATAATGTTTAAGTTTTCAATTGTTTTTAAGGTAAAATCCTTCTGACAAATCAATCTCTAATCTTAAATAGGTTCTACTGGATAAGCTTTGCCTTGTGAATGAACACTCATACTATTTATACAACCTCAAACTAAACAAAATTATTTCAAAACAATAAAGAAATTTCTTTTCTTCTGTTTTGGTAGAACTGGAATGCTTAAAGATGCTCTTATTTTTATATTATCAAAATTTTTAGAACACAGATTAGGAAATATCACACACAATCTATAAAATTAGTTTACTGAAATCAATTCATTTAACATCAATAAACTTACACAATTTTTTTAAATAAAAATCAACAATGTGTCTTTTTAAAAAAAATTGTAATGTTTATTTTTGAGAAAGAGAGAGAAAGAGAGAGACACACAGCATGAGTGGGGGAGGGGCAGAGAGAGAGGAAGACACAGAATCAGAAGCAAGCTCCAGGCTCCATGCTGTCAGAACAGAGCCCCACGTCAGATTTGAACCCATGAACTGCGAGATCATGACCTGAGATCAACTCAGACGCTCAACTGACTAAGCCACCCAGAAACCCCTACACAAATTCTTAAATATATACTTATATTTGAAACTAAACACAATACCATGCAATCCAAGACTTTTTTCCATATTCACTTTGTACTGCCATTTTCTCTTTTAAAAAAATGTATCATCTAAGTAGATTTTTTAACACATGAATAGTACTAGAAAGACCGCTGTTCTGGTCCCAGCGCCATCTCTAATTCACTGTTTAATTTACCTCTATATCTTAATTTCTGACACTATACTACTTGTCTCTACCTCACAAAAATCATATTACACTAAATAAGAAGCTATACAAGAAAATAAAGATGCCAAGGTTTTTCTTTATGTATTGAAAACAAAAGATTCTGACTAGTTCAAACGGACAATATATCCATTTTTCTAAGTTAATTATTTTCAAATGCAATAAATTCACAATAATGAAGATGTACTGGTTTTCAATTCTATTACATAGGTAGGATACCTTGTTTCTACAGAGAAAGGCCAGCAGAGTGCACCACTGTTCCTGTTTACCTCCTCCTCCAATAACTGGGGCTCTTTCATAACCAAGGACATTAACAAATCTTGCTGCTTGCCTTGGAGTATCCAAAAGCCTCCCAGCTCGAAGTGGTTTAATATAGGAACAGACTGGTCTATTTATCCCATTTTCATCCTGGGGGAAGAGGGGAAAACACTGTAATGACAGATTAATCATCCCCAATTTTAACACTTTCTTAGAACATATTAATGTGGGATAAAAGAATTCTGGACACCACCACTTATTGAATGCTTACCCTGCATCCAGCACCAGGAAGCTGAGGGCTGTGCATGTAATTTTTCTTTTAGTCCTCTTAACATCTCTTACTGTTTTCATTTTATAAATGAAGAAACTGAAGCTACAGGTGTTATGGAATAGAGCTGGGATTTATTTATTTATTTATTTATTTATTTAAATTTTTTTTTTTTTCAACGTTTATTTATTTTTGGGACAGAGAGAGACAGAGCATGAACGGGCGAGGAGCAGAGAGAGAGGGAGACACAGAATCGGAAACAGGCTCCAGGCTCTGAGCCATCAGCCCAGAGCCCGACGCGGGGCTCGAACTCCCGGACCGCGAGATCGTGACCTGGCTGAAGTCGGACGCTTAACCGACTGCGCCACCCAGGCGCCCCTAGAGCTGGGATTTAAACCCTGAGCTGTCTGACTCCAAAGCTTGTGACAATAAGAACTTGAATTCTCGTGATTCAGCAATCTCACTACTGGATATATATCTGAAGCAACTGAAATCAGTATGTCAAAGAGATATCTGCACATCCATGTTCATTGCAGCATCACTCACAATATCCAAGGTATGGAAACAACTGAAATTTCCTTTAATGGATAAATCAGTAAAGAAAATGTGATATTACATATACAACAGAGTATCATTCAGCTATAAAAAAGGAGATCCTGCTATTTATGACAACATGGACATATCTGAAGAGTATTATGCCAAATGAAATAAGCCAAACAGAGAAAGACAAATCTTGTATGGTGGTTGTCACTTACATGTAGAACCTTAAAACAAAACAAAACAAAACAAAACAAATCAAAGGTTCATTTCAAGAAATAGAGAATAGAATGGTTGGGAAGAGGGAGGAGTAGGGGAGATGTAGGCTAAAGGGTACAAATTTTTAGTTACAAGAAGAGTAAAGTTCTGACAATCTAACGTACAGCATGATGAGTAGTTAATAAACTTGAACGTTGCTGAGAATAGACCTTGAGCATCCTCACCGCACAAAAGAAGAGTTAACTATGTGAGGTGATGGATGTGTTCATTATCTTAATTTTGGTAGTAATTCCACAACATATATGTATATCAAGTCATTATGTCATGCACTTTAAATATATACAATTATATGCGTCAAGTATCCTTCAATAAAACTGAAAAAAAAAAAAAAAAAAAAGAACTCCTCTGAAAACAGAATAGGCAAGTGGGTAGGGGATGGAGAGGGGCTCTAAGCCAAACTATTCTTTCATATTATCATAGAGAATTTAATACTATGTATTCAAACAATAGCTTTTCTGATTTACTGACACAACAACATATTATCATAGCTCATTTTGTTTGTTTCCGTTACACTTGGAGATCCACAGGAAACAACGATTTGTTAACCAAGTCAACTGAAAGCAGAGTTTTGAAAATCATTTTAAAAAAAACATCTTACATTTCAAATACAGAATATATCCTAGGAGTTGAGCTAAAGAGCTACAGTGCATACAAAAGTCTCTGATGACTGTCTACCACTATGCTTTTAGAGTTAATATTATAAAAGCCCACATTTCCCTTAACTTCTTGATTACTGAGATGACAAGGTCAAAGGTCTACTTTCTATTCAAAATTCAAAGACAACACTCTCTATTATGGCAAGGCTCCTCAGAAATAAGACCTAACTCAGCCAACAGAAACATCATCTGTTCGAATTATCGGAACTATAGATGTCTTTTCTACACCACAAAACATCACTTCTCCAATATAATCTCATACTTTAGCAATAAAAAAAAAATCCTATCATTTTCATTTAATTATAATGAGAAAGTCCATGAATTCTTATATGATGCAGAGCAAAATGTTATGATTTCACTCATAAGTATGGTCCTCAACTCTAAAAGGCACTGATTTTTTCCCCTGTCCTCTCCCACCCCACTGTACCTCCTGGCTCAAACACATCCATGGTAGTCTCTAAGTCTCCATCTCCCCCATGCTATCTTAGGAATCAGAAAGAGACAGAATGAAGGGATCAGTTGAAACAAAACAAAACAAAACCTGAAATAGAATGAAGAACCAAAGACAGATAAAGAAAATAAGGAAGAGAGACAGGAAAAGGAAGGAGATTTAAGCATAGGGTATTTCAAGGTACTCATTTTTTTTTTTTAATGTTTATTTATTTATTTTGAGAGAGAGAACAAGCGTGCACGTGGGGGTGGGGGTGGGGCACAGAGAGTGGAGACAGAGAGACAGAGAATCCTAAGCAGGCTCTGTACTGTCAGCACAGAGCCCCACATGGGACTCAATCCCACAAACCCTGAGATCATGACCTGAGCCAAAACTAAGAGTCTGATTCTCAACTAAATGAGCCACCCAGGCACCCCACAAGGCACTCATTTTTAAAACGGAAAATCATGATTCTAATTTTAGAGACAAGTAGAAAACTACTACTTGGATTTCTTTTACGTTAACTCATTAACTCAGTATTATTTTTAATCTAGTGTAGTATGAGAATATTAAGTCATGAAATCACAATCTCAACATTAAAAAGATAATCTCAATCCTCAAGTGATTTATAACATTTTCCTAAAATTTAATGGCCTCAAAGATCAACTTCTATAACTTTTTAAAAATTTCTTGCACTAGAAAATTTAAAAGCTATGATTAAGTGAATTACTATTGTACTGTAGCAAAACAAGCAAGGGAGGGAGAAAAAGTACAATGATTATTAAATGTAATGACTCTGAGGATTCCACAGATGTTTGGTTAGGATAAAGGTAATTAACTGAGTTCCTGAGTAAGCCATTTAGTCCTATTCTTACAACTCCACTAATAGGGAAGGCATGAGCACCTAAAAGGTGGATGCATTTGCCCTAAATCAATCCTCAGTAGTAGCAGCTTAGAATACAAATATATCCTATGTTTCATTACAGCAATATTTCCTATAAATGTCCCCATAAACTAAATGTCTTGAAAATTTCAATATTTCAGCTTCTAAACCTGCAATGTCCACTAAGAATTAAGAATTTCCACTAAGAATGCCACCAACCCTATGTGGCTATTTAAATTTTAATTAAAATTAAGTAAGATTTAAAATTCAGTTCTTTATTGCATCAACCATATTCTGCATGCTTAATAGCACAATGGCTACCATACTGGACAGCAGAGAACATTTCCATCACTCCAGAAGGATAGTACTGTTGTAAACTATTTCTTGTGTCTGAAAGCAATGGAAATTCATTTTCAGACCATGTATAATTTAATATTATATATTATGTTATATATAAATATAATTTAATTATATTATATAATAATATTCTTTTGTTTAAAACTATAGTTTTTGTGATTGGATTGACTGCCTTAAGTAACTGGTGCTCCTTAATTTCCTATCGAATCAAATATAGAAAGCAGCAGCAAAAAACACTTCTGGGGAATAGCAGTAAGATAAACAGTTTATTTACTCTCTCTATATAGAGAGAGGTGGTCCCATCAAGCTAAAAAAGCACTAGGCAAAAGTGCAACTTAATAAAGTGTCCAAGACTGAGTTGCTGTTTGATCTTAGGAAAGATTCTTCATTCCTTTATCCCTTATACTGCTTATTTTTACAAAAGTGTCAATGCCTGACAAATTGACAATCTCATATGGTTACCATGAAACTAATGACCTATGTGGTTCAAATATTCTTACAATGAATTTTAAGAGACGAGAACTTGTTTAAGTAATATTTTCTGCATGAAAATCCCCATTCCCTGATTTGCTTAACTGCATATCTCAACCTCTTCCTCCTCCTCTTTCATTTGTCATTTCTTTGATCCACTTCCTCACCCACCCAGTCTTCTTCTGGTCCCAGATTCCACATGGCAATGAATCTCACCTCAGACTAAATAGACAGTAAAGAGCCAGTTATATTTTGACTGGTTTCTCTCCACCCCATCCTGACGTCACTGCCACCTCACCTGCCCAAACAATGTACAGACAATGCGATCAGAAAGTGAGAAACCTTTTCCCTCATTTCCACCACTCATCAAGTAGGCTCTCCCATTCCTAAGCTCCTCATTTAGAAATTGAACCACTCTTAGCCCATCCCAGGGTAAAGCTAGACAAATGCACAGGATTTGAGATATGTTACTCAAAATAACACCATACTATGCTCATATAAAAGCATCTATAAAACACTGAATATATATAAAATATTTGAATGGTTCCTCAGAATTACACAAATTAAGGATCTGATCATATATTTTATGCTGATTTGTTAATGAGAGAAAATGGGCATGGGATACAAGAAAAAACAGAGGCAGAGATATATAATTGAAATGATGCAGTTAAATATGACTAGTCACTGGCTCAGATGTATTGGCTAAATAGAATTATTACATGTAACACTGTCTTTAAAAAAATACCCTAACAACATATATGTCTAAGCATATATGCCCAAAGCCCCAATTCTGCACATGAAAACTAATACCACAAAGTATCCTAGTAGTTAATCATTTAGTACTAAGTATCAGTCAGGGACACACTCCAAGTTAAACAAAATGGGTTTTCATCTGTTTTAAATCAAATACATTAAAAAAGGTTTTAAAAAGGAATTGAAAATGAAAACCAAATTAAAACAAAGATTATGTTACTCACTTACTTAGTAAAAGAGAGTATCACAAAATCAGCATTCTATTTTTACAAATAAACTTCCATTTGTCTGGAATAAATACATTTTACAAATTCAACTTTATACATATATGAAATTTACATACATGAAATTTACATATATATGAAATTTACATATACAACAGTAAATCTCAAATACAGATGTGAACCTTTCCCAATGCAATTTACAAACCTGTGCAAAAATCTTAACCAGCCGGGAGTTGTGTGAGGGTCGAATCTGCAAATATTCTCTCCACCACTGCTTAGCATATACAAGAAATAATCGTTCTTTCTCTGCAGTTTTCTGACGTTCCAAAGCAAGCTTCAAATTTAAAAAATATATTTTTTCAATTTCTATTTTTTCTCCTTAATTAAATACCGTAACAATTCTACATACTGCTCCCCATCTCTACCACTACCCTAATCTAAACCACCATCATCGTCATCATTTGTAAGAGCCCCTGACTTCCCAGTTTAATTTTTCTTTGAGAGAGAGCATGTGCATGTGCACATACACACACGTGTGTGTACCAGCTGGGAGGGGTAGAGAGAGAAGGAGAGAGAATTCCAAGTAGGCTCTACGCTGTCAGTGCAGAGCCCGACGCGGGGCTCCATCTCAAGTGTGAGATGACCTGAGCCAAAACCAAGAGTTGGCACTCAACTGAGCCACCCAGAAGCCCCTGACTTCCCTGTTTCTGCATACCCTCTCTACAATCTGGTCTACATATATTAGTCAGTGATCTTTATTCTCCCAAGACAAAAATTTAATAATCATATTGTCATTCTCTTGCTTAAAACTAGTAAATGATAATTTTCTAAGAAAACACTGTCTAGGATCAACAGGTAAATATACAACTACGAAAACAAATACACAAAGAAAAGAAATTCAGAATTATTTACCTGTGTGTTCACTACTTCTTGAGATAATGTCTGATTGAGTGGTGGGTACATCTCAAGTTTTATATTTAAAATTCCCACAGAAACTTTTGATTCTGTGCCTATAAATATAAATATTTAGAACTTCAGAGGTTTCAAAACTATGTATACTTAGTCAACCAAAGTCCAACCAAAATAATTTAAGAATTTTGTGTTTCCACTTACATGAAATAGGTAATATTCAACATCACCTTTAATATTCATATTATTTGAGCCAGATCAAATTAGTTTTTATTTTGTACAAAGGCCTTTATCTAATTATAAGATTACCTATTTTCTGACCTTCCTAATCACATTTTAAGGGACTTTTGGGATTTAATTGATTTGGGATTCTTAATTTTTAATCTCATTAAATGTACGCCAACCACATTTACATTAAAAACAAAGTCAAAACAACTGTTAAAATCTCACTCTCAGAAAATATTTATACTCTTTGTCATCCAAAGTAATTCCCATTTATTTCTTCCCATTTTTCACATCACCTGTGAGTACAAATTTTCAATCCTTGCTTGGATTTAAGGAATCAGAAAACAAATATACTTTATACCAGAACTATTTACTATTTCACTGGTGAATCACTTGTTTCTTGGTCATTATTATGATAATCATGTTAGGCCTATATTTGAAGACAAATAATGGGTATCTCTTTTGAAAATAAATATCCCACATAAATTTTTTCCCCTACTTTCTATTTAAGGAAAAACACATTCTGGGTCTGACTTACCAAAATCTAAAGTACTAAAGCTATACTGTCCACAAGCCAGGTTTGATTCTGTGACTTAGTTTCAATACCAAACTAATTCCCTTACAGGTTATGCATAAAATACTGGCAGGTTTCATTTTGTTTTTCACTGTTATTAGCAAATACAGTATGTATTACACATCAAGAAGTACGAAAGAGTCCAAGGAGACAATGGTAAGACAGGCACCACCTCTGTCCTCAAAGAGTACTATTCACTCACTGATCCTGTCAATGAGCAAGTTAACACCTCTTTGAGTCCCACATTCCCACATGTAACAGGATGGAAGAATATCAACTCCACATCTGAATTACTGCTGTAGGAAGACACTAGTACTAATGGGGATGCACCGAACATTGGAGTGTGCTAAACTATAAGATTTTTGCATATGCACACATGCATGTGTGTGAAAAATCTTAATTTTCTTTACAGCCTTACATATTATCAGATCGATATGGAGAGGAGAAAAAAGCTATCAAAATTTCTCTATTCATTTCCCATAAAAATTTTTTTTCCTTAAGACAAGGTCAGATTGACTGTGAAGTTCTATAGTCATAGCACACTTCAAGACATTTCCTAAGACTATAATACCGGAGTCCAACTGTAATTCTAATGAAATTTTTACATGTTTCCTTCTTGGGTTATAAAGGCATTCGGAAAACATAAAATGTATTTACAAACAAACTGGTTACAAAAAGGTAACAGTGATTAGTTATCATACCTACACCCATAAGTTCCACAGTAAGACTGGTCACTCCATTTTCTGAGCCCAAAACTGATCGCCATTCAAGAAAATAGGATGCTACTAAAGTAGTCTCACCAAATATGTCTGTTTTGATTAGCACCATATGAACTGGATCACTTATTGATAACATTGTTGTTGAATCAGCCATTCTAGTTCCATCACCTGGCAACATAAACCAAACAAATGCACCACATTACATATTCCATTATGGCCAACATAGAACAGTTCTATTGCAAAGAATACTAATAATAAACTTACATAAAACCAAATGAAATAATTCAGTAATGCCTCAGAAAGTATGCAACAAATTATTAAAAAAGTACTATCCCAAATTTGTCACTAACTTTTGAGAAAACTAGAATAATTGTGATGAGTCATCTAGTTACTCAATGCATATCAGGGTTTTTCATCCCTAAGAGATAAGTCTGTTCTTTAAAAGTACTTAACTAGGGACGCCTGGGTGGCTCAGTTAGTTGAGCATCCAATTCTTGATATCAGTTTGGGTCATGATCTCTCAGTTCATGAATTTGCAGCCCACATCAAGCTCTGCATTCACAGCACAGAGCCTGCTTGGGATTCTGTCTCCCTTTCTCTCTGCCCCACCCCTGTATGCACACATATACTCTCTCTCAAAAATAAATAAGATAAACTTAAAAAAAAATAAACAAAAGCACTTAACTAAAATCTACCATAATAAAAAGCCTTCAAATACATCAACATTAACCCCTAAACTACCTTTATCCCTAAACCTCCAGAAATAATCACTGTATTATCTACACAAAACTGAAAGATTGGCACCTTGGAGCCAGCATGTGAAGCCATTAACAGCCTAATTAAGGCAACATTTTTCACGAGGGGAAAAAAATTTTTTTCATAGTGTATTAACCATCTTAGGTAATCTAAAATTCTAAAGGTATAATTCTGTAACTTTGCTAAATTTGCTAACCAAAACATAAAATATGTTTACAGAAGCTATGTAAAATAATTATAGGAATCAACTATCACAACTTTAAAATTATGAGAATTATAGATTCCTCTCTAAACTTTTTTTATTTTTGAAAGTTATGTAACATCATAAATCTAGCCATCTTTTATAAATGAGTAGAATCATGACTCATTCTCCAATATATCCTCAGCACTAGCCTAGTATTGTATAATGCACCGAATACGCATTTAAGTGTTTATTACAAAAGAAGCAACCATTAAAGCAGTAAAAAAATAATCTTCAAGGAAAACTAAGTAGCAGAAAATAAAGTAAGAAGGCGGGTGGAAGTAGATTTTATAAAAAAGAGGGGAGAAAAAAACACCTAGGGAGATTTACTCATTTTAAATCTCTCATTACAGCAAAAGTCTTATGGTTGTTCTGCAATAAAACCTAACAAAGATTTACTCAATAAAATGACAATTTATTATTGCTTCTTACCCAAGCTTTCTCTGTGTACTTCAAGTAAAAAGCCATCATGAAAATCTGGTTCACAGGCACATGGAACAGGTTTAGAACGAAAACGTTGGTTTCGAAAATGTAAACATAAAGTAAAGGTTGAACAAACTTGTCCTGGTAAAGGCTCAGGTTCTTGTAGATGTTCCAAGAAAGCTTTTCCACCCAAAACCTGAAGGTAAAGATACCTCCGTGTTGGATCAATATTAGCTGTAAAGTGTAGCAATATATATGAGGAAACTGCCAAATAACTTAAGGAATGTGATCAAGACAATAGGAAATAATAACTTGACAGAAATAAAATCAAAGACTAAATAAAGAAAAAGTAACACATTTACTGTATACCAGGACCATTTGCAACCAGGGAAGAATAGATACATAATAAAATATTTTTATCTGAGTTTATATGCTGGCTACTCTCTCCCAGCTAGAAAGGAGTCAGAGCCAATGCTTAAGAAATCTACTTTTTAGTTGCTTATCCAACACTCCTTCACCTCCACAAACTCAGACAAATATCAGCTCAGCAAGTATACTTGTTAAGTAATTACCATTAAAAGACTGTACAGTGTTTATAAAATACATTATTAAAACATGAGCAACAGGTGATCCTGTTTTTGCTTCCACTCTGCTACATGTTAAATCTTCTGACATAATACACACTTCATGCAAAACAGAATCTAAGTTTTTTTGGATGATTAATCATAAAAATATTAGTATCTCATTCCAGAAGGAAAAAATGTTTTCTATCAAATACCAAACACTATAGCACATCAATATGTAGTACTATCCAAAATGAAATCAATGTTAAAAAGAAATACACATACTTTTTTTTAACAAGGTTGATTGTCTATCAGTGAAACAAACAGGTTGCTTTGGAGAGGAAGGGAGTTCTTGATCAACACTGTCCTAGAAAGGCAGAAAAAAAAAAGAAAACAAATTAGAAAACAAAAAATATAACTAAGCAAGGGAATGGCAACAATGGAACTAAGTAAATAGTATAAAGCCCCCCTCAAGGAAACTTTTCCCAGCCTAATTAAATAATTACATAATTAAAATAATGAAAAGTCTGCAAAAAAGGTGGTGTTACTGGTCACTCCTAAAGTTTGATAAGTAATTAAACAGCCTTCAACCAATGTCCACAGAATGCTAAAAACAAATTCTTAATGTCTTAAGGGTAAACTTTTTCTAAACCTAACATTTGCCTTATGATTCTACCATGAACTAATTTTAACAAGGAAATGACATTCCCATAGCAGAAGCTGTTACTGGGTCAATTTTTAAACAAATGGGTTAATAAACCTCAAAAACCAAAAAAAGAGGCTGTATTAAAAAACTTATTCCCTGATGTATTATGCAGTCCATCCAATTTTTACATTATAATACCCAGATATTGAGGTCACAGTTTCTCATTATTGCCTCATTTTCAAAAGACCTACTTACTAATTCGTCCACTGAGAGACTATCATCCCATTACTGACCTATTTGTATGAAGAGATTTGAAGGTTCTTATGCAATCATTTTTTTAAAGAAATTGATAATTTGTTAATCACAGACAATGGAGTTCCAAAAGAATGTATTAAAAAAATATGCCTAATCAAAAACGTTATAGAACAATACTAGTGAAAAAGAACTAGTGAAAAAGACCTAATTTAACTAAAATATGTATACTTAAAGTTACAGAACCAGAGAATAACAACAGAAAATTCTGTAGAGAGAGCAATATGGTATGTAACTCCAATCTCACTGATACATAATCCTACTTTCTATTTTTCAAGGGTAGAGTTAGCTTATATTTGAAGTAAAGATAGTATTAGGTAAAATGATCTTATTCATTTTTTAACATTTTATTTCATTTATTTAATATTTTAAAGTTTATTTAAAGATTTTACTTTTTAAGAAATCTCTATACCCAATGTGAGCCTCCAAACCACAAGAGTTGCATGCTCTTTTATTGTCTCATTGTCTCATTTTAAAGTGGTTTTCCTAAAAAGAGGCCCCAAATATGGACCCTATAAGTGGCATTAAGCATGAGAACATACTCTCAAAATCTTTCCCCTAAAAGATTACTCACAGTAACAAAATTAAGTTCTTTCATCACATCATCAATGATTCCTCGACGTCTAAGGGCTTTGATCAAATCTTCAGTTGATAACTGTTGTTGATCAGGTGCCAATTCTTCCCGTATTGTCTCAGCAAGGATTTCTCTTATTCTGCCATGGACATCCATCTACGTAGAAAACTCGAATTACCATTTACATTACAAAGCCATCAAACATTGCCAATCAGCTAATTTCTTTCTAAAACACCCAAAGGAAAAAAAAAATGATGGGAGAGTAGATAGATAAAATTCAGGAAGGCTTCTCAAGATAATAGTAAATGTAAAATTGTTACCAGAATTCAATAAGAATAAAGGTTAAGATTTTTAAAAGGAAGAAAACCAAAAAAAAATTTAGGATGATTTTTTTTTTTTAGTACAAATTCTAGGAATAATTTCAGCTGGTTATCTGCTACCTTTGTTAGTCTGCTTATTAGATGTGACCCTGAGTTAACTTATTCACCCTTTATGAATCTGGAAAAAAAATAATGCCCTGCCAAGACCATATTGTGAGGCTTAGCCAAAAAATGCTGAACACTGAGCAGAAAGCCTGGCAAGTGTACAATAAACCGTAGCTTTTATTATTTCAGATTACTGCATTCAGTTGAGCACCTCAACAATGTTCTCCTTGAGCTTCGAAACATCACAAACGCTTTTCGTTGCAAGTCCTTCAGTAACTTCCCTTTCATGACTTCTTTAAGAATTGCTGATTTGGTTCAACTTGAAAGACACAAGTTTCACCCTTAAAGTAATTCCAATTCCAGACCTCTGAATATACACCTGCTCCAAACACAACTTGTACTCGATCTGATCTCCAGAAACCGCGGGATGAATGCTTCGTTCTCACAGCTGTGCTATCACTCTCCCACGTTCCGTCACCTCAAACTCTCACTAGCACTTGCCGGCATTGTTGTCTTTCAGCGAGGCTAGAGAGCGGCCCCGGCTGGACACCCGGAGACGGCCCAGCCGTGCTCTGCGCCCCAGAGCCTGCGCTCGTGTCCCCGGCAAACAGGCGCCGCCGTCGGTCGGGCCTCGGGATGCCAGGTCGGGCGCTCAGGACCAAAAGCGGGCGGAGAGGCCCGGTCTCGCCCGGCGCCCGCGGCCCTCACCTTGCTCAGCTGCTGGTGGATGAGCTGCTTCAGTTCCGAGGCTTTCTCCGGCGGCAGCGACATGCTGGGGCCAGCGCCTCACCGCGCTTCTCCCCGCCTCGGGCGCTCCCCGGCCAGCCCCGGAGTGCCAGACGCGGCAGAGCAGAGCCGGCGCGACCGTCGGCCTCGCGCAGCTCCCGGGGGGCGCGACGCCGCGTCAGGCCGGGCTGGGCGGGAGCCGAAGCGGCGGCTGCTGCGGCGGCGGCTGCGGCTCTCAACTGTTGCTTTCAAACGGCGCGGACTACCAAGCCTCGGGCTGCCCCCAGCCCTGCCTGACCACCTCCACCTGCCGCTCCCCTCCCTCGGGGTCGCCACCCAGCAACCTCAGCGCTCCCCATCGCCCTGCCCTGCCGGGGTCTCCGCAGGCGCTGCCGACCCCCATCTCTTCCCCACTCGCGGGCCCCTTCCGCACTGCGGACCGGCAGGTAGCTGGACGGGCCCTTCAGGACCCCACGCCGAGCGACTCCACGGCCCCGCCCCGCTCCCGTCGCTAGGGGCTCTGGGGACTCCAGCGCGCGGACTGAGCGAGGCGCTCGCGGTTTCGCGCTCGCGTCGCCTGTGTTTCCTCTAGGTCAGTGCTCGCCCAGTCCTTCCATTTCGGTGCGACCATGTTTGTTCCCTGCGGAGATTCTGTCCCCGACCTCGCTGGCTTCACCTTCCTAATGGTGAGTCCCGCTTTCTCGAGCTCCGCCTGCTTGGCTTGGGGTGCTGTCTGTCGGGAGGCGCCTGGGGGGCCGCCACCGCGCCTCGAGGTCTTTCACTCGCCCTGGGACAGAAGTCGGTGCTTGCTTAAAACGGGGAGGTTGTCGCTGGAGTCCGGGCTGCAGAAAGAATCTTTGTTGGCGCTATCACCAGACGTTTCTGAGACTAGAGTTTGTAGTCTTAACTGTAAAACGTCATGTGTTTGATTGTTATTGGTAACATTGTACGTAGGTTGTGCGGGCCATTTTCTTTTCGTTGTATCCTAGAAAATCTTTTTTTCCAGCTAGTAGCAGAGCCTTTCTTAAGCTGGCAGGGCTTTGTCATTAACCAGATAACTACAGAAAAGGAAACCTTGCCAGTACCTAACACACGGTTTTATTGCTCCTAAAATTGCCCATATTCAGTCACTGTTTCAATAAACAGTCTATTAGAATAAGACTAGGTCCTTGTTCTCAAGGAGTGTCCAGTTTAGTTGGAAACACACGTAAATCAATAAGGGCAATAAATGCTAGGATAGCACTTTGTAAAGGGCACAGAAGAACCCTAGGATTTGTTGGGAGGGGGAGGGACACAGGGACCCGTTTAAAAAAAAAAAAGCTTCATATGTGGAATCTGGAAAAAAAAAACCCCAACTTTATAGATAAAGAGAACAGGTTGGTGGTTGCTAGAGGCAGATGAGAATGAGAGCTGCTTGGATGAAATAGATGAAGGTAGTCAAAAGGTACAACTCTACAGTTATAAATAAGTCCTGGGGATGTAATGTACAGCATGGTGACTGTAATTAATAGTACTGTAGTGTATATTTGAAATTTGCTAAGAGAGTAGATCTTAAAAGTTCTCATTACAAGGGGTGCCTGGGCAGCTCAGTTAACTCTGACTTCGGCTTAGGTCATGATCTCACAGTTTGTGAGTTCAAGCCCCACATCTGGCTCTGTGCTGACAGCTCAGAGCCTGGAGCCTGCTTTGGATTCTGTGTGTGTCTCTCTCTGTCTTAAAAATAAATAAAACATTAAAACATTCTTTTAAAAAGTTCTCATTACAAGAAAAATGTGTATCTGATTGATGTTAAGTAAACATTGTGGTAATCATTTTACAATATGTATATATATATATATATATATATATCAGCTGATATATGTTTATACCTGAAACTGATACACTGTTATATGTCAGTTATATCTTAATTTTTTAAATGATGATAATCACTTTTGGGCAATTCTCACCTTAATGCATGCAAGAAATATCAGTGAATGCTAAAATTTGTGATGATGTACTGTTGAAGGAAATTTTGTAGTATTTCATAGTATCTCTCTGAAAAATATTTATTAATCACAAAAGAGAAAAGCATCCTTCCAGGAGATATCTGGCAGAAGAAAAAAAAAAGATTCGTGGGGAAAGTAATGTCTAAGAGATTATTGGCGGTAACCTTGACCGTTATCAGTAAAGTGGCAAAGGGAGGGAAGCCATATTGGAGTGGGCTGAATAAGTGGAAGAAGAGATAGAGAATATATGTATGTATTTGTTCATTAATTCAGAGATAAAGTGCCTGAATACATATATACATACATATATAGCGTGTATGTATATATATATATACACATACATACACACACACACACATACATACATACATACATACATACACATAGTGATGAGAAGAATACAATAGTGAGGAAAGTGTAGATGTTACAGGAGAGAAACAGTCTAAACTAAGTAGCAGAATCCTTGGGAAGGGTAAGGGAATTACAGAAGATAACCAGGAGAGTAGTAGATGAGAGCAATGAGAAGTGGGAGACCACTCTGAGGGACCCAGAAAAATAAGAGGAAATGGAGATGGGGGAAGCAATTGCTAGAAGAATGCAAAGGAAGGGCTATATTAAAGAGATAAGTAGAATCAATAAAAATTAGCCATGTATTCTAAGTAGTTGGTAGGAGAAAAGGAAGAAGTTTTTTAGTTTAGGTAATTGAGTAATTGTTTCACTTTTGAAATACAAAACATGAGGACAAGTTTGGGCAACAGTTTAGTTTTGTACATGTTGAATGTGCATTGCCTATGAGAGAATCATGGGGAGATATCCATTAGTCTCTGGAGTTGAGATAAATGTTCTGGGCGATAGGTAGAGGTTTGGCAGTTGGACTGTTTGAAGTCATGGGGGTAAATATGTGTGTGTGTTCAACGTAAAAAGAAGCTGACTCTAACCTTTATGCACTAACAAAGCAAAGGGAAAGATGACCCAAGAAGCCTTTATACTTGCTTTCCCACTGCGTGAAGTGTTTTTTTCCCTGGTCTTCGTATGGCTGTCTTCCTTAAGTCTCCCAGGTCTATAGTTGACTGGTCACCTAAAGTCTTTCCTTGATCACCCTGTTTAAAATTGCAACCAAACACATATACACTCTCACTTAATTTTTCTCCACAGCACTTACCTCTGTATATAGGCATCTCAAAGATATTGTGGGTTTGGTTTCAGATCACAGCAATAAAGTGAATATCACAATAAAGCCAGTCAGATGAATTTTTTGGTTTCCCAGTGGATGTTAAAATTATGTTTATACTATAATGTATTAGTTTGCATTATGTCTAAAAAGACAATGTACATACCTTAATTTTAAAATATGTTATTGCTAAACAATGCTGGCCATCATCTGAGCTTTTGGTGAGTCATAATTACCATAGATCAAATGATAACAAATATAATAATAATGAAAAAGTTTGAAATATTGAGAGAATTACCAAAATGTGACAAACACAAAGTGAACAAATGCTGTTGGAAAAATGGTGCCAAAAGACCTGCTTGAGGCTGGGTTGCCACAGACATTCAAGTGCCATAAAATAAAGTACGCCTGTATTTCACTATTTTATTATATTTAACTACTCCCTTACTAGAATGAGAGTTCCACAAGGCAGGAATTTTTATCCGTTTGTCTTCCTGCATTCCTAGTGCTTAGAGCAATGATTGGCACATAGTCGGTTTTCAATAAGGTGTTAAACCAATAGTCTCCAAAGTAGAGGAAGCCCCTGCTGACACCTTGTTGAAGCTAATGCAAAGAGTCCATATTTAGTTCTGATGCACCTGAGCATAACCATTCAGATGTAGTCCTGTGATTATTGTCTTCTGTCTAAGCTTTTAAAAGTGCTGCTAATTTTGATTACTTAATGAACATTTTTTATTTCAGCCAGCAGTATCTGTTGGAAATGTTGGCCAGCTTGCAATAGATTTGATTATTTCTACACTGAATATGTGTAAAATTGGTTACTTCTATACTGATTGTCTTGTGCCAATGGTTGGAAACAATCCATATGCAACTGCAGAAGAAAATTCAACAGAACTCAGTATAAATGCTGAAGGTATGTAAGGTTTTGCATGTTTTATTCTCTTACAAGGAAGAGTTGTTTTAAATCAGAAATAGATTCAATGGATATTGTTTTATAGCATATATTTATTTAGTGCCAGTTTTGTGCAGTATTTATGACCTGGTCATATTGTCCTATTGTACATCATGGTTTTAGTTCTTAGTCTTTTCTAAATGGCAGCTCCTAAGATGACTGTACTTATATTTTTTACTAGAATTTGAGATTTCCTTTTTTTTTTTTTTAACATAAAGGTTTTTTGTCCTTCTTTTATCCTCAGTTTTAATTTCTGATCTTTCTGGCAAGTATAAGCACCACTAATACTAGAGAAAGGGGTAAAGAGAATTCCACCGAGCTCAGTCCTGTATGTTTAACATGTGCTACCTTACGTAGGCCTGATAGTTATCCTCTCATGTTATTATAGAATCCATAATAATATAATATTGATAAGGCTCAGAGAATTGAGTTGCCTAATACTACTAGTAGACATAGGCTTTTACCATGCCATAAATCTCCATAATTCCTCATTGCACTGTCATGTTTGTTTTAATTGGGGAACACAGTTGACATTGCCGTGACCACTGTGTTTATAATACAGAACTGCTCGGAGTGAGTGGGGGAAAGCTATTGATCATGAAGCACAGGAGCACCCACTTGCTTTGTTTGATGACAAGGTGCTCTGTTGGCTTCTCAGTGTTCTGTTTACCATAAGACTGAATTCAGCTATTGCCTTAAAGGATGAAGTACTAGAAATAGTAGAACTAGAATTTATATACTTCCACTAATGATAACAACTATCATTTTATATGAGCTGAGCACTGTGTGCATTAATACTCTTTACATGTATTAATCCATTTAATCCTCACAACTACTCTATAGGTAGTCTTATAGATGAAGAAACCATTGTACAAAGAAGTTAAGGTCACATGACTAATAATTGGTGTACCTGAGTTTCTAATCAAGGCTCTGGCCCCTGAGACCTGTTTCTTAAGCACCACACCACCCTGATGGACCTTCACACTAGTGGAAGACCCACTGGCTTTTCTCTGACACAAACTCACAACAAGTCAATTGGCTATGTCCTTTAATCTACTTTATCTATTTTTAAGATGAGGTATTTTGAAATAAATTATAGATATCATGACATTCCACCTCTAAATATGTATTTGTCTTTTTAAAGAACGTTTTCTTTATAGCTAAAATACTATCACATTTAACAAAATTAGTAATTTCTTACTATCTTAACTATACCCTATCCATATTCAGACTGTTCCAGTTTACCCCAAAATGTCCTTCAAAGTTAGTTTGTCTAAACCAACACCCACTAGGGGCACCTGGGTGGCTCTGTTGGTTAAGCACAGAGCCTGGAGCCTGTTTTGAATTCTGTGTCTCCCTACTGCCCCCCACTCACACACTGTCTCTCTTTCTCTCTTTCAAAAATAAATAAACATTAAAAAATAATAATTAAAAAATAAACTAAGACCCACCATAGTACTTCTGATTGTTATGCCTCCGAAATTTTTTACTGTAGAGCAGCAGTCTCTTTTTTTTTTAATCCCTTCATGAAACTAATTTATTGAGGAAACAACTAGATCCATTGTCCTATTGAATGTCCTATCTTCTGCATATGTCTTATAACTTCCTTGTAGTGTCATTTATCTTGGTCCCCTAGTGTCTGTATTTTCTGTAACTTCTTAGATCTAAAGCCTTGATTAGATAAAAGCTACATATTTTATACCAGAAAACATGAAAGGTGATGTTGCTTTTGTATTGTATCACCTCAGAAGAGAAAAGTAATGGGAAGCAGGATCTTAAAAAAGATTTTCCTGATACACTGATGATGAATATGAGTGCTAATATTGTAGGAGGTGGTATGTCTTACATTTTGCTCACTCCCTACAGATGTATCCTCTTCCCATTAAGTCTGTTGAATTGCACTAAATGTGCACATCAGAGATAGATTACAGGCCTAAGTGGCTCATGTTTTAGTCCCTTTCCCCTAAATTTATGCTCTTTTCCCTAATTCCTAAATTTCTGCTCTTACCTCCTTTGTCCTGAAAATACCTGGAGGTCATTAGGCTTGCTGCTGCAGCATAGCCCCTAGTCACTACCCCAGTCCAACACTCCCCAAAAGAGCTATAGCTGGAGAGACATGATCTGCCAAAGGATTTACTGGAGTCTGGGTTATTTGTAAATTATTTTACAGTAACTAAAATTTTACTCTTTAGCACAGTGGCCTAATCATGCCTCTAAGAAACTCCATATTTTGTCCTTGGTTCTCATTCTCAGAGGTGAGGTTGGGCAGGGACATGTTAAGCGTCAGTACAGCAGGCCCCCTTGTAGAATGTGAGTGAAGGTTGTGGATCCTTTTCCTTGAAGAAGAGCACACACCTTGACTCAGAAAATTTTACATATTATCTTGCATGTTATCTTTCAAAAACTTCTAAAGAACACAAATGTACCTATTCCAGGGATTTTATTATATGGCTAACATTCTCTTGCACTTTATTCCTTCTCTAAATCCCAATGAGTGTTGCTCTTCTGCAGAGAGAAGAGGGGAGAATAACTTTTTTTTTTTTTAAAGAGAGAGAGAGAGAGCAGGGGTGCCTTGGTGGCTCAGTCGGTTAAGCGTCCGACTTAGGCTCAGGTTGTGGTCTTACGGTCTGTGAGTTTGAGCCCTGTGTCAGGCTCTCCTGATAGCTGAGAGCCTGGAGCCTGCTTCAGATTCTTTGTCTCCCTTTCTCTTTGCCTTTCCCCTGTTCTTACTCTGTCTCTCTCTCTCTCTCTTTTTCTCAAAAATAAATAAACATTAAAAAAAAAAAAAAAAAAAAGCATGTGTGAGGGATAGGGGCAGAGGGAGAGAGAGAATCCTAAGCAGGCTCCCACTCAGCACAGAGCCTGACATGGGGTTCGATCTTACAACCCTGGGATCATGACCAGAGCCAAAATCAAGAGTTGGATACTCAACCAACTAAGCCACCCAAGTGCCCCTTTTTGTTTTTTGTTTGTTTTTAGCTAAGAACATTCTTTTTTTTTTTTTATGTTTTATTTATTTTTTTGAGAGATTGTGCAGGTGGGGGGGGGGGGCGGGCAGAGAGAGAGAGAAGGATAGAGGATCCGAAGCAGGCTCTGCGCTGACAGGCTGACAGCAGAGAGCCCAATGTGGGGCTCGAACTCACAAACTGTGAGATCATGACCTGAGCCAAAGTAAGACACTCAACCGACTGAGCCACCCAGGCACCCCTTAAATAAAAACATTCTTAAGAATGATTTCATGTGTCATAACACCAGAAGTTTCCGGGGAATTCTTCCCTGATTCTACAATCACAGTCAGAAGAAATATAATTTTATATTTTCTTAATAGTTAACCTTTCAGAAATGAATCTGTTATATAGAATAAAGCCCACAGGTGCATTTTAAGGTACTTCTAAAATGTTCTATTTTAACTGAATGATATAGTTCATATGTTTTATATTTAATTATTGAAAATATTAGGTATAAAAGTTCTTACAATTCAATTTTAGTTTTTATGTTAGTAATTTCACTTGTATAACTCCATCATTTTAACTCTCATGATTTCATTTTCTTTTTGTCTTTGTAGTATATTCATTGCCTTCAAAGAAGCTAGTGGCTCTTCAGTTAAGATCCATTTTTATTAAGGTTAGTATATTTGTCTTTTTAAGTTGATTGAAGTGAAATATAATGAGAAAATACTAAGTATTATTAAGAATTAAGATTCAAAACTCAGTTCTGCTCTTTTTACTGTATGTACAGTTAAGAAAAGTCTGATTCTATAGAGAACCAATCTTAGAATAGGTGTTACCATCATTTACTGATTGATTATATTGAAAGGAAATGAGGCATACTGTTTGGATCTTATATATTCCCAATTTAGGTAACATGGGTAAAAACATTTAAACAAATGAATATTTTGGATTTAGTCCATTTGTATTACATTTCAACCAGGGACATCTACATATAAATTATGTACATGTCAAAATAAATTCTGAATCTAACTTCTTTCCTCTTCCACCACTACCACTCTTGTCCAAATCACTGCCTTCTCTCCTACCCCTAATTCTATTCTTGCTTTGCCCACTTCCATAAATACCTAATTGTCTGCAGATAGCACCACCAGTTATCCTTTAAACCTAAATCAAATCCATCACTCCTCTTTTTAGACCCTCTGGTGGTTTCCTGTTTTCATCCCAGTGAACTCCCAGCCCTTACTGTGACTTATTAGGCTCTACCTCTGTGCTGGTATGGTAGCCACTATCCACATGTAGCTATTTAAATTTTGATTCATAAACTAAAATAAAATTAAAAATTCAGTTCCTCCTTCACACTAGCCACATTTGAAGTTCTCCATAGCCATGTGTGGCAAGCAGCTGCCATAAAGAGCACTTCCATTATCACAGAGAGTTCTCTTGGACAACTGCTTTACTTAATCGAACTTAGAGCCATTCCTGTTTGCTCATTACTGGGTTCCCTCTTTCATTAACCCTGCTTTAGCCACACTGGTCTCCCTGTGTTGTTCAGACAGATTAAGCTCACTCCCATCTCAGAGTCTTTACATTATTTTCTCTGCCTGGAATACTTTTCTTCTAGATACCTAAATGGTTTACTTCCTTCAGTCCTTGCCTAAATGCTGCCTCATCAGAAAGGCCTCCCCTGACTACCCTATTGTCTTATCCTGGGGTGGTTTTCTTCACAATTCATCACTACTTAGAGTATCATATATTTGTTTATTATCTACCTCTAATATAAAGTAAGTATTCTGAGAGAAGTGACAGTGTATCACTCACTTTCATATCCCCAGCTTCTAGAAAAGTATGTAGCATGTAGAGGAGCTCTTAGTAAATGTTGGTTGAGTCGATTAAGGTACCATCTGTTAAGAAGGTCAGAAAATTATCAGCTTTCTGTTGCCTCTCCCGCATACTCCATCTTAGTTATATTATTATGTAAATGGAATCTCATGGCATGTACTTTATGTCTAGCTTCATTTACTCAACATTCTGTTAGTGAGGTCCATCCATGTAGTTTGAAGGAGAGGTAGTTTGTTCATTCTCACCTCTATGTGGGATTCTGTTGTATAAATAAGCCATAATTTATCCATTGTACTGTTAATGGAATGTTAGATTTTTTTCTAGTTTGAGACAACTGTGAATAGTTATATGATTATTTTAATATTCATATTAGATCCACTCTTTCTTTAGTTAACAATACCATACCCAAAGTTTTGCAGTGAGAGTTGCTAATATTTTTCCATTATGCTATGTGGCTTTTTCTGTTCTCTTCCTAATACCAGTGTAAGTTCAAGAATTAAGAAAGACAAACATGTCTGAATGAAATTTTTGGTAGATGGGAATAGTGATTTCAAAATAGCTAACATTTATTGAGCATTGATTTCTTCACACCAATATGGCTGTGAGTACTTTATGTATATATATTACTCTACATAAGCATCTCGACAGTGTGACAAAGCAGGTATTAACATTATCCTCATTTGTAAAATGAGATTTCAGAAAACTAAAACACAGTTTTTTAATTTAATCAGGCTGTACCATCTCCCTAGTTGAATAACTAGCTATTTCTTATCTGCATTTTAAATTTTATTGAATAATTATTTAATAGCGGTCTGTGAGAAGAATTTCCATAAAGTAATTTTCCCCCCAAAATTGTATAACCCACTTCCCAGATTAACCAACTGTTAATATCTTGCCATACCTGCTTGATTCTCTCTCTCTGCATGTGCATGCAGTTTCCTTCTGCCAAATAATCCAAAAGTAGGCTGGTGATGTTATGATATTTTACCCATAAATAGTTCAGCATGTATCTCTCCTTCATGACATTCTCCTTCACAACCATAGCAGCATTATCACACCTAAGAAAATCAGCTCTTAATGAATTATTCAGTAGTATCATAAGACATATTCAAATTTCCCCAATTGTCCCCAAAATATTCTTCAGTTTTGGAACCTTCAATCAAGGTTCACATGTTACATTTGGCTGTAACATCTTTTTAGTTGTTAGCCTTTGACGTAGAAGTGGCCTCCTTTTTCTGTTCTTCATAGTATATTCACTCTTCGAGGATTCATGCCAGATGTTCAGCATCCTAGATTCACCTAATCATTTCCTGATCAGATTCAGGTCAGAAATTTCTAGCAAGAAGATCTCATAGATGACCATGTGATAGTTTTTAAGTAACGATAGATTAAGTTACTGGGAACTGGGAAATTTTCCTTTGTCCATCAGCATAGAATTTTTTTGAAACTAGATTTCTTGTGATTTATTTCTTAATTGTAAAGCTATAATAAACAATTCATTGCTCTTCGTCTCTCACCTTCAGTTTAAGGACAGAAAAGTGGAAGTAAAAATAATTACAATTTTAATACATAAATTATCACATAAAGCTAATAAAATATTTTATATAATACTCTTATTATATGCTAAGATCTAACTTTTAGACTTTCTTTTTATTCTTTCAATGGTATACGAAGTATAAATCAAAGCCATTCTGTGAAAAACTGCTTTCCTGGGTGAAAAGTAGTAACTGTGCCAAAGTTATTGTTCTTTCAAGCAGTCATTCATATCACCGTAATGACCTACAGCTTCGCAGGTATGTTTTTGCCTTTGAAAAGTTTTGTTTTGATTTATGCAATATTATGATGGTGTCTCTATTAAAAAGCTAAAATAAGTTTTAAAAGTTAGGTATATTTTTACCTCCCCTCTCTGGAATTTAGAAAGATGATAAAGTCAGGAGATAGGAGGGAGTATGGTTAGTAGTGTTATGGTTGAGGCAGAAGGAAGGCTTTGGTGTAAAGATATAGATTGTTCTGGAACTGTGCTTCGGTTGTTTGGTATGGTGTGTGGTGACATTACAGAGCTGAGCTGATAAAGAGAAAGAGGAGAGATTCATTGGATGATTTTTGGAAAATTGAATTCGTATTTCTATTTATTCAGTCATTGCAGAAATCCAGTTGCCTCTAAGTATAAATCAGGTATGTCACACTGAATTCCTAAATATAAGGCAAAGTATCTAAGAGATAGAAATATAAACTATTTCATTATCATTTCCACACCTATAAAATCATGATGAAAAGCATTAGCCAAGACTAACCTTTCAAAACTGGAGCTAATTTCTAGGAATCTCACAATAAACATACAATTCTAGGAATCTCACAAAAGTCCTCTTGGCCAGAAGGGAGCATAGCTTGTGGGAAATTGATTATCTTCATGCTGACCTTGCCTTAGTTTAAGTTGGCCTGGGTCCTTATGCTCTCTCCTAAGTGTGTAAATAGCAAGCCAGAGCAATATTTTTATATGCTATTCTTCCGTAGAGTGCTGAAACTTGTGCTTTGCTTTTGCAACAAAATACACATGGAACAAATAGTATTTGCTAAAAGAACTGATACTTGCCTTAATGTTCAAATTTATTATGTTTTTAAAAACTGAATTATATGATTGCTTCTAGTACTCCCTTCAGATACCTGCTTACACCTTTCTTGCAAAAAACTGTTCAAAATAAAATAAAGAGCCTGAACTGGGAAGAAATGGAAAAAAGCCCATGCATTCCTGAAATAGATGATTCTGAGTTTTGTATCCGTATTCCTGGAGGAGGTATCACAAAAACACTCTATGATGAAGGGTGAGTTTGTCTGTTTGTTCATTTGTTCCCCCACCTTATTTAAAAATGAAAGTAGGAAGGGCTGGCTCAGGCCGTAGAATGTGTGACTCTTTGATCTCTGGGGTCACCAGTTCAAGGCTCACATTGGGTGTGGAGCCTACTTAAAAATAATGAAAGTAAGATAAGTGGGAGAGTGTGTTGGATTACTTATCAGAACTTTGAGAATATGTTTTATATTTACACATCACATAATTTAAGTGTGGTAAAATATACGTAACATTAAATTTAACCATTTTTAAGTGTACAATTAAGTGGCATTAATGCGTTTACGGTGTTGAATATCCATCACCATCTGTCCACTTTCAGAACTTTGTCATCGTTCTAAACAGAGAATCTGTGAGTACAGATTAAATAATAACTCCTACTTATTTCTGCAAAGCCCATACTAATATCCTCACTTTCATTTCTGATTTTAGTAATTTGAGTTTTCTTTTATTCTTAGTAAATTTTGTTGATCTTTTCAAATAACTACTTTTGGTTTTATTGATTTTCTCTATTGTTTTTCTGTTTTCTATTTATCTCCACTCTAATCTTCATTATTCCCTTTCTTCTGGTAACTCCAGGTTTAGTTTCCCTTTCTTATTATAGTTCCTAAGATGTAAACTTAGGTCATCAATCTGAGAAATTTCTTCTTTTTAAATACATGCGTTTACAGCTGAAACTTTTCCTCATACTCTACTTTAGCTGCAACTCTTAAATTCAGCATGTTGTTTTCATTTTCTTTCTCCTGTATTTTTCTGATTTACCATGTGATTTCTTCTTTGACCTATTTCTTCCTTGACTGTATTAATTTCCATATATTTGTGAATTTTCTGGTTTTCCTTCTGTTGTTGAGTCCTAGTATCATTCTACTATGATTGAAAAAGACACTTTGTATGATTTTCATCTTTTTAATTTATCAAGTCTTATTTTGTGCCCTACCAAAGGTCTGTCCTGGAGAATGTTTCATGTGCACCCAAGAAAAATGTGTATTCTGCTTGTGTTGAGTGGGATGTTCTGTATACATCTGTTAGGTTTAATGGGTGTATGGTGTTGTGTAAGTCCCTCTATTTCATTATGAATCAGTCCGTTTGTTCCATTATTGAATGTGGGGTGTTGAAGTCTCCCAACTGTTATTGTAGCCCTGTGTCTAATTCTCCCTTCAATTCTATGTCTGCTTATATATTTTGGGGCTCTTGTTTTGTGAATATATCTTTGTATTTCTCACATCTTCTTGGTGAATTGGCCTTTTTATTCAATATATAATGGCTTTCTCCATCTCTTATAACAGTTTTTGATATTTTGTCTGATATTTTTACAGCCACCCTGCTCTCTTTTGGTTACTATTTGTGTGGAATATCTTTTTCCATCTTTTCATTTTCAAACTATGTGTGTCCTTATATTCAAAGTGAGTCTCTTATAGACAGTAAATAGATCATTTTTTTAATCCATTCTGCTAGTCTATGTCGTTTGATTAGAAAGTTTAATCCGTTTGCATTAAAAGTAATTACTAATGAAGGACTTGTTACTCTGCTATTTGTTTTCTGTATGTCTTATACCTTTTTTGTTCTTCATTTACTGCTTTACTGCCACATTTTTTATAGGGACATCTTTTGATTCTCTTCACATTTCCTTTTGTGTATATTCTAAAGATACTTGCTTTATGGTTTCCATGGTGAGTGCATGTAACATTCTTAAGTTATAACAGTCTGAGTTGATACTAACTTCAGTTGCATACAAAAACTACTACTGGTCACACTATCTCCCCCCAACCCATTATGATATTGTCACAAATTACATCTTTATATATTATATGCCCAATAACAGATTTATAGTTATTTTTGTGCATTTTTCTTTTAAATTCTCTGCAGTTGCTCTTGATTGATCTTTGAGAATCACTAACAGTTAGCAGGCAAGTGAAAGTAAAGGAGGAAACTAGAAAGAGATCTTTTTTTCTTTAAGCCCCTTTTTGAAAAAAAATTTTTTTTTTTAACGTTTATTTATTTCTGAGACAGAGAGAGACAGAGAATGAACAGGGAAGGGGCAGAGAGAGAGAGGGAGACACAGAATCTGAAACAGGCTCCAGGCTCTGAGCTGTCAGCACAGAGCCCGACGCGGGGCTCGAACTCACGGACCGTGAGATCATGACCTGAGCTGAAGTCGGACGCTTAACCAACCAAGCCACCCAGGCGCCCCTAAGCCCCTTTTTGTAAATTGACTTTTATGACTTATATGATGGCCCAATCTGCCATCAGATTTGTAGACACTTACACTATCCCCATTTTTGCCTGCCTTATCCCTTAGCTTCCTGTTTCATATGACCCGAGGCTAAATTTAGGGCTAACCAGTAGGCCTTGCTGTATGCTTCAACTCCCTCTGACTTTTCCTCCTTGCTAGGAGTTGATTTGCCTGGTGGGATCATGGAAAACAGAGCCAACGGTGTTTAGAAGGTGGCTTCTACTGCTAGTCTACTCTCTGCTCTCCCATGAGGAGACATGAATAAGGAGCACCACTTGTGCTGTCAGTGGTGGCTCTAGAGAAGTGGGCAGAGCTAACCTTAGAAAAAAATTATGTCCCCGTTACCATTGCTGAAAGTCCACCAAAAATCTGCCTCCTTACTTAACATAATAAATTTCAAGAGTATAATCCTAGCCTTGCAAAGTAGAATGACTGGTTTGCTTGCTCTGAAATCTGCATTGTGATTTCTATATGACCTGAAGAAGTCATAATAGTAACATAAGTAGTAGTCATGGTGTTAGCAAATTATGTGCCTGGTACTTTCTGTGCACCTTACATGTATTAAATTATTTAATTCTCATACTGACCTTATAGATATGTGCTATTAACTACATGTTATAAGCAAAAAAATTGAAGGGCTGCAAGGTTAAATAACTGCTAAAAGCCATATGAGTAACATGTGGCAGAGCCAAGATTCAAACGTAGGAATCCGGCCCCAAATTCTGCACTTTTAACCACTTCACTCTAGAGCTAGCACTCATGGTCCAGGATCATAGTGAGCTTTATTCTTTGTCTAAAAGTTGAACCTATTCCTTGTTATTTGTAATTATTTATGCCCCTGCTTCTTTCTGAAATATCTAAGATCTGTCAGAAAGGATACAGGCATTTCAGCTTGTTTTCTCAATACACCTTGTTTTGTCCATTTCTGGCCATACTTGTGTACCATTCCAGCTTTCTCTTTTTCCCTTAAAACCTGCTCATTTATTTTCACTTTTCTTTTTTTCCCAGTCTGTCACCCATTCGTGTTTTTACTTCTTTTCCTGTCTAGCTTATTACTCATCATATAAAATATCACTTCAGTTATTCTTTTACCACAGCCTGGAAGCCATGGCTACGTAATCATTCTCTGGCCTGCCCTGCAAACCACCAGCTTTCAGTCCTTCTTTTGCTTCATTCAGGCCACATCATTTGTAGCCTAGACTGCTGTTAGTCTGATTGGGGTGTCATAGCAAAATAAAATCAGCAGGGTGGCTTAAACCACAAAAATTAATTTGCTCACAGTTCTAGAGGCTAGAAGTCTGAGATTGGGGAGCCAGCATGGTTGAGTTCTGGTGAAGGCCCTCTTCCTAGCTTGCAAATGGCTGCCTTCTGGCCGTATCTTCAGATAGCAGAGACCTCTGATTCCTTCTCTCCTTACAGAGCCACAGTGCTGTCAGATTAGGGCCCTACCCTTATGACTTGGTTTACTCTCAATTACCTGTGCAGGTCCCATCTCCAGATGGAATTGCATTGGGGGTTAGGGCTTCAGCATATGAGTTTTGGAGGGGTGTGAGTTTAGTCTGTAGCTGCTGCCATCAAGATCTCTTGATTGATTCCCCTGCCTCCTTCATTATGACTCCGTTTAATCCATCTTCAGTATTGCTAAAATCAACCTTCTGAAATTCAGAACTGGGGCACCTGGGTGGTTCAGTCAGTTAAGTGTCCAGCTTTGGCTCAGGTGATGATAACACAGTTCGTGAGTTCGAGCCCTGCATCAGGCTCTGTGCTGACAGCTCAGAGCCTGGAGACTGCTTCAGATTTTGTGTCTCCCTCTTTCTCTGACCCCCCCCCCCCCCCCGGGCTCACACTCTGTCTCTCTCTCAAAAATAAACATTAAAAAAAAATTGAAAAATAAAATTAAATTCAGAACTGATCACAACATTCCCAGAGTAAAATCCATCAGCAGTGGGGCGCCGGGGTGGTTTAGTCGGTTAAGCATCTGACTTCAGCTCAGGTCATAATCTCACAGTTTGTGAGTTCGGGCTTTGTGTTGGGCTCTGTGCTGACAGTTCGGAGCCTGGAGCCTGCTTCAGATTCTGTGTCTCCCTCTCTCTGACCCTCCCCCATTCATGCTCTTTCTCTGTCTCAAAAATAAACATCAAAAAAAATATTTTTTTTAAATCCATCAGCAGTTTTACTTGCTTTGTGCAGAATCTGGTTCATATTTCTTAATGTGTCATATAAGGCCCTGCAGGATCTCCTTGCCTGGCTCATTCCTTGGTGCCCTGGACTCCAGCTAAACTACTAGCAGTCACGGTTTCCTAAAAGCTGTCTCATTCTTCCTTGCCTTGTCCCATGTACTTTCTCCTGTTGTCTCCCTTGCAAAAACCAACCCAGTTTCTAAGAGTCACCTCGTACAGCACTCCTCTGTGTCCTTACATGCTTCTCCCTTCTGCACAAGGAAGTTACTACTCTCTTTGTATTCCCACAGCTGTCTGCACCTTCACCCTGACTGCTTAGTTCTTTACAAATTAGCCTCCTCCTTTTGCTCCACTCAGTGTTAGAGTAATGATCTCAGACTTGCCATCTTGCCATAAGCAACTGGAAATTGGACAAAATTAAGGAAACAACTGTTTTTCAGACTTGGACACCAGGCAGCACATAGTTGTGATTCCTGAGAGAAGGCAAATAAAGTCCTACAATTGCCCCCAACTTTCTGCTTGGAGATATTTTCTGGACTACAAAACAGGGAGGGGGAGGGAACCTGAGCAGACCAGTCTTGCTGAGTTGAGGAGACAGATATCAGCATTGGGGAATGCTAGGACACTCGGAAAGTACAAGGCAGAGAACCATAGAAGGACTATTCAGAAGAGCTGTAGGGGTCTCTCTGAGTCTTTGAAGTCTAAGCCACACATGTGTAGGGTAAAATTCTGTGAGACCAAAGAATAACTTCTGGGTAGTTGTAAACTTGCCCACAGAGTTAGCAATGGTAGCAAAATATTATAAAAGTTAGACATAGTCATCATAGAATATTTGGAAAATATAAAATAGTCCAAAGAAACTATATTTATAATACTCAGTTCTGGGGTGCCTGGGTGGCTCAGTTGGTTAAGTGTCCAGCTCTTGATTTCAGGCTCAGGTCATAATCTCACAGTTGTGATGAGATTGAACCCTGCATCAGGCTTCGTGCTGGGCATGGAGCCTGCTTAAGATTTTCTTTCTCTCTCTCTCTCTTTCTCTCTCTGTCTCTCTCTCTCTCTCTCTCTCTCTCCCCGCACCCCCCCCTCGCCCCCTCCCCTTGCGTGCGCACATGCTCTTTCTCTCCCTGTCTCTCCCCACCCCCCATATATATGTATATATATATATATACACGTATATATACGTATATATATGTGTGTGTGTGTGTGTATAACGTATCAGAAGTAACTACCATTACTAATTTTTCACTTGTTCTCTTCCCAACTCCTTTAAAAATATATCTGAATTAAATGTACATATCTGCAAGATATACCATGTCTACCTTTATAACTTTAGAGTTCATCCTGTTTAAAAATGTTTCTCACAAAATCAATTTTCTTTTAATTTTCTAACACACATCTTTTATTCTCTTATAATCAAACCCTTGTTCAATGTTCAGTGTAATTATACATTCACTGCAATAAAGAATTTTTGAAATTGAAAAAAAACTCATCATAGAGCTTATATAATTTTGAATCCTTTTTTTTCTTCCTCAGTGCACATCATGAATATTTGCTAAATTTTTTGTAACATATATATTTTGCCTTCCCATTATGAGAACAAATATATATTCTGATCTCTGGAAAAAATAATATTAGTTACTCTAATAATAAGGGGTGGCAGTGGTGTGGCTGACCTGAAATCCCATATATTTAATGGGAATAGAAGTGCATTTATAATTTAATAATGGATGTGTCTAGGTTTTTAATGTCACAAAGTAATAAAATTAGTCATTCTCCACTTTTCATTTTTAGAGAGGTCCAGAGGATGGTATTAAAACTATTATGCTACTCCTTGTGTTACAAACTAGTAGTGGAGGCACTGTAAATTCAAGACCATACTTCTTCATTTTTTAAGGTCGAGCTTTGAAAATGAAGGCACAGCCAGGGAGGCTAGCTAGCCTCCTCTAGGCAGGATCCATTTCTAAGGGATGTGTAGGATCTGGAATCTTCTGAGTCATCACAGCTCACAGTGCTTCCATACGAAGTTTGAAGCCTCTACTACATACGGAGATGATGTAATTTGCTAACAACTTCCAATTTCTAATATTTAGAGACTGAGATGCTATGTTAGCCTCTCCTAGTACATCTGAGACTTCTGAACCTCCCTATCAGAGTCTTCTCCACATCTGATATCCCCTGCTTAGGAACCCAACTCACTTTATTTCTGAACCTCTCTATCAGTCATGTGCTCTCAAGTTTTAGCATCGTATTTTTCTCCTAGTTTTTGATTTTAGTGTATTAGAAAATATTTTTGCTTTTGTTGGCAAACAGGAAGCTTTTTGCATTGATTTACCTCCATCTCATCACTAGCTTGAGACATTTATAGCAAATAGGAGACTGTTTTGGAGTCAGAAAGACTCAGGTTCAAGTCCCACCTCTGCTACTTCCCAGATACAGAACTTTGAGCATGTTAAATATGCTTCAAGCCCTTTAAACTTCAGTTACTTCATCATACTGGCTAACACATTCATAGTATTGACTATGTATTGAGAATTGTGTTAACCATTTTCCTCTACTGCCTCCTTTATATGTCCCAACAACCTGTGAGGTAAGTTCTGTTGTGTTCCCTCTTTTACATATGAGACACACTGAAGCTCTGATTAAGTAACTTGCCTGACATGTCTGGTAAGTAGCAGAGCTAGAATTTGAATCCAGGCATTCTGTCTGTGTTCCCATTATTCCAAACTGATTCATTTATAAAATGGAGATAATTACAACTTCCTCAAGGATTGCTGAGGGATTGAATTATAAAATATGCAGACAGTCCTTAGCACATAATAAATCACTCAGTAGATAGAATCTGTAAGAAATAGCAATAAGTTTTTTTCCCTTTATTCTATTCCACACTTTTCCTTCACTGCTTTAGATTATTAATAACAAGGGTATTATTTTCTTTCAGTCCCTTTGCTATGGTGCTTCTGAAAATCACTGTCTCTACAGCAGATCTGGAGAGTAGATCAGAACATTTTTCAGTGGGGATGTTTTTTCATGCAGCCCTGTGTGATACGCAAATTTACATATGCCCATGGTGGGCATTAATTACATGGCTTCTAGTTCTATCCCCACAAATACCATACATCTGGGGCAAGGGGGATAAATAAGTGATCTTATTAGGTGGCATCTTCTCCTTGCCTAAAACCTGGCAGATCGTCTTAGCTATAAAAACAGACACACTGGAATCCGGGTCTTATATCAGTAGAAGAATACTTAATTTTTCTCTGTATTTATTATAGCTGTTCTAAAGAAATTCCAATGGTGGTTCTGCTGAAATTTGTGTCAGAAGGAGACAATATCCCAGATGCTCTAGGTCTTGTTGAATATCTTAATGAATGGCTTCAGATAATCAAACCATGTGTAAGTTTTGCTACATTTAAGCCTCTGATTTCTCCAGTTATGTATTTGTAAACTTGTATTTTATATTCTATATAAGTAGGCCAAATAAGTGAAAATTTGATACATCTTTATGTAAAATTTAGTTTAGCTCAGCTTTTGAAAAGATAAGAGAGCATTTAACCAACCAATTATCTACAGTTGTTTCATTAAAGCTGATTTTCCAAAAAAGGAAAACTTTCAAGTACTTCATGGTATTAATTGGTCACATTGCATTAATCATACCAGACATATTTTTACAAGAATAAACAAATTTCTTTCAAATTCAGGATTTTTTTTTTCAGGAAAGCAAAAGATATTTATGTAAGCAATACTGTAACTATTAAACACATATTATAATTAAAATACTTTTCTCTGTTATAAGAGCATTACACCCAGGGAAATCAGTTAGCCTTTAGGCATAATAGAAGCACCGTAAGGCTGCTTTATATAATAGGTACTGTTTTTTAATTCATGCTTTTGCTAGGAACAAATTGATAAAAATCACACAGCACTGATTTTTTTTTATTTTTTTACCTCAGTTCCCTTCAAATTTGATTTTACTGGATGGACTTCACCCATAGCCTTTCTGGCATATCTTTATGATTTGGAACTTAAGGAAATCTATCTTCAGTTAATATAGAGACATGGAAATTTATTGCTTTGTTTTTACTTACAGTGAAACACAACTAAAAGTGTCAAAGTCAAAAAGAGCAGAAACAAAAGAAACTAGAGAAGGGGTCTTATGCTACTTAAATGTGAAAAGGGGATTTGGTGGTAAAGTTGAAGGATTAAACTTTTTTTTTTTTTTTTTTCCAGTTACAGTGTGATGACCCCACAGCATCTGCCTTGCAGTGGAAAATGCCAAGTTCATGGAGATTACTCTTTGGCAGTGGTCTTCCTCCTGCGCTTTTTTGATCTGTTTTCAGTTTTATAACTTATGTCTCAAGGTACTTATTACCAACACAACTGTTAAACAAATATTATCTGAGAATGTATTAGGAAATAAATCTTTTCACAGAAAATCTCAAAAAAAAATGGATTAACAAAAAGTTGTTTTGCCATGCATTTCAGTATTTACAACAAATGTAAATTTTGTACAATAAAATATTTCCTAAGTAGCTTTATTTGAAATGTGTCCTTTTTTTTTTTTTTTAAGTTTATTTTGAGAGAGAGAAAGCAAGCAAGCACAAATAGGGGAGGGGCAGAGAGAGAAGGAGAAAGAGAATCCCAAGCAGGCTCTCCTGCCAGCACAGAACCTGATGTGGGGGCTTGAACTTATGAACCCATGAGATCTCGACCTAAGCCAGAATCTGGAGCTGGACACTTAACCAACTGAGCCATCTAAGGGTCCCTCTTTTGTTTTTTATTAACTCAGACTTCTGTATTAGTTTCCCATTTCTGCTATAATAAATTACCACAAACCTAGTGGCTTAAAACAATACAATTTATTATCTGGTAATTCTAGAAGTCAGAGGAATCCAAAATTAGTCCTCACTGGGCTAAAATCAAATCTCCAGGAACCAATACCAAGAAAATGGGAATCTATTAATTACATGACAAAGAATTGAAATTAATTGTCTTAAGGAAGCACAATGATCTACAAAAGAGCACAGATAACTAAATGAATCAAGACAACAATGCGTGAACAAAAAGAATATCGAAGAGAAACTGAAAACAACCATATGGAGTTCTAAAAAAATTTTCACAGGAGTTCAACAGCAGATTTGATCAAGCAGAGAAAAGAATCAGCAATTCTGACCATTGAAATAGATCAGAAGAATAAAAACAAAAGTGGAGCAAGCCTAAGGGACCTATAAAATAGCATAAAATGGACAAATATATGCATTATGAGAGTTCCAGAAGGAGAAAAGAGAAAGGGACAAAAATTAGAAGAAGTAAAGACTGAAAACTTCCCTAATCTGAGGAAGGAAATGGACATCCACATTTGAGAAGCTCCGAGAACTCCAGATAGAATGAACCTAAATAGCCCCACTCCCAAGACACTTTATGGGGAAAAATAAAACTGTCAAAAGTCAAAGACAAAAGAATCTTGAAAGTTGCAGGAGAAAAATGACTCATCACATGTAAGTGAGCCCCCACAAGATAATGAGTGGGTATCTCCGCAGAAAACTTAGACACCAGAAGGGAGTTGCTGAGATATGTTAGCAACGTGAAAACATACAGAAATATAAAACTCTGGTAAAAGTAAATGACCAAATACAGAATCCTATATTGCTGTGATGGTGGTCTGTAAAGTACTTTCAGTTCTGGTATAGACTTTAGAAGACAAAAGCATTAAAAATTACTATAACTAGGGGCACCTGGGTGGCTCAGCTGAGTGTCCAATTTTGGCTCAGGTCACAACCTCCATGGTTTGTGAGTTCAAGCCCTGCGTTGGGCTCTGTGTTGACCGCTCGGAGCCTGGAGCTTGCTTTGGATTCTTTGTCTCCCTCTCTCTTCTCTGCCCCTCCCCTGCTTGCACTCTGTCTCTTTCTGTCTCTCTAAATGTTAAAAAAAATTTTAAAAAGGGGTGACTGGGTGGCTCAGTTGGTTGAGTGTCCAACTTTGGCTCAGGTCACGATCTCCATGGTTTGTGAGTTTGAGCCCCACGTCGGGCTCTGTGTTGACAGCTTAGAGCCTGGAGCCTGCTTTGGATTCTGTGTCTCCCTCTCTCTCTGCCCCTAGCCCACTCACATTCTGTCTCTGTCTCTCTCAAAAATAAACATTAAAAAAATAAATTAAAAAAAATTACTATATCTAAAACTATATTAATAAATATATAAAGATATAACTGGTGAATCAAAAAGGGGGTGGAAAGATGTAAAAGAATAGAATTTTTGTGTATGATTAAAGTTAGGTTACCCGCATAAAATGGATTGTTACAACTGTAAAATGTCTTATGTAAGTCCTGCAGTAACCACAAAGAAAATGTTACCAAACCCAATTTCAGCTGCCTGTTGCCTGAAAGATCACCCAACAGAGGAGTTTTTATTAGAAAGGAATTTGAGCTTTATTCAGGAGGCTGGCAACCTGGGGAGAAGGTGGACTCTTATTCAAAAGCCAACTCTGGAGTTTCTGCCTGGCCCGGGGAGTTTAAAAGGGGCTTAGGGTAGTTAATCAGCAGAGACCTCAGCATCCTGCAACATGTCTTGATTGTATGCAGACTCAATGCCAACTACAAACATCTCAGTGCAAGGGGGTTGTGCGAGGGGATGTTGTTTTGTGATGTGTGAGAGTGCTCTGTTCTTTTTGCAAAGGAGGGCAAAGTCTACAGATACACAAAGGAAGTCAGTAAAATCATTTGTGTGACCTAAAAGAAAAACATCTTGGTAAAAAAAAAAAAAATGGTAGGCTAATTAGAAAGCTGAGATGGCTTCAAATAGACTTGCTGGCCTCTGCAGCTTGGAAACATACTTGTTCTTCACTCCCCAAGGCCAGTGGTCTGCAAATCTCAAAGTAAATTAGTTCTGTTACAGATCAAGGGCCTTAGGCTAGCAAGTAAGGAGTGTGTTAACTTGAAGCAAGTTAACCCTTAAGACTGGCTGGACTACTCTTACAAGAACACCCATAGAAGATACACAAAAGAAAAAAGGAGGGGCGGGAGGAATCAAAGCATGTCAACACAAAAACATAAATGAAACACAAAGTTAAGAGGAAAAGAGGGACAAGAAGAAAAACCAAAATGGCAATAGTAAATGCTATGGATCTTCCAAATGTTTGTGTCCCCCAAAATTCATATGTTGAAATTCTAATGCCCAAATGCGGGTCATTAAATAGGTGGCCTTTGGGAGGTACTTAGGTGATAGAGTAGAGCCCTCATGAATGGGATTAGTGCCCTTATAAAAGAGACCGCAGAGAACTAGCTAGCCCCTTACACCATGTGAAGACACAGTGAGAAGGCACAATGAGGAAGCTGAATCTCACCAGACACCAAAGCTGCCAATGCCATGATCTTGGAGTTCCCACTTTCTAGAACTATGTATGAGAAGTAAATATTGTTTACAAGCCACTTAGTTTATGGTGTTGTATAGCAGCCTAAACTAAGTCCTCTCCTATTAGTAATTACTTTAAACAGATTTAAGTCCCCAGCTTTTGTTTTGTTTATCCTTTCAGCTAGACTGGCTGAATGGAAAAAGCAAAAAACCCCAACATGCATTTACGTGCTGTCTATAAGACACCTTAGATGTAGAGACACGTGTAGGCTAAAAATACAAAGATGGAAAAAGGTGTTCAGTGCAAAGGGTAACCAAAAGAGAGTAGCGTGGCTATACTAATACCAGACGAAATAGACTTTAAGTCAAAACTGTCACTAGAGATAAAGACTTTCTAAGATAAAAGGGTTGATACACCAGGAAGATACAATTATATATGCACCTAACGTTAAAGCATCCAAATATATGAAGCATTGACAGAATTGAAGAGAGAAATAAGGATACAGTAACAATAGGCGATTTCTTTTTTTTTTTTTTAATGTTCATTTATTTTGGGAGAGCATATGAGCAGGGAGGTGCAGAGAGAGAATCCCAAACAGGCTCTGCGCTGGCAGCAAAGAAGACAGGGCTCGAATTCACGAACTGTGAGATCATGACCTGACCCAAAACCAACAGATGCTTAACTGACTGAGCCACCAAGGGGCCCCAACAATAGGTGATTTCAAACCTTCACTTTCTTTTTTTTTTTTTCAACGTTTATTTATTTTTGGGACAGAGAGAGACAGAGCATGAACAGGGGAGGGGCAGAGAGAGAGGGAGACACAGAATCGGAAACAGGATCCAGGCTCTGAGCCATCAGCCCAGAGCCTGACGCAGGGCTCGAACTCACGGACCGCAAGATCGTGACCTGGCTGAAGTCGGACACTTAACCCACTGCGCCACCCAGGCGCCCCCAAACCTTCACTTTCAATAATGAATAGAACAACCAGACAACCAGATAGAAGATAAATAAGGAAACAGGAACACACTATAGACCAGTTGGACCGAAAAGACTGAACACTCCACCCAACAGCAGAATACACATTCTTCTCAAGCCAACATAGAACATTCTCCAGGACAGAGCACATGTTAGGCCACAAAAAGTCAACAAATTTAAGAATATTGAAATCATATTAAGTATTTTTTCTGACTAATACGGAATGAAACTAGAAATCAGTAACTGTAGGAAAACCAGAAAATTTATAAATAAGTGGAAATTAACACACTCTTGAACAACCAATGGGTCAAAGAATAACTCACAAGTGAAGCTAGAAAATATCTTAAGACAAATGAAAATGAAAGCACAACATACCGAAAACTTATGGGATGCAGCAAAAGCAGTACTAAGAGAGGTTTATAGCAGTAAATACATTAAAATAGAAGAAACTTTTCAAATCAACAACCTAACTTTATACATTAAGGAACTAGGAAAAGAAGAACAATTTAAATCCCAAGTTAGAAAAAAAAAAAAAAATATATATATATATATATATATTAGAGAAGAAATAAGTAAAGTAGAAAAAATAGGAAAAAAATCAGTGAAACTAAGAATTGGTCACTTTTTAAAAATTATTTACTGTTTATTTTTGAGAGAGAGAGCATGAATGGGGGAGAGGCAGAGAGAGAAGGGACACAGAATCCGAAGCAGGCTCTAGGCTCTGAGCTGTCAGCACAAAGCCTGACTCGGCTCAAACTCACAAACTATGAGACGGTGACCGGAGCTGAGTCAGACACTTAACTGACTGAGCCACCCAGGTGCCCTGAATTGGTTACTTTTTTAAAGTGAACTCTGCACCCAACATGGAGTTCAAACTCATGACCCTGAGATAAAGAGTCACATGCTCTACCTACTCAGCCAGCTAGCTACTTAAAGAATTGGGTTTTTTGAGAAGACCAACAAAATTACAGACCTTTAGCTAGACAAAGAAAAAAGAGAAGACTCAACTAAAATCAGAGATGAAAGAGAAATTACAACTGATGCCACAGAAAATATGTTATAAAAGACTACTATGAACAATTATATGCCAACAGATTGGATAACCTAAAAGAAATGGATAAATTGCTAGAAACAATCTAGTAAGACTCAATCATGAAGAAAGAGAAATCCAAACAGACCTATAACTAGTAAGGTTTAATTAATGATCAGTTACTAATCAATAATCAATTACCAATTCACTCAAACCACCTCCCCCCACAACAAAGAAAAGTCCAGGACCAGATGGCTTCATTAGAGTATTTTACCAAATATTTAAAGAATTGACACCAATCCTTCTCGAACCCCACCCAAAAATTGAAGAGGAGGGAAAACTTTCTAACACATTTTATGAGTCCAACATTTACTTGGCTACCAAAACCAAAGATCCAACAACATGCAGATCAATATTCCTGATGAATATCAATGCAAAACTCTTCAACAGAATGCTAGTAAAACAAATCAACAGCACTTTAAAAGGACTATACACCATGAACAAGTAAGATTTATCCCTGGAATGCAAGAACAATTCAACATAACAAAATAAATGTAACATTAGGGGGGCCTGAGTGGCTCAGTGGGTTGAGCATCAATCCAAGGGAAAGAAAGGAAAAGATATCCAATTGTAAAGAGGGAAGTAAAGATATTTGTTAGCAGATGACATGATTTTACATGTAGAAAACCCAAAAGATTATACACAAAAACTGTTAGAACTGTTCAATGAATCCAGCAAATTTTCAGATTATAAAACCAACTCTCAAAAATTAGCTGCACTTCTATACACTAACAATGAACAATCTGAAAAGGAAATTAGGAAAACAATCCTATTTACAATAGTATCAAAAAGAATAAAATACTTACTAATGAACTTTTGTTGTTGTTGTTGTCAGAGAGTGTGGGAATGGGGGAGGAAGAGAATCCCAATTAAGCTCTGCACTGTCAGCACAGAGCCTAATGTGGGGCTCAAACTCACAAACCATGAGATGATGACCCAAGCTGAACTGAGTTGGGCTTTAATCAACTGAGCCACCCAGGTGCCCCTAATAAACTTTTTAAAAAGTAGGTTCCATGCCCAGCTTGCAGCCCAACATAGGTCTTGAACTCACAACCTTGAGATCAATACCTGAGCTGAGATCAAGAGTCAGACACTCAACTATCAAAATGTCCATAATATCCAAACCAATCTTCAGATTCAGTGCAATCTGTATAAAAATCCCAGTGGATTTCTTGGGGGGGGGGGGGAAATCCCAAAATTTATATTGGATCTCAAGGGACCTCAAATAACCAAAACAATCTTGAGAAAGAAGAACAAAGTAGGCAATCTCACACTTCATGATTTCAAACCATCTTGCAAAGCTATGATAATCAAAACAGAATGGTACTGTCACAAAGAGCCCAGAAATAAAGACACACATTTATGACCAAATGATCGTCAGTGAGGGTGCCAGGACTACATACTGGGGAAACAATAGTCTCTCCAACAAACGGTGTTGGAAAAACTGGCTATCCACATGCATAAGGACAAGGATGGACCCTTACCTAGTACCATATGCAAAAATTAACTTAAAATGGATGAAAGAACTAAACCTAAGACCTGAAACTATAACATTCTTAGAAAAAAAAAAAAACGTTGGGGAAAACGTTTATGACATTGTAATGGGAAATGATTTCTTGGATATGACTCAAAAACACAAGCAGCAAAAGCAAAAATAGACAAATGTGACTATATCAAGCTTAAAAACTACTGTGCAACAGAGGTGCCTGTGTGGCTCAGTTAAGTGACTCTTGATTTCAGCTCAGGTCATTGTGAGATCAAGGTTTGTGACCAAAGGACTTCAATAGGCATGTTTCCAAAGAAGATATACAAATAGCTAACAAGTTTATGAAAAGATACCCAATGTCTCTAAATATCAGGGAAATGCATATCAAAACCACAATGAGATATTACCTCACATCCATTAGGATGGCCACATTAAAAAAAAAAAAATCCTACACACCAGAAAATAACATGTTTTGGTGAGGGTGTGCACTGTTGGTGGGATTCTAAATGGTGCAGCCACTATGGAAAACAGTATGGAAGTTCCTAAAAATATTAAAAATAGAATTACTATATGATTCATTAATTTCACTTCTGGGTACATATCTAAAAAAAAGTTGAAAACAGGATCTCGAAGAGATATTTGCTTACGCATGTTCACTGCAGCATTATTCACAATATCCAAGATGTGGAAGCAACCTAAATGTCCATGGATGGAAGAATGGATAAAGAAAATGTGGTCTACACATACAATGGAATATTACTCAACCTTTAAAAAAAAGGGACTTCCATCATACGCTATAACATGGATGAATCTTGAGCACATGATGCTAAGTGAAATAAGCCAATCACACGAAGACAAATACTGCATGATTCCACTTATATGAGGTATCTAAAGTAACCAAACTCATACAAACAGAAAGCAGAATGGGGGTTTCCAGGGCCTGGGGAAAGGGAAAATCAAGGAGTTGTCCACTCAGTGTAGAGTTGCAGTCCTGCCAGATGAAAAAGTTTAAAGATCTGCTGTACAACAATGGTCATATAGGTAACAAGCCTATACTGTCTACTTAGATATCGTTAACAAGGTAAATTTGTGTTATGTGTTTTTTGCCACAATAAAGTTTATAGGAAGAAGAACAGAGTTTTTAGGGAAAATTAAAAATGATAATTACCAAAAAAGGTATAGAGTATAACAAGTGTACATACACACCCAACTTTTTATTTTATTTTATTTTCAACGTTTATTTATATTTGGGACAGAGAGAGACAGAGCATGAACGGGGGAGGGGCAGAGAGAGAGGGAGACACAGAATCGGAAACAGGCTCCAGGCTCTGAGCCATCAGCCCAGAGCCTGACGCGGGGCTCAAACTCACGGACCGCGAGATCGTGACCTGGCTGAAGTCGGACGCTTAACCCACTGCGCCACCCAGGCGCCCCACACACCCAACTTTTTAAAATAAAATATTAAGACTAATCCCCCCCAAAAAAGGTGGAGAGCCACAGAAGCTTTGCAACTCTAATTAAAAATGCTTCTTTTCTTTTAATAATTTTTTTTTACATTTTTTTTATTTTTGAGAGACAGAGCACAAGTGGGGGAAGAGCAGAGAGAGAATGAGACACAGAATCAGAAGCAGGCTCCAGGCTCTGAGCTGTCAGCACAGAGCCCGATGCGGGGCTCGAACTCACAAACTGTGAGATCATGACCTGAGCCGAAGTCGGGCAGTTAACCGACTGAGCCACCCAGGCGCCCCCAAAATGCTTCTTTTTAACCTAAGGTTTTCCATTTCTAGTGTATTAATTTTCTTATCTTTCTTCTCACCTGTATCAGAGAGATATTTAGATGACATCTCTGGTGATGAGTTTTTATGCGGTCTAAAGAAGTTGAGAGGGCAGAGGAAAGCTCAGAAGATGTGCTACCAGGCTTCATGGGGACTGCAAGCTGAGATCTGCACTGTCCCCTTAGACCCAGTGACAACCTGAAGCAACCCTCTGCTGTTCACCATGGAGAGCCCACCGCATGCAAACTCAGCCTGGCAGAGCTCAGCCCGCTGGCCTCCGCTCCTCCAGCTGACTACCTGCCTTGCTGCGGGCCCTGTTTCTGCTTCACACTCCTCCAATTCCGGTGACCCACATGCCGGCTCCCCAAGAGAAGCAACGGTGACCAGGCCCCTCCTGTCCAGTCTGGCACAAGCCTGGAAACCTCTCCCAGGCCTTTGGCCTATGTGCCACCTCACAAGCCATCAGCTGTGTAGTGACAAGTGTACAAATGGTGACCAGGGAGGCAGGATACTGGCAGGCCCATGGGGCCTTCAGCTCCTAGGGCAATTCTCTGTGCTTATGCCAAAATTCATCTTTATTCCTTTTCAGAAGGTAAATCAGGAGAAATAAAATCCTTGAAACTCAAAACTATACTGAAAATAATGTGGTGGACATTGAGCTTTCTCCCCTCCTCCCCTTTTTGGGGAGTTATTTTCAGGTCCCTGTGGCAGGTGTAAAGGTAAAAATATGCATATATTATAGAAACAGGGAGGAGATGACCCGAAAACAGCCTGGCTGGGCTGCACTGAGGAAGTGATGTCCAAGTTGAGTGGAAGTTAATCCTACAGACAGAGGGAAGGGGAGGCCACACCCGCAGAGAGAAGAGCTCGCACAAAGGCAGTGAGGCAGGAAACAGACATCCGGGCAGTGGGTAGTGTCAGTGGCCTGAGTCTCTCACCACCTACTCTCCACTCTGTGCTTTATCTTTGTGTGCCAGCGCCTAACACCTAGTGGCCACTCAGCCAATGTTTGTTGAGCGAATAAACAATTGTATATGCAGGATTTTTTTTATCTGGGAGAGCTCAGTGAAAATTCGCACTAAGCAGAATGTACTGGGTGTACTGGGGACTCATTGTCATCACACATGTGTGCTCTTTCAATACTGTGGTAATTGGATTAGAAACCAAAGCAGCTAAATTGCTCTGTATGTTAGAGGAGAAACAAGAAGCTGGTGGTGAAGGATGAGGAGAGGATTCTGGGAGGGACAGATGAAAAGCTTTGTGGTACTGCAGCGGAGATCAGGCTGAGACAGTGGGTAGAACAGAAATATCTGAATTAGACCTTTTTTTCCAGGCTTAGTACCTTGTACACAGGTACATTCATTAACTCTTCTTTCCCCTGGCCACTGTGTGGCTGTGCTAACAAACTTCAGTAGTCTTTGGTTTTCCAGTTCCAAATTGTAGCTTCACTTGACACAGACCTTTCGTTGTCAAACAATCCAAATAATTCTGAAACGTCTAGATTTGGTACTGATGCTACTGATGCTCGCAGGATTTTGAAAGTAAAGAGTAGATGTGTGGAGACGATGCTATTAGAAATGAATTGGGGCCCCAGCAATACCCCCCACCCCACTTCTACTCTGGGGTCACTGCTGGTCATGTAGCGACAGCCCCAGTGCAGGAGGGATTTGCCCTGCTTGCCTGGAAGGCGCAGCAGACGATGCTTTCTGGCCATGATGAAATTCCACCTGTGCCAGGCCACTGGTGCCAGATGCACACAATGGAAACACAACAGAGGAAAAATCCATTCTGAGCCTCTCCACCTCGAGAGAGAAGTCTTGTGCACACACCAAAACAGACGTGACAGAAGCAAAGTAAGGAGAACTAAATTTACGTCCTTGGTCCAGGCTTACTAAAAATACATTCATTTTGGGGCTCCTGGGTGGCTCAGTCAGTTAAGCTCATGAAGCTCATGAAGCTACGACTTCAGTTCAGCTCATGATCTCATAGTTTGTGACTTCAAGCCCTGCATCAGGCTCTGTGCTGACAGCTCAGAGCCTGGAGCCTGCTTCAGTTTCTGTCTCTCCCTCTCTCTCTGCCCCTCCTCCTCTCACACTCCACCTCTCTCTCTCTCTCTCTCAAAAATAAACCTTGAAAAAATAATAAAAATAAAAATATACACTAATTTCAGTTGTCCTGAGTGTATAACCTAGAGAATAAAAGCACCTAGCTGTCCAATAGATAGACACAAGGATTAGGTTAAAGAGGACACAGTTTCTTAGATATCACTATCACATGAAACTTCAGTTTTCTAAACCTGGATTCAAATAACCAGAATATCTACACTTCAATTTTAGGAGAAAGACAAAAGAAACAGCTATCAGAGATTTAGTTAAACAAAAACTCCCAGGATCTGTCCTGGAGTTTGTATAGGAATGGCTCAAGGTCCAGACCTTCCACATTTGCTCAGTTTCCCTGTGAAGAGAACTGAAGATTGCACAGATGGCTCTCTCTCCTAGGAGAGGACTGCATTCTTACTAACAAAATCTCATTACATTCAGTATATTCTATTTAATTACACAAGAAAGGTTTTAGAAATTTCTTAAAAACCAGAGCAATCCCAGGAATAAGACTTAGGAATAAAAACACTAACCAAAATAGCTTATTCATCAAATAGATCATCTATTTGGCCTTTTATTGCACCATCAATTCCTCCATCAATTTCCTCCTACCCACCCCCCACCCCCGAAAGAGAAAGGGATCATCAGGGGCTCTAAACTATCTAGTCTGTCTCTTTAATTTTATAATTTACATGTCATAAAATTTACGATTTAAAATATATAATTCAGTGTTTTTCAGTATATTTATTGACTTACTTTTTTCAAATTTTCAAATTTCTTTTATTAGAGAACATTTTTAATTTTTATTTATTTTTTGTCCTGGCATAATTTTTTTTTAATTTAGTTTATTTTTTAAATTTATATCCAAGTTAGTTAGCATTTAGTGCAACAATGATTTCAGAAGTAGATTCCTTAATGCCCCTTACCCATTTGGCCCATCCTCCCGCCCACAACCCCTCTAGTAACCCTCTGTTTGTTCTCCATATTTAAGAGTCTTTTATGTTTTGTCCCCCTCCTGTTTTTATATTATTTTTGCTTCCCTTCTCTTATGTTCAACTCTTTTGTATCTTAAAGTCCTCATAGGAGTGAAGTTATATGATATTTGTCTTTCTCTCACTAATTTCGCTTCACATAATACCCTCTAGTTCCATCCATGTTGCTGCAAATGGCATGATTTCATTCTTTCTCATTGCCATGCAGTATTCCATTGTATATGTAAATCACATCTTCTTTATCCATTCATCCATCGATGGACATTTGGGCTCTTTTCATACTTTGGCTATTGTGATAGTGCTGCTATAAACATTGGGGTGCATGTGCCCCTTCGAAACAGCATACCTGTATCCCTTGGATAAATACCTAGTAGTGCAATTGCTGGGTTGTAGGGTAGTTCTATTTTTAGGTTTTTGAGGAACCTCCATACTGTTTTCCAGAGTGGCTGCACCAGTTTGCATTCCCACCAGCAGTGCAAAAGTGATACTCTTTCTCCGCATCCTCGCCAACATCTGTTGTTGCCTGAGTGGTTAATGTTAGCCATTCTTTCAGTATATTTAAAGAGTTGTTTAGCCCTCAATTTCACGACCTTTTTTTTTTATCCCCCAAAGAATCTCCTTACTCATGTTAATGAATTTTTTTTGGCAGTTAGAAAAGATCTCTCCCCTTCCCCAACCCCTGGCAACAACTAATCTACTCTCTGTTTCTATGGATTTGCCTCTTCTGAACATTTCATATAAATGGATTCATAGAATATGTGGCTTTTTGTGTCTGGTTTCTTTCACTTAGCATAATGTCTTCAAGGCTTATCCATGTTTTAGCACATATTAGTACATCATTCCTTTTTACTGCCAAATAATATTCTATTTATGGATTATACCATGATTTCTTTATCCATTCATTAGTTGATGGACATTCAAGTTGTTCTACTTTTTGACAATTACAAATAATGCTGCTATGAACATCTGTGTACAAAATCTTACATGGACATATGCTTTCATTTGTTTTACATACTGTATTTGTTTGATTTCTCTAGAAAAACAGAATACATATGTAAATATATATGTATTAGTTTGATATGTAAATATATATGTATTAATCTGATACATACATAAGTATATATGTATATCTGATATACTATAAGGAATTGGCAATTGACTCACATAGAGAGTCTCTAAGAAGCCCAAGATAGTCAGATCTGAAGGCAGGAGAAGATAGATGAAGATTGATGTTCCAGCTCAAAGACAGTCTGGCAGAGTGAAGTCTCCCTTACTAAGTTTTTCTCTTCTATTTGGGCCTTCAACTGACTGGATGGAGGCCCATCCACATTGGGAAGGGCGATTTGCTTTACTCAGACTACCAATTTGAATATTAATTTCACCCAGATACTCCTTCGCAGACACACCCAGAATACTGTTGAAGCTAGTATCTGGGCACCTCATGGCCCAGTGAAATTGACACATAAAATTAACTATCACAGATATACACTTTAGGATTGGGATTGTTCCATCACAGGGTCGGAGGGTAACTCTTTTAACTTTTTTGAAAAACTGTCAAACTGTTTTCCATAGTGGCTGCACCGTTTTACGTGATCTCCAGCAAGGTATGAGGGTTCCACTTTCTTCACATCCTTTCCATGGCCACCCTGGTGGATGTGAATTGGTACCTCATTGTGGTTCATTTGCACTTCGTTAATGACCAATAATGTTGAGCATCTATGCATGTGCTTATTAGCCATTAGTAGATCTTTGGAGAAATGTCTATTCAGATCCTATGCCCATTTTTTAATTCAGGTATTTATCTTTATATTAGTAAACTTTAAAATTCTGGGTAATAGACTTTTATCAGATATTTGATTTGCAAGTATTTGCTCCCATTCTATGGGTTGTCTTTTTTACTTTCTTTTTTTTTTATATTAACCCTTTTATTTTATTTTTTTTCAATATATGAAATTTATTGTCAAATTGGTTTCCATACAACACCCAGTGCTCATCCCAAAAGGTGCCCTCCTCAATACCCATCACCCACCTTCCCCTCCCTCCCACCCCCCATCAACCCTCAGTTTGTTCTCAGTTTTTAACAGTCTCCTATGCTTTGGCTCTCTCCCACTCTAACCTCTTTTTTTTTTTTCCTTCCCCTCCCCCATGGGTTTCTGTTAAGTTTCTCAGGATCCACATAAGAGTGAAACCATATGGTATCTGTCTTTCTCTGTATGGCTTATTTCACTTAGCATAACACTCTCCAGTTCCATCCACGTTGCTACAAAAGGCCATATTTCATTCTTTCTCATTGCCACGTAGTATTCCATTGTGTATATAAACCACAATTTCTTTATCCATTCATCAGTTGATGGACTTTACTTTCTTGATAGAGTCCTTTGATGCACTAAAGTTTTTAATCTAAAATGGATCTTTAAGGGGTGCCTGGGTGGCTCATTCGATTGAGCATCTGACTTCGGATCAGGTCATGATCTCGTGGTTTGTGAGTTCAAGCCTTGCGTCAGGCTCTAGCTCGGAGCCTGGAGCCTGCTTCGGATTCTGTGTCTCCCTCTCTGTCTCTGCCTCTCCTCTGCTTGTGCTCTGTTTCTCTCTGTCTCTCAAAAATGAATAAATGTAAAAATAAATAAATAAATAAATAAATAAATAAATAAATAAAATGGATCTTTAAATTGAGCAATATAAGCTCCCTCCTCCTCTCCCCTACAGAATCTTGAGTCATATCCACATTGCATTAATATGAGTACATTTTTTTTTATCTTTACACCATAAGAAAATAAGTTTCTTTGAATTCACAGAAATCTAGAGGCTTGGGCTTCCCCACACCACAGTACTGGAGTTGGAGGAAGTTTAAATCAGCTTATGGACCAAGGGCCCCAGCTCTCATTTGGGTTATACCACTATTAAGGACATCTTGGTTACTATGCTTTATTGCAAATATTGGTTACTACTTTTATTTCAATTAACACACTAGGTTAGCAATACTTTGGGTAAAATAGACTTTTGTGGTTCAACTTGAGACTTATTTACAGCACTATTCCTATGGTGAAGTGTTTTTTTGAGTTCTAAACAACCACATGGTAGAAACACACAATCCACAAACAAGTTGGGAACTACCTGCATATGATTTCATGACTTATTTCAGTCTTACAACTTGGTAGATTTTGAGTACTAAATTTCCATCTCTTGCAATATGTATTTATTCTTAGGGAATAAACTCTTACCTAAAAGCAGAGATTGAATAAATAGACAAAAATTGTTGAAACAAGATCTTTTTCATTGAAAGAAGACATTTTTATGTACTTAATATTTACCAGCTTTTAAAACTTCTTACTGATAAATAGAATATTTTCCTAATTATAAAATCAATGCATGCTTATTGCAAAACATTTAGAAAATACAAAAGAGCATAAAGAAGAAAATAGGTATCATCTATAATCCTTATAGCCAAAATGAAAAGCTGTTGACCTTCTGGTGTAATTCTACCCATATATGTATATACATAAATGTATGAAATTCTAAAATGGGAGGGCACCTGGGTAGCTCAGTCAATTGAGCATCTGACTCTTCACTTGATATTAGCCAAAAGGCTGAGAAGTGATGAGCATCTGACTCTTGATTTCGGCTCTGGTCATGATCCCAGGGTGTGAGATCAAGCCCCATGTCGGGTTCTGCACTGGACGTGGAGTCTGCTTGAGATTCTCTCTTTCTCTCCCTCTCTCTGCCCCCTCCCCCTCTGCTCTTTCTCCCTCTCTCAAAATAAAATACGTTTTTAAATTGAGATTGTATTGTATGCAGAATTTTGTATCTTTTAAAAACAATTCTCTAATTATATAAGTGATGAATACACTCTCACTATAAAAAATATAAAGAATACAGATGGAAGGAAAATGCTTCCTCAGTTCAACCTTCCTGTCAAGCCCCCTCCTCTCCAGAAAGACCACCATGCAGGTTTGTCCTGTATCCTCTCAGACTTCCTGTGTATTCCCATTATGCAGGAATTCAGTAGGTCTAGTTTTCTATTAAAACATCCAGTAGAGGGAACCATTAGACTGTTTTCTCCTTTGACATGATTTACAAAAACCTAAGCATCTTGGATGTCATTTACAGAATGCAGAATGGTACATCGATTTATTTTTTTTTTTAATTTTTTTTTTAATGTTTATTTTTGAGACAGAGAGAGACAGAGCATGAACGGGGGAGGGTCAGAGAGAAAGGGAGACACAGAAACTGAAACAGGCTCCAGGCTCTGAGCAGTCAGCACAGAGCCTGACGCGGGGCTCGAACTCACGGACTGTGAGATCGTGACCTGAGCCGAAGTCGGACGCTTAACCGACTGAGCCACCCAGGCGCCCCGACATCGATTTAAAAATGTTATTTCTACTGACTAGTTTCTAACTTAAATAAAAAATTTAAATCTTATTTTCTCCCTTCAACTATCTTGTTGGTTTGTTTTTGCTTTCTTGGACCTTGAAATTATGTGGTTTTTTGAGGATACTTCTACTGGGTAAATTTATGAGGGAAAAAAATCCTTGCTGTTGGTAGAAATGTAGTTGTCTTTTTTTTTCCCTTTGAGAAGAAGATAAGTCAGATACAATAAAAAAAAATAGGTGAAGATGAAACTTAATGTGACAGTAAGTAATTCCATTCAAAATCCTAAATAGATTAGAATAATTGAATAGTCTCTTCATTTAGATACTCTGAAAATGGTTTATTCCAAAATGATAAATTCTGTGTATGTATTTCAGTAATACTTTATGTAAATAATATTCATATTTTTAATTCCACAGCAGTTCTCAAGAGAACCAGATAAAACCTGTGAGTATATTCGGTCTATTGTGCTGATGCTGTGGTGGTTTTGTTCTCATAGCCTTTGTTGATTTGCATTTTAACTAAACTACCCTGAAAATGGTGGTTAGGCAGTGAGGTGTCCTAGTTGTGAGAACTCTCCAAGTAACAGACTCTCCTTCAAATACCAACACTTTTAATGTTTAACCATTGGAAGGAAATGTTTCCAATGAGTATTCTATGGTTCACCCAGCTTTCTAAATAGAGGATAGTGAACCTAAGTGTTGTTATTGTTGACTATGTTATATTTTTAAACCCTGTGCAGTTGTCTCTGTGAACCTTGATTTGTTTTTCTCTCCTAGACAGCTAGGCGTATCTTCCTAGTGCTGGTACATACCATATGCTTAATAAATGTTTGATGGAAAGAAAAAAAGAATGATGGGAGTGTCCTTCTACTGTCATTTTGTGTGTAATTAACAGTCCCTGCCTCAGCCATTCATACTGTGTCCCCCACCATGATTCTTTCACCCCTCCCTGACCCTTGCACATCTAATCTGCTGTGTACAAAAATAAAATAGGCAAGCCTATTTCTTAAAACTGTAGTACGTAACAGTGAATTAACAGCCAGTGGAGCTCAGAATGAAAGCCTGAGGGACCTGGTTTGGAGCTGTGTGTCAGCCACTACCCTCTCTAAAACACTGATTCATCCTTCTGAAGTAGGTGGCCCAAGACTGAAGCGTTTTGTGAAATTCATATGTAATTTATCTACAGACGTGTTATAAACAAGATGTCTTTGGAACAATGAAAACTTAAAAACAAATGAAATTGGAGATTTGTTAAACGTAAAGTTGGGACATCTATAACATCTTTAAAAATGGTCTTAGACAATAGTTCACAGTGACCAACATGTAGAAATCAATGGAAATCTGTTGGAAATGATGTATGTATGAAATGAGTGTCTATTTTATCATTTACCTTGAAATTAAAAAAAATTAATGTTTATTTTTGAGAGAGAGAGACAGAGCATGAGTGAGGGAGGGGCAGAGAGAGAAGGAGACACAGAATCCAAAGCAGGCTGCAAGCTCTGAGCTGTTAGCACAGAACCCAACATGGGGCTCCAACCCACTAACCATGAGATCATGAACTGGGCTGAAGTCAAACACTTAACAGACTGAGCTACCCAGGCCCTCATTTATCTTGAATTTTTAAAATTTTGTTTAACATTTTTATTCAGTTTTTGAGAAGCAGAGAGACAAAGTGTAAGCAGGGAGAGGCAGAGAGAGAGAGAGAGAGAGAGACAGAGACAGAGAATATGAAGCAGGCTCTGAGCTGTCAGCACAGAGCCCAATACGGGGCTCAAACCCATCAACTGCAAAATCATGACCTGAGCCGAAGGCGGCCGCTTAACCCACTGTACCACCCAGGTGCCCCTCATTTACCTTGAATTTTGATGCATCCATATACATTTCTTTAACCACAAAAACATGTTATGGAAGAATAATGACTTGAAAAAAATGTTCATTTAACCATATGGTTAAATCAAATGGATTACAAAACACTCTATCATATAATCTCAATTTAGGGGGAGGAAAAATATGTACACTATGGCAAAAAGTTGGGGTAGCTATTTACCAAAATGTTAGCAGCAGTTATTTATGGCTGATGTTTCATATTTTTCTATTTGTTTACCCACAAAACTTAAATTTTCTAGGGTTAACATACTGTTTTTTGAAGTAAAGGGGGGAAATGTTATATCCCAGAATACTTTGCTTTGGAGAACTTTAGTGCCTGAGCCATAGGGGGCGCCCTCAACAGCAGACACACAAGTCCAACCACCACCCACAAAGGAACCAGGTTCTTAAAGGTAACAGGTTGCTGAAATCAACTTGATGTTCTCGTTGTTTCAATATTGCCACTAAATGGCAGGAGTTACTTGTGCTTTCCATACTTCCTTTTGAGCCAGACTATAGTGTCCTCATATTCAGAAGAAGGCAACATTTTCCAAATTCAGTCTAAAGGGATTGATATTTCATGGGAACAAAACAGGCCAATTCCAATTAAAGTGATAATAATTTAGGAGAAAAATCTGGAGTTAAAGAGGTTGCCCAGGAAACAGGTTGTGATGTAATCATAAATTTACTTACTATCTTTGGTAAAATGACTCCAAGAAGAGAGTATAAAGCCAGAGGGTACAGTAACTAGAACATGCTTTGTGCGTGTTTTTACTTATGAATAAATCATGTCAGATAATTTGCATTGTGAATAGGGTTTAGAACAGCTGATGTTTATCAATATATATTTGAAATGATAGAGATTTTTTTAAACTTCAATATTTAATATCTTCAGTACCATGGCTTAAAATTCCATCATGCTGCTGGTTCTTAAATTTATATTTCCAGCTCAGCTTCTCCCTTGAACTCAAGATGTAAACATCTAACTGCCTACTTAGCATGCCAAATTCATGGGCATGTAGGAGATATCTGTACTTCACTATGTTTAAAACCAAACTGCTGCCATCCTGGTCAAGCCAATTCCTTATCATTCTTTCCTACCCCCACTAAGGTTTTTCACTTCCTTCAGTTGCTCAGGCAAAAATCCCAGGCACCCTTCCTGTCTGTTGCTTTCACAAATGCACAATCTGTCAGCAATCCCTGTAGGCTCCCCTTTCACCATATCTACAACTGACCATGTTTCACCATCTTCACCATCACCTGCTGAGAGCCACCATCATCTCTAGAAGAATTGTCTCTGTCTCACCTCACCAGTCTGTCCTGCAAACTCTTGTTGGGGATCCCCAAAGGCTAAACCCCTGGAAAGGAGTGGGCAATGGAGCCTGCAGATGTGGTCCTGTCAGAGTGGTCCTACGGGAGGGAGACAGGACAGAGAAGGGTGGACAGAGGACCCCAGGCACTAACAGACACAGGGGGCTGGTGACTTCATACTTGAAGAGCATAACTTGACCCATCGTGTGGAATTTTCAACTTACAAAGTAGTGTAGGAGAGGAAAAACAATTTTCCCTCTACCCTTCTAGGTTCTTGGCTGAGGAATGCTCCTCCCAATAATAAAATATGGATTAACAAGACAAAAATAAACAATTTAAATTCTGTATGAACATATGTGCATACAGGAGCACCACCTTGTATACCTTTAAGACAAAGAAACAATAAATTTGTGAAGAATTGACAACCCAAAAGAGTTTGGGCTAGGAGTATTAATATGATGACGATGTCACAGGTTTTCTGTATACAGTCTTCTTTGCCTTAAACTCTCTGTCTCTGGTGATAAGGAGGGCTTCTACCCTCCTGGTACAGGAAGATTATCTTTCACAAAAAAGATTTATCTTCTGCTTTCAGGGGGGCAAAGGAGGATCAGAGTATCCTTTGTGCACCAGCTGTTTCTTAAGTTTGTTTATTTCAAAATAATCCACATGCCAAAGTTACATATACCATATGCCAATATTTTGAAATGACATTCTGAACCTCTACAGTATCATTGTTGGTCAATCTCTTATCACATTAGTTATTTCTAAAACTTAAACAGTGCTATACATTTGAGGGGTACAACATAATTTTCCATTTAAAATTATGTTGGGTAGCTAGTAACATTACTGGTCACATTTGAGGCATTTAAATATACTGTGGCACCAGGGAAAGGGGAGAGAAGTTGGTGGAGAGAGGTGGGCTCAGTACCCAGTGATGATAAGGGAAGGAGTGGAGGCAGCTTTCTCACAAATTCATACCAGGGTGGCAAAGGGACCTGCCAAGGAAGGAAACATGGTTCACATTCATGACCTCCATTTCCAGGACTGGAAAAACAAATGTACATCCCATGGATGGCAATGAGCAGACTGCATCTGTGTAGGCAGATTGTTCTTATTTAAAATAAGTCATATCTAGGCACCTGGGTGGCTCAGTTGGTTGAGTGTCCAACTTCAGCTCAGGTCATGATCTCACAGTTCCAGAGTTTGAGCCCTGCATCAGGCTCTGTGCTGACAGCTCAGAGCCTGGAGCTGCTTCAGATTCTGTGTCTCCCTCTCTCTCTGCTCCTTCCCCGCTCAACACTGCCTCTCTCTCTCTCTCTCTCTCTCTCAAAAATAAATAAACTTTTTTTTAAGTTAAAATAAGTGATGTCTTGGCACCTGAGTGGCTCAGTTGGTTGAGCATCTGACTCTTGATTTTGGCCTATGTCTTGCTCCCAGGATTGTTGTGAGATCAAGCCTCACATTGGGCTCTGTGCTGAGCGTGAAGCCTGTTTAAGATTCTCCTCTGCTCCTCTCCTACTCACTCTCTAAATAAATAAATAAATAAATAAAGTCACGTATGCTTTCATGTGAGCATGTGTGTGCACACACTTAAGATGATACACTTAACGTTTAGTATTCAGGCATGTTTTCTTTTCTTTTTTTTAAAGTTTTTAATTTCAGTTATGTATTTTAACAAACAGTGTTATGTTAGTTTCAGGTGTACAATATAATGATTCAACACTTCCACACATCACCCAGTGCTCATCATGACAAATGCAGTCCTTAATCCCCATCACCTATTTCACCCAACCTCCCCCCCCCCACCTTCCTTTTGGTAACCATCAGTTTGTTCTCTATAGCTAAGAGTCTGTTTCTTGGTTTCTCTCTCTCTCTCTCTCTCTTTCCCTCTGCTCATTTGTTTTGTTTCTTAAATTCCAAATAAAACTAAAATCATATGGTATTTTTCTTTCTCTGACTTATTTAGCTTAGCATAATACTCTCTAGCTCCATCCATGTCATTGCAAATGGCAAGATTTCAGGACTTTTAGGACTGAATAACATTCCATCATATGTATATATACCACATCTGCTTTATCCATTCATCCATTGATGGATAGTTGGGACTTCTTCCATAATTTGACTATTGTGTATAATGCTGCTATAAACATAAGTATGCATATATCACTTTGAATTAGTATTTTTGTATTTTTTGTTAAATGCCCAGTAGTGCAATTACTAGGTGGGAGGGTAGTTCTGTTTTTAACTTTTTGAGAAACCTCCATGTTGTTTTCCACAGTAGCTGCACAGTTTGCATTCCCACCAACAGTGCACAAGGATTCCTATTTCTCCACATCCTTGTTAACACCTGTTGTTTCTTGTGGTTTTGATTTTAGCCATTCTGACAGGTATGAAGTGATATCTAATTGTAGTTTTGATTTGCATTTCCCTGATGCTGAAAGGTGTTGAACATCTTTCCACGTGTCTGTTAGCCATCTGGATGCCTTCTTTGGAGAAATGTCTGTTCAACATGTCTTCTTCTCATTTTTTAAGTTGGATTATTTGTTTTGGAGGTGTTGACTTGTATCAGTTCTTTATATATTTTGGGTAGTCACCCTTTATTAAGGATATGTCATTTGCAAATCTCTTCTCCCATTTGGTAGGTTGCTTTTTAGTTTTTATGATTGTTTCTTTTGTTGTACAGAAAATTTTAACTTTGATGTAGTCCCGATAGTTTAGTTTTGTTTTTATTTCTCTTGTCTCAGGAGACATATAAATGTTGTTATAGCTGATGTCAGAAAAATTACTGCCTGTGTACTGCCTCTTCTAGAATTTTTATGGCTTCAGGTTTCACATTTAGGTCTTTAATCCATTTTGAATTTATTTTTGTGTATGGTGAAAGAAATGGTCCAGTTTCATTCTTTTGCATGTAGCTGACCAATTTTTCCAACACCATTTGTTGAAGAGATTGTCTCTTTCCTCCTTTGTCAAAAAGCTTTTTAAATGTTTATTTATTTTTAAGAGGGGGGAGACAGCATGAGCAGTGGAGAGGCAGAGAGAGAGGGGCACAGAGGATCCAAAGCAGGCTCTGTGCTGATAGCAGTGAGCCAGCAAACCTGATGGCTCAAGCTCACAAACCATGAGATTATGACCTGAGCCAAAGCTGGACGCTCAACCAACTGAGTCACTCAGGCACCCTGTCAAAGATTAATTGACCATATAATCATGGGTTTATTTCTGGGTTTTCTGTTCTGGTTCATTGATCTTTGTGTCTATTTTTGTGCCAGTACCATACTGTTTGATCACAATAACTTTCTAGTATAACTTGAAGTCTGGAATTGTGAGAACTCCAACTTTGAGGTTTTTTTGTTTGTTTGTTTCCAAGATTGTTTTGACTATTTGGGATCTTTTGGGATTCCATACACATTTTAGGATTGTTTGTTCCAATTCTGTGAAAAATGCTGTTGGTATTTTGATAGGGCTGTATTAAATCAGATTTCTTTGGGGAGTATAGACATTTTAATAATATTTATTCTTCCAATCCATAAGCATGGAATGTCTTTCCATTTATTTGTGTCTTCCTCAATTTCCTTCATCAGTGTTTTATAATGTTCAGAGTACAGTCTTTTACCTCTTTGGTTAGGTTTATTCCTAGGTATTTTATTATTTGTTGTGCAATTGTGAATGGGATTGTTTTCTTAATTCCTTTTCTGCTGCTCCACTATTAGTGTATAGAAATGTAACAGATTTGGGACACCTGGGTGGCTCAGTCAGTTAAACGTATGACTTCAGCTCAGGTCATGATCTCAGCCGTTCACGAGTTCGAGCTCCATGTTGGGCTCTGCTGACAGCTCAGAGCCTGGAGCCTGCTTCACATTCTGTGTCTCCCTCCCTCTCTGCCCCTCCTCTGCTCACACTCTGTGTCTCTCTCTCAAAGATAAATAAACATTAAAAGAGAAAGAGAAAAATGCAACAGATTTCTGTCTGTTGATTTTATATCCTGCCACTTTACTAAATTCTTGTATCAATTCTAGTAGTTTTTTTGGTGGAATTTTTAGGTTTTCTTTATATAATATCTTGTCATCTGCATATAGTGGAAGTTTTTCTTCTTTACCAATTTGGATGTGTTTTGTTTCTTTTTGTTGTCTGACTGCTGTGGCTGGGACTTCCAGAACTATGTTGAATAAAAGTAATGAGAGTGGACATCCTTGCCTTGTTCTTGACCTTAGGGGAAAAGCTCTCAGTTTTTCCCCACTGAGTGTGATGTTCACTGTGGGTTTTTCATATATGGCTTTTATTGTGTTGAGGTATGTCCCCTCTAAACCTACTTTGTTGAGGATTTTTTTTTTATCATGAATGGATGTTGTACTTTGTCAAATGTTTTTTTCTGCATCTATTGAAATGATCATGTGGTTTTAATTTTTTTTTCTTGTTGATGTGATGTATCATGTCGACTGATTTGTGAATATTACACTACACTTGCATCCCAGGAATAAATCCCACTAGATCATGGTGAATGATTTTTTAATATATTGTTGGATTCTGTTTGTTAGTGTTTTGTTGAGGATTTTTGCATCTGTGTTTATCAGAGATATTGGCCTGTAGCTCTCCTTTTTTGTGGTGTCTTTATCTGGTTTCAGTACAGAGTAATGGTGGCCTCATAGAATTAATTTGAAGTTTTCTTTCCTCTTCTATTTTTTGGAATAGCTTAACTCTTCTTTAAATATTTGACAGAATTTTCCGGGGAAGACTATGGTTCTGGACTTTTGTTTGTTGGGAGTTTTGGGTTTTTTTTAATGTTTATTTATTTATTTATTTATTGGGTGGGGGCGGGTTTCAGAGAGAAGGGGAGAGAGAGAATTCCAAGCGGGCTCTGTGCTGATAGCACAGGGTTGGTTGCAGGGCTCAGTTGCACAAAGTGTGAAATCATGACCTGAGCTGAAACCAAGAGTCAGACACTCAACCATCTGAGCCACCCAGGTGCTCCATGTTGGGAGTTTTGTGTTTTTTTTTATTACTGATTAAATTTCATTGTTGGCAATTGGTCTGTTCAAATTTTCTGTTTCTTCTTCTTCAGTTTTGGTAGTCATATGTTTCTCGGAATTTAGCATTTAAGCATTTTTAAAAATTTCTTTAAGAGAGACAGAGACAGAGAGCACAGGTGAGGGGCAGAGAGAGAAGGAGAGAGAGAAAATCCCAAGCAGGTTCCGTCTGTGCTATCAGTGCAGAGCCCGATGTGGGGCAGCAACCGTGAGATCATGATCTGAGCTGAGATGAATAGTTAGGCACTTAATTAACTGAGCCACCCAAGTGCCCCTAGCATTTAGGCATGTTTTAAGGCTTTTTTATACAGTGCTGAATGATCAGTTTTCCCAACTAAATTCAACATGCTGAGTGACAATTCACTGAATATTTATTTGGAGGAAGATAATTAGTGGCTTCTGAATAGAAGCCAACACTGTGATCTCTTCCAACTCCTACTCCTTCCCACCCACAGCATGGTTTCCCACTTCCCTTCCAGTGTAAAATGATTCCTCCCAACATTGCTGTGACCAGCATTTTCCCAACCTAACCACTGTTTTCTCTGTCATGGCCTTTTTTTTTTTTTTTTTTTAAGTCAGACAGTTGAGTTTCATAGAAATTCATTCTTACTTTTTAATATCTCACTTTTCAGTATTTGACATTTTGAACATTTTTGGTCTTGAGACAAATTTGAAAATAGTAATTACTCAGTAAATATTTATTGAGCACCCACTATGTGCCAGGCACTTTTCTAGGCCCCCTTGGGAAACTAACATTCTAGATTGGCCATAAGAAAGAAGCATAGGAAAAATGTACCCTGCGTAACATGTTGAAAGGTGGTTAAGTGCTATGAAAAAAAGTAGATTCGTCTGGGAAACAGTCACCATTGCCAGATCACTTTTTTATGTTCCTGTCTCAGAAATATCTAATGCTTCCTTCAGTGTGTCACCCAAGCCTTTCTGTCTGTTCCCAGCCTACTCTCCCACCTCATTTGGTCCTGGGCCATCTATAAAAACTCACGCTTGGGCCCTCACTGTCTCCCACTGCCCTCCCAACTCCAAGCATTGTTTGGATTGTCTCTTGAGTCTTGGAATGTGTATGGATGTGGTCTATAAAAAATGGTGGTCCACTCCCTAAAGTGTTTGGAACCGCTGGAGCACACACGCTTAGCCCATTGACCTTTGAACTTCCTGGTGTTTCTTGTCTGTCCCTGACATTCATGCCCCTAATCAAGTGCTTCCTTTAATTGCTACTTAATGATTACTGAACCGTGTGTACAGATTATCTCCCTGTGTAGATTATCCACTCCTGGGGGGCAGGAATCATCCTTCGGATTTAACTCAACTGCTTTCTATGTATATAATAGGTCCTCAGAAAAATTCCTGTTGGTGAATAAATGAAGGATAAACCATGTAAGTGGAGACATTTGTATACAACTTCTGAGTTGATGGACCAGACCTCCTTCCGTACTCCCCGAGGATGAAAACAAGGAAAAACAAGTGCTGATTTTGTCATTCTGTCTGCCAAACACCAGTTTTCAGTCTTTGCGCAATTGCTTATAAAACTGATTTGACACAAGACATGGTATTTCCAAGCCACTTATATTTTCTAGGATTACTCTCTGAAAGTATTCTGTAAAGGATTTTTGGTTGCTTGCTACTAAAATTCCAGCTAACGTATGGCCTGCTTGGTTGTTAAGTAATTAGAGTCTCATTCAGTCAAGTCCTTGTCTTGGCTGCAAACAAGTCTCACTGAATTCAGTTGTCTTGGCTGCAAACAAGTCTCACTGAATTCAGTTCACCTTGCACAGCCATACCCAGTGCCATAATAAGAAACTCTGGGGGCACCGGGATGGCTCAGTCGGTTGAGCATTTGACTTCTGCTAAGGTCATGATCTCCCTGTTCATGGGTTCAAGCCCCCCGTCGGGCTCTGTGCTGACAGCTTAGAGTTTGGAATTTGGATTCCAAATTTGGATTCTGCTTTGGATTCTGTGTGTGTCTCTCTCTCTGCCCCTTCCCGAACATGCTCTGTCTCTCTCTCTCTCAAGAATAATAAATAAACATTAACAAAATTAAAAAAAAAAAAGAAACTCTGAATGCTGTCATTACAATTCAGAACTTGAGAAGCTTTTTTTCAAGAGGCAGTAAATGTCAACATCTTTGAGGACATTTCTTCCAGGAATTGTTTTTCAGTGACTGTGCACGCAAAGGATGAAGAGGCGAGACCACAAAAGGTGGTCCGTGTCTTGGCAAAGTCAGCAGCCTGCTCCGGGAGATGTGGGGTTTGCATGAGGAAAACCCAGCCAAACCATAAGTTTTATTAACAGTACCCTCTCGAAACTGCTCTGAATTTCGGGGCGCCTGGGTGGCGCAGTCGGTTAAGCGTCCGACTTCAGCCAGGTCACGATCTCGCAGTCCGTGAGTTCGAGCCCCGCGTCAGGCTCTGGGCTGATGGCTCGGAGCCTGGAGCCTGTTTCCGATTCTGTGTCCCCCTCTCTCTCTGCCCCTCCCCCGTTCATGCTCTGTCTCTCTCTGTCCCAAAAATGAATAAACGTTGAAAAAAAAATTAAAAAAAAAAAAAAGAAACTGCTCTGAATTTAAACACACAGGCCGAAAATAATTAAAGCACCAATTGATGAACTTTTTAAAAATTTGTTAAAAACGATCATTTGGAAGCCCCTGGGACAAAGAGTGGTGTCAAATGTCAAAGAGGAGTACAGTGGTCAGCTCAATACTCTAAGTACAGACAAACTCAAGGCTGTTGCAAATGATGCATGGAATCTTTGAGACTTTGGATAAAATCTGCAAACGAAGCCATGTCCAGTGAAATCATGAAGAGACAGAGCTGTCCTCGGAGGCCTCTATTTCCATGTCTGATCTGTCACCCTTTTTTCCTGGAACCTCTTAACTTCTTCACCTTCTAGCTCTCAGGAAAATGCAAGCTATAGACTATGGTTTTACATAGAGTTATTGGTTTTTGCAAGAGAAGTTGGAGACAGGTCTTTGGGGTAAAACATGAAACCTTGACCTTGGGAGCTCAGGGAAAGGCCTCATGAGAATGGCCTCACACTTCACGTGTGGAAGGTGAACTGTACAGCTGCACTGTGTCAGCGAGTGCTTCCCTGGTTGGGCTTTGGGTTTTTCTTCCCCTTTACCCTCGAGCACTGGATTTGGGCCTCCAGCCATAAGAGATGCTTCTCACTGTCTGAACTCTTCCAAATGCTTCCTTCCACTGGGGTGCTCCCAGTCACAGTGGGGTCTGACAGAACAGAGAATCAGAGCCCATACTCACGTATAGGTGTTTGGAAGAACAAGAGCCTAATGGAATTGACCATCAATCGCGAATTAAGACAAATATTTGAAAATGGTTAGCCAACCATGTAATAGCTTACACTTTAAAAAGGTGAAGCCCCGGGGCTCCTGGGTGGCGCAGTTGGTTAAGCGTCCGACTTCAGCCAGGTCACGATCTCGCGGTCCGTGAGTTCGAGCCCCGCGTCAGGCTCTGGGCTGATGGCTCAGAGCCTGGAGCCTGTTTCCGATTCTGTGTCTCCCTCTCTCTCTGCCCCTCGCCCGTTCATGCTCTGTCTCTCTCTGTCCCAAAAATAAATAAATGTTGAAAAAAAAAATTAAAAAGGTGAAGCCCCATAATTCTGCCCTGAGTTTCACTTAAAAAAAATGTATTTGGCCCACTGCTAGGGACATGTGGTATTCCCAGACTAAAACAAGTCCAAGATGGAGCTCTGTAAGAGGAACAATTGCCTAGTTTTGCTTACCCACCTTGTGTTCCAGAACCACAGGAAAATAGAGACCACATGTCAAATCCACACAGAGGGATTCTTTAACTTGGGAATGAATACATAGAACAAGGAGATTTGTTAAGAATGGGTGACTCCAAATTCAATAACGACATTGCATGTAGTTTCCTGTATCTTCATTTTAGAACGTGTGTGTGTGTGTGTGTGTGTGTAGTGTAGCATGGTATAGTACAATAAGGTAGAGTGTAGTATAAATGTGACTTTTTGCTTGTGAATGACAAAGCCTCAAAATGGTGTAAAGAGCATAAAAGGAGCATTTTTTAAAACTTAGTAATAGTAGAGAGAAGCAGAGTCTGTCGCTTCAAACACACTGTCACCTGGGCTTGGTGCCTGTCCATTTCTTAACCCTGCTGTGTTGGACTCACTCTTGGTCAGATCCTCTCCGGGGAACGTCCCAGCAACTCCAGGCTTACACCCTCCAGTCTTAGGACCAGGGCACATGCTTCTGTTCTCCAAGGGGCCTGCTCAACCTGGGAATTCAGGCCATATCCTGCACCAGTGACCACATCTGGGATAGGCCAGGAAGTCCACTTGAGTGATAGGAAGTGGTGGCAATCAACCCCACCAAAATGCATGCACTGAGTGTGCATAAGGAAGATAAAGGAGTCATACCAGAGAGAAGTGGTAAGATGCTGAATCGGAAAAGATAGCAGGGCCCCACTAACAGGCATTCTAGATCCGTTCCTGGGATTTCTGCCTCTCCCGGATGAGGACACATGCAGCATTGGCCACCTGGTAACTTCAGCGGGCCTTGGCCTCAGGGTGAGTCAAAGCTGCGGACAGGGACACAGGACCAATCTAGGGCCCCAGGAACTTTTATTTTTTTTTTTTTGCTTAGTTTCTTGATGCCTTTACTAGTCTTCTAGGATTTCTCATGATGCCACAGAAGATACATTAAAAATTGGGAAGTAAAAGTTCATGATGGATCATAGCAGGTAAATTCAATAGCATGTGTTCAGTCTTCACTCTTAAGTTTTGTCTTATTTAATTTCTAGAAATGTATTCTACTGCCTTTTGTATTTCCTAGATTTTGAAAATAAATATAACATAAATCTAGAATTAACCAACCTCTAATCTGTGGCTCTGCAATCTGGTTCTCTCATTCCTTTTTTTTTTTTTAATATGAAATTTATTGTCACATTGGTTTCCATACAACACCCAGTGCTCATCCCAACAGGTGCCCTCCTCAATGTCCATCACCCCCCCTTCCCCCCCCCCCACCCCCCCCCCCCCCATCAACAGAGAACACTGGGGCAAGTAGGGCGCCATGTATTAAGACACGGTTATAATGAACTTGGATCCTGCCCTATTTCTGGACCCTTCTGTGAGATATAGATCTCTTATTATTTAAGCAAGTCTGTGTCAAGTTTGTTGCTCACAGTCAAAAACATCCTAACCGATGAGAAAAAATGAAATATGGCCTTTTGTAGCAACGTGGATGGAACTGGAGAGTGTGATGCTAAGTGAAATAAGCCATACAGAGAAAGACAAATACCATATGGTTTCACTCTTATGTGGATCCTGAGAAACTTAACAGGAACCCATAGGGGAGGGGAAGGAAAAAAAAAAAAAAAGAGGTTAGAGTGGGAGAGAGCCAAAGCATAAGAGACTGTTGAGAACTGAGAGCAAACTGAGGGTTGATGGGGGGTGGGAGGGAGGAGAGGGTGGGTGATGGGTATTGAGGAGGGCACCTTTTGGGATGAGCACTGGGTGTTGTATGGAAACCAATTTGACAATAAATTTCATATATAAATAAAAAATAAATAAATAAATAAATAAAAATAAAATAAAATAAAAGATGAAAGACAAAAGGCACATTGATTTTTAAAAAACGATATCTTTTGACCCAAACATCTGGCTCTTGACTTCGGCTCAGGTCATGATCTCATGATTTGTGAGTTCAAGCCCCATGTCGGGCACTGCGCTGGAAGTGCAGCGCCTGCTTGGGATTCTTTCTCTCTCCCTCTCTCTCTGCCCCTCCCCAGCTTATGTGCTCTGTTTCTCTCTCTCTCAAAATAAGTAAATAAACTTAATAAAAAAAGAAAAAGAAAAAGAAATTAAGAAGTGATATCTTTGTTATATCACAAGTTTTCTGAACCTGAATACTGAGCTGTGTCTCCTACGTGACAGTTTGTTTTGGTATACTTTGTAAATTCTCCTGCTTTACCTCAGCTCATTAACGGAAAACATTTAGAGCAATCTGGGACTCTGAAAACAACTTTATGAATATCTGAAATAATTCAATCAAAAGTTAAAAGCCATATTGGGGCGCCTGGGTGGCTCAGTCGGTTAAGCATACGACTTTGGCTCAGGTCATGATCTAGCAATCCGTGAGTTCGAGTCCCACATCAGGCCTGCGCTGATAGCCTTAAGCCTGGAGCCTGCTTTGGATTCTGTGTCTCCCTCTCTCTCTGCCCCACCCCACCCTTGTGCTCTCTCTCTCTCAAAAATACATAAATGTTAAAAGTCAAAAGCCATGTGGACATTTTTTCAATGGGGAGATCAGCTCATACCACCTGAAATGAACAATTTAGCATCATCAACTGTGGAAAAAACAGGTATCGTGTGTAGTAATTAGAATGCAATATGAACTATACAGCATCACTCATGAAGACTTGTCAAAAGTATTTAACCTGAATTTAAGTAACCTTTTAGATCTAATATGGAATCTAATATATGGGAAACATAGGGGATAGAGGAGTAAGTTAAACACCACCATGAGGAAATAGATGAATCTAAAAGGTGGGATATTTTACGGGACAATAGTTGTATTAGTTCAGGTGCCATAACAAGATACCACAGACTGAGGGCTTTAACAGACATTTATTTTCTCCCAGCTCTGGAGGCTGGAGGTCCAAGATCAAAGTGCCAGCAGTGTAGGTTTCTGGTGAGGTCTCTCTTCCTGACTCAAAGACAGGTACCTTCTTGCTGTGTCCTCATATGGCCTTTCCTGTGTGTGTGGGGGGGGGGGGGGAGAGAAAGAGGTTTCATGCTTCTTCCTCTTCTTATAAGAACACCAGTCCTATCAAATCAGGGCCCCACATTCATGACTTCATTTTACCTTAATTAGCCCCTAAAGCCCCTACCTACCTCCAGATATAACTAGGGATTCAACATATAACCTTGGCGGAGACACAATTCAGTCCATTCAACCTTCGTTGTTCAGGCTCTCCAACAAGTCAATAACATTAACAAAAAAGGTAAGGGGGCCTTACCTAGGAAAAACACCTAGAGATGTAACAGCCAAATGCAATGTGTGGTCCTTGATTGGATCCTAGATTAAACAAATCGGTTATAAAAGATACTTTGGGGACAAAATTGAAGAAATTTAAATTTTTAATTTTTTTTTTTTAATTTTTAAGTTTGTTTATTTGAGGGAGAGACTAAAAGCATGAGTGGGGGAGGGGACAGGGAGAGACAAGAGAGCAAGAATCCCAAGCAGGCTCTGCACTGTCAGTGGAGAGCCCAATGCAGAGCTTGAACTCACGAAATGTTGAGATCATGACCTGACCTGAGCCGAAGTCTGACACTTAACAGACTAAGCCACTTAGGTGCCTCCACTAAAGTTGAAGAAATGTTAATATGGATGGGATGTTAGATGGCATTAAGGAATTCTTAATCTTGTTAGATATTATAATGGTGTGTGGTTATGTAGGATGTTTTCTGCATTTTTTCAAAATTGTATAATAAAGCATTTAAAAGGACATGAATGATTTATGTAATTTATTTCACAATACTTTACAAACAACAGACACAGCAAATATGGGGAAAATATCTTTTTTTATTTTTAAAACATTTAATTTTTTTTATTTTTTTTATTTTTGGAGAGAGAGAGCACGTGCAAGTAGAGGAAAGGACAGAGGGAGAAAAAGAGAATCTTAAGCAGGCTCCACACCCAGCATGGAGTCTGGTGAGGGACTCAATCCCATGACCCTGGGACCCTGGGATCATGACCTGACCCAAAATCAAGAGTAGGACACTCAGTTGATTGAGTGCCCCAGGAAACATTATTCTTAAATCTAGTTGATGGGCATATATTTATATAATTCTCTCTATTTTCTCTGTATTCAAAATTTTTATAAGTTAAAAAAATGCACACAATTATTTTCAAAAATAATGTCCTTATAAGATGCTACTGTATCATTTCTATATGAAATTCTGCTAAAATTAAAAGGTGCCTTATATAGTTCTATTAATACTTTTACAATTAAAAAACAGACATTACACATTTGTTTTCTAGAGCTGCTGAAACACATTACCGCAAACTAGATGACTTAAAATAACTGAAATGTATTCCCTCATAGCTCTGGGGGCAGAAGTTCAAAATCAAGGTGTGAGTGAGGTCATGCTCTCTCTTAAGGCTCTAGAGGAGGCTCTTCCCCTGCCTTTTCCAGTCTGTGGTGGTGGCCTGCAGTCCTTGGTGTTCCTCAGTGTATAGCGTCATCACTCCAATCTCTGTCTCTGTCATCACATGGCCCTTACCTTGTGTGTCTCTCTGTGTCTTTTCTCCTCTTTTTTATAAGGACACCAGTCACACTGGATTAAGCGCCCACCTATTCCAGTATGACTTCACCTCAACTAATAACATCCCCAGTGACCCTACGTCTAATTAAGGTCCTGGCAAGAACATGATTTTGGGTGGACACTATTCAACCCCCAGTACTCATTACCTCAGAGGTTCTGCAAATCCACCTGGACATATTTGGCCAGGTTATCCCAGTAGGCTATTCCCGGATGTATTTAAAATTCCTGAAGGAACTTTAAAGTTGTTCCCCAGAAGTATTGAAATAAGATGTAAACAGATGGCTTAATAATATAGGACCAGAGATAATAGGTTCCCTATTTGCATCAGGGGTACCATGAGGATAATCTCTGAATACCCTTCTTTACCTCTTCATGTCAGTATTTTATTCTTATTTGTATTTAATTTCTTTTTTTGGTTTTCCTTTGTTTTTATTTATTTAATTTAATTTTTTATTTTTTTAAAATTTACATCCAAATTAGCATATAGTGCAACAGTGATTTCAGGAGTAGATTCCTTAGTGCCCCTTGCCCATTTAGCCCATCCCCCCACCCCACAACCCCTCCCGTAACCCTCTGTTCTCCATATTTATGAGTCTCTTCTGTTTTGTCCCCCTCCCTGTTTTTATATTATTTTTGTTTCCCTTCCCTTATGTTCATCTGTTTTTTCTCTTAAAGCCCTCCTATGAGTGAAGTCATATGATTTTTGTCTTTCTCTGACTGACTAATTTCACTTAGCATAATACTCTCTGGTTCCGTCCACGTAATCGCAAATGGCAAGATTTCATTCTTTTTGATTCCAAGTAATACTCCATTGTGTGTATATATATATATATATATATACACACCACATCTTCTTTATCCATTCATCCATCGATGGACATTCGGGCTCTTTCCATACTTTGGCTATTGTTGATAGTGCTGCTATAAACATGGGGGTGCATGTGTCCCTTCGAAACAGCACACCTGCATCCTGTGGATAAATGCCTAGTAGTGCAATTACTGGGTTATAGGGTAGTTTTATTTTTAGTTTTTTGAGGAAGCTCCATGCTGGTGCAAGTGGCTGTACCAGCTTGCATTCCCACCAATGCAAAAGAGATCCTCTTTCTCTGCATCCTCGCCAGCATCTGTTGTTGCCTGAGTTGTTTATAATGTTAGCCATTCTGACAGGTGTAAGGTGGTATCTCATTGTGGTTTTGATTTGTATTTCCCTGATGATGAGCGATGTTGAGCATTTTTTCATGTGTCAGTTGGCCATCTATCTGGATATCTTCTTTGGAGAAGTGTCTATTCATGTCTTTTGCCCATTTATTCACTGGATTGTTTTCTGGATGTTGAGTTTTAAGTTCTTTATAGATTTTGGATACTAACCCTTTATCTGATATGTCATTTGCAAATATCATTCTGTCAGTTGCCTTTTAGTTTTGTTGATTGTTTCCTTCACTGTGCAGAGGCTATTTTGATGAGGTCCCAGTAGTTCATTTTTGCTTTTGTTTCCCTTGCCTCTGCAGACGTGTTGAGTAAAAAGTTGCTGCGGCCAAGATCAAAGAGGTTTTTGCCTGCTTTCTCCTCAAGGATTTTGATGGCTTCCTGTCTTACATTGAGGTCTTTCATCCATTTTGAGTTTATTTTTGTGTATGGTGTAAGAAAGTGGTCCAGGTTCATTCTTCTGCATGTCACTGTCCAGTTTTCCCAGCACCACTTGCTGAAGAGACTGTCTTTATTCCATTGGATCTTTCTTACTTTGTCAAAGATTAGTTGGCCATACGTTTGTGGGTCCATTTCTGGGTTCTCGGTGTTTTATTTTTTAACAATGTTTTTAATGTTTATTTTTTTGAGAGAGAGAGAAAAAAAGAGCAAGCATGAGTGGGGGAGAGGCACGGGGCAGGGGGGCAGGTTCAGAGGATCCAAAGCAGGCTCTGTGCTGACACCAGAGAGCCTGATGTGGGGCTCAAACTCATGAGCCATGAGATCATGACCTGAGCCCAAGTCACACGCTTAACTGACTAAGCCACCCAGACACCACCATATCAGTGTTTTAAAACAAGAAAGTTCTGGGGAGCCTGGGTGGCTCAGTCATAAACGTCTGACTTCAGCTCGGGTCATGATCTCAGGGTTCATGACTTGAAGCCCCACATCAAGCTCTCTACTGTCAGCACAGAGCCTGCTATGGATCCTTTGTCCTTCTCTCTCTGCCCCTCCCCCATTCATGCTTTCTTGCTCTCTCCCTCTGTCTCTCAAAAATGAATTAACATTAAAAAAAAACAAGAAAGTTTAGAGATTTTTATAACTTTTAAAATACAAAGTATTTTGGTTTTACAATTTATTTGCTTAACTGCTTGTAAAGAAGTTAATATCGTGTCACCTCCGGAACCTGGTAAGAGAGAGTAGAGTACAAATTACACAGATATTTGGTTTTAGGATGAGGAAAAATGTGTCCAGTTGTGAACTAAATATGAAATGGTTTGTTCTCAAATACACAAATGTACTCCGTGAAATAAGACTGCATGAGTCTATTCTTAGGTCATTATAATTAGAAGATTCTTTCCCTGGAATTTGTGTTTGTCACTGAGTTTCTCAGTTATTTATTTTATATCAGATTTATAAGGTCCAGGAATCCTACTTAATGCAAAGGATTATCTCTGGTTCCGTTTAAGTCAAACAAAATTGAATAATAACATGGATACACTATCAGAAGTGTATATATTTATTAGCAATGTTCCCACCTCTCCTCACCTCACCCTCCTGATGAGTTCCTCTCGATACAGGAAACCATTGCTAACATTTTGAGGTCTGTCCTTGAAAACCTTTAACAGGAATATATAAAATGACTTCTATGTTTCTCAGTATGAGTGAATGTGTGTGCTTATTTGTTTATACAAAAATTGAATTATATCATATGTATTTTGGGACAATTTGTTATTCTTCGTAACTAAGTAATATGTCATGAACACTGTCCCGTGTCAATATATAGTATTCCATTATTCATATATAACAGTTTATTTAATCCAAGCCCCTTTTGATGCACACTTAAGTTGTCTCCAATTTTGAAAGCCTCCTTTTAGCCGAGAGTTCTCAACTGACAATGACTTTTCATTAGCAGTAGCTGTAGTTCAATCTCTTTAAAGGAATCTGGAAAAATAAGATTGGCATGGAGCAGTCAAGGACTTAGTTAAAGGAACGTTTAAAACTTTGTTTTTCCCTCCTCAATTTTATCATTGACACTAAAATTAACAAAACATTCAAGAGGAAAAAGCAAAAGGGACTTATGATTTCTGGACCAGCATGTAAGGAGCTTGAAAGTTGTCACTGTGTTCTAACAAGTAAAAAGTTGAACAAACTGAGAAAGTAACTCTTCTTAGATACGTCAGAGAAGTAGGGTCACACTGCAAACCTCTGCTCTCAAAAATAGGCAGAAAAAGAGAATCACAAGTTACCAGAACAGAATCCCAAGTGCAGAAACCCCTGGCTGAACAAATGCCAAGGTAGGAAAACTTCAATTATAACTGAAAACCTGCTGGAGGCTCACTGTGGGCTAGTCTGAGAGTTAAACACTTCAGGGGGAGTCATAGGGAGGGGCCTTTTTTTAGCTTTACCTCCAGAAGTTCTACCAGTTGCTCACAGTGAATACTGGAGAAAAATATCCTCTTGTTTCTAACAGAGGGAAGGGAAACGTAATCATTTTTAAATTCACCAGAGCACTCTATTCTTCTTAACAAAGTCTGTTCTCAGGAGAAACTATTTGCCAGAGCCAAAGCTGCTGGGGTTTTATCAGAGCTTAAACTACCTGGGAGAAAGGAAATCTCCAATTTCAGTCCACTCTAGCCACCCAGTTCTGGGTAAAGTGGTAGAGGTGGAGGTGGGGGAATGAGAAGTACTTGGGAAGATCAATCCAGGGACATAAGTTCATTTAAAGACTGAGACACAGGGGCGCCTGGGTGGCTCAGTCTGTTAAGCATCAGACGTCGGCTCAGGTCATGCGTGATCTCGTGAGTTCGAGCCCCACGTCAGGCTCTGTGCTAACAGCTCAGAGCCTGGAGCCTGCTTCTGATTCTGTGTCTCCATCTCTCCCTGCCCCTTCCCCACTCATGCTCTCTTTCTCCTTCAAAACTAAACGTTAAAAAAAAAAGACTGAGAAACAATTATAAGTCTACAGAATGCTTTCCCTCTCCCCACACCTTACCACCACATTACTAAAGACGTACTGGTAGCAGTTCTTTTTACTTGGTACACATATATTGCTATAAAGAAAAAATTAGAAGACATATTGATGGCAAAAAACACAATTTGAAGTTTATAGCAGCATTGTCAACAATAGTCAAATTATGGAAAGAGCCCAAAGGTCTATTGACTGATGACTGGATAAAGAAGATGTGGAATACTACTCGGTGATGAAAAAGGATGAAATGTTGCCATTTGCAACAATGTGGATGGAACTGGAGGGTATTAGGCTAAATGAAATAAGTCAGTCAGAAAAATACAGGTATCATATGTTTTCACTCATATGTGGAATTTGAGAAACATAACAGAAGACCATAGAGGAAGGGAAGGAAAAATAAGTTACAAACAGAGAGAGGCAAATCATAAGAGACTCTTAAATGCAGAGAACAAAGAGGGTTGATGGGGGTGGGGAGGCAGGGAAAAGGTGTAATAAGCACTGAGGAGGGCACTTGTTGGGATGAGCACTGGGTGTTGTATGTAAAGTGATGAATCACAGGAATCTACTCCCAAAGCCAAGACTACACTGTATACACTGTATGTTAGCTAACTTTTTAATAAATTATTTAAAAAAACAATTTGAAGAGACAAAGAAAGCATTAGAAGCAGATATGGCAAGTATATTTGAATTATCTGACTAGGAATTTAAAACAACTCTAGGGGTGCCTGAGTAGCCCGGTTGGTTGAGCGTCTGGCTCTTGATTTTGGCTCAGGTCATGAAGAATCGTAGGATGGAGTCCTGTGCTGGGCTCCATTCTTAAGATTCTCTCACTCTCACTCTCCCTCTGCCCCTTCTTCCACACTCTCTAAAATAGTAATAAAAAAACCCAACTCTAATTAATATAATAAGGGCCCTAATGGAAAAAGTAGAATGCATCCAAGAACAGATGGGCAATATAAGTAGTGTTGAAAATTCTAAGAAAACCCCAAAAGAAACTAAAGACCAACAATACTGTAAGCAAAATGAAGAATTGTTTTCATGAGCTCATTAGTAGACTAGAAACTGCTGAGGGAAGAATCTCCAAGCTCATGAGTATGTCAATAGAAACCTCCCAAACTGAAAAGCAAAGAGAAAAAATGACTGGAAAAAAAAAAAAGCCCAACAAAACAGAACAGAATTTCCAATAACTGTGGGATGACTAGAAATGGTGTAACATAGGCATAATGGGAATACCAGAAGGAAAAAAATAGAGAAGGGACCAGAAAAATACAATTTAAGCAATAATACATGAGAATCTCCCCCAAATTAATGTTAGATACCAAAATATAGATCCAGGAAGCTCAGAAAACACCAAGTATGACAAATGCCCAAACAAATAAACAAAAGAACAAACCCCCCCACTATACCTAGGTATATCATTTTCAAACTAGAGAAAATCAAAGATAAAGAGAAGATCCCTGGGGCACCCGGTTGGCTCAGTCAGTTAAGTGTCCTACTCTTGATTACGGCTCAGGTCATGATCTCACAGTTTGTGGGATCAAGCCCCACATCGGTCTGCACACTGTCCGTGCAGAGCCTGCTTGGGATTCTCTCTCTCCCTCTCTCTCTCTGCCCCTCCCCTACTCACTCTCTTTCTCTCTCTCTTCTTCTCTCTCTCTAAATAAATAAATAAACTTTAAAAAGAAAAAGAAAATCCTTAAAGAACCCAGAGGAGGAAAAACACCTTACTTATAAAGAAGCAAATATAAGAATTACATATGATGTTGCCTTAGAAAGCACACAAACATGAAGAGGGTGGAATGAAATATTTAAAGTATTGAGAGAAAAAAATCTACCTATTAGAATTCTGTGACCTGTTAAATTATCCTTCAAAAGTGAAGGGGAGGGGTGCCTGGGTGGCTCAGTAGGTTAAGTGTCCAACTCTTGATTTTGGCTTGGGTCATGATCTCACAATTCATCAGATTGAGCCCTGCATCAGGCTCTGCACTGATAGCAAGCAGCCTGCTTGGGATTCTCTCCTTCTCTCTCTGCCCCTCCTTTGCTCTCTCTCTCTCTCTTTCTCTCTCTCTCTCTAAATAAACATTTTTTAAGTGAAGGGGAAAAGGATTCTGGAAAGATGGTGGAGTAGGAAGCACCAGGAATCTTTCTCCCTATGCAGACAGCAATTGCACTGGTAAAATATGTCTGATGTAACTGTTCTGGAACTCTAGATTGTATTGAAGGCTTGAAACTTCCACTGGAAGACTTGGATGGTAAATTGTGTTTAATTTCAGTCAATTTCAGCTCTTAGCACAATAACAGCTACTCGTGCCCCAACATGTAGCAGGCAGCCATGCACATGTTCCAGGAGCAGCTTTCAGAGTGTGTGGGAACCAAGGTGGTGAAAAAAATCCAAATATCAATGATCTGTGCTCTGACTTATGAGTGATCAGAGAGCCCTATGAGGGGCTTGAACTCACAAACGATGAAATCATGACCTGAACCAAAGTCAGATGCTTAACCGACTGAGCCACCCAGGTGCCCCCATGATTGCTTTTTCTGATGTACACTCAACAACATTATTGTTGTAAGTGAAACTCAGGTGATTTAATAGGCCAGTGGATTTTCCCTGCTTCAATTTTATTCTTTTCTCACTTTTGGGAGCCAGACATTAAAGACTAGGACAATCAGAAGCAATTTCATATATGGGGGGAGTTGGAAAGTCACTATGTGCCAAGAGAAAATGCAGGCTCAGAAAAGACCTGAAAAGACACTAATTTACACTTCAGTCTTGTCCTTGATGTATAGAGAGCTCACAATAATAAACAAAGAGGAAGAAGAAGGAGGAAGAGAAGGAGGAGGAGGGGGGAAGGGGGGAGGAGGAGAAGGAGAAGAAGAAGAAGAAGAAGAAGAAGAAGAAGAGGAAGAAGAGGAAGAAGGGGAGGAGGAGGAAGAAGAGGAAGAAGAGGAAGGAGAAAGTGAGAGAAAAAAAGAAAGAGGAGGAAGAGGGGGAAGAGGAAAGGAAATAATGGAAAGAAAATTAAAACCCTGGGGAAAGGGGGGAAATCTGATATCCAGAATTATCATTACTAGATTCAAATGTCCAAGTGTTCAACAAAAAATGACAAGGCATATAGAAAGTATGGCCAAAACAAACAAACAAACAAATAAACAAACAGACAAAACTGTCCCTTAGAAAGAGCTGATGGCAGATCTACTATACAAAGACTTTAAAACAATTATCTTAGGAGCATCTGGTTGGTTCAGTCAGAAAAGTGTGGAATTCTTGATCTCAGGGTTGTGGGTTCAAGCCCCACATTGGGGTAGAGATTACTTAGAAAAATAAACTTAAAAAAATTATCCTAAAGAAGCCAAGGAACTACAGGAAGTTGTGGAGAAAATCAAGGAAATGACATATGGACAAAATGGAAATAATCAATGAAGAAATAGAAAGCCTAGAAAATAAACAAAATGAATTCTGGAGCTGAAAAACACAGTAACTGAAATGAAGAATTCACTAGAGGGATTCAAAGGCATATTTGAGCAGGCAGAAGAAACAATCAGTGAATTTGAAGATTGGAAAATTAAAATTACTGGGTCTGAGTAACAGAAAGAAAAAAATTGATGAAAAGTGAATAGAGCCTAAAGGACTTGTGGGATGCCATCAAGTGGGACAGCACACACATTACAGGAGTCTCAGAAGAAGAGAGAGAAAAGGGCAGTGGGAATATTTGAAGAAATAATTGTCAAAAATTTCCTAAATTGGATGAAAGACATGAATATAAACATCCATGAAGCTCAACAAACTCCAAGTAAGATGAACTCAAAGGGATGCACAAGACACATTATAATTAAAGCGCTGAAAGGCAAAAAACAAATTTGAAAGTGGCAAGAGAGAAGCAAATTGTCACATACAAAGGGCCCTTAATAAGATTTTCAGTAGATTTTTTTATCAGAAACTTTGGATGCCAGAAGGCAGTGGACTGATATATATAAGGCACTAAAAAGAAAAAAAAAGTCAACAAAGAATCTTATGTCTTGTAAAACTATCCTTCAAAAGTGAGGGAGAAATGAAGACATTCCTAGATAAACCAAGCTGAGGGAATTCATTACCACCAGATATTCCTTGGAAGAAATGTTGACCACAAAAAAAAAGCTACAGAACACACACACACACACACACACACACACACACACACACACACACAAGAGAGGGAAATTAAAACATTCTACTACTAAAAAATCAATAAACATGAAAGAAGACAGTCATGCAGAAAATGAGCAATGAAACCTATATGACATATAGAAAACAAATGACACAATGACAGAAGTAAGTACCTTCTTCACAAGAATTAATTTAGGGGTGCCTGGGTGGCTTAGTCAGTTGAGCATTGGACTCTTGATTTCAACTCAGGTTGTGATCTTGCAGTCATGAGATTGAACCCTGCATCAGACTCTGTGCTGAGAGCATGGAGCCTGTTTAGGACTCTCTCTCTCCCTCTCTCTCTGTCCCTCCCCTGCTCTCTCTCTCTCTCTCTCTCTCTCTCAATAAATAAATAAACTTAAAAAAATATTTTAAATATAAATGGGTTAAATGCTCCAATCAAAAGACACAGATTGGCAGAATGATCTAAATATAGGCTGTCTACAAGATATACTTTATTTTAATTTTTTCTTGAGTGAGAGAGAGAAGGTGCAAGTGAGCAAAGGGCAGAGAGAGGAGAGAGAATACTACAAGAGTCAGAGAGAGAGAGAGAGACAGAGAGACAGAGAGACAGAGCAAGAGAAGTGGGGTTCACCTGAAGCAGGGCTCGTGTTTACCCGAAGTGGGGCTTGTGCTCACCCAAAGCAGAGCTTGAGCTCACCTGATGTGGGACTCAAACTCACAATCAAATCATGACCTGAGGCAAAGTCAGATGCTTAACCGACTGAGCCACCCAGGTGCCCCTACAAGAGATACTTTAGATCCAACAACACAAATAAGTTGTAGGTGAAAGAATGGAAAAAGATATTCCAAGTAAGTAATTAAAAGATAGCAGGGGTGGCTATACTAATATCAGACAGCATAGACTTTAAATTTTAAAAGCTTACAAGAGACAAAGGACATTATACATTGATTAAAGCTTCAATACAGCAAGAAGATAAAACAGTTATAAACAATTACAGACTTAATGACAGACCATCAAAATAGGTGAAACAAAAATTAATATTTGAAGGCAAAAATACACAGTTCTTTTTTTTTTTTAATTTTTTTCAACGTTTTTTTATTTATTTTTGGGACAGAGAGAGACAGAGCATGAACGGGGGAGGGGCAGAGAGAGAGGGAGACACAGAATCGGAAACAGGCTCCAGGCTCTGAGCCGTCAGCCCAGAGCCTGACGCGGGGCTCAAACTCACAGACCGGAAGATCGTGACCTGGCTGAAGTCGGACGCTTAACCGACTGCGCCACCCAGGCACCCCAAAAATACACAGTTCTAATATAATTGTTGTAGACTTCAATATTCCATTCTCAATGGATAGAACAACCAGACATGAAATTAAAAAACAGAGGACTTAACACAATAACACAACTAGGTCTAACAGACAGATGCAGAACTCTCTACCCAACAAGAACAACAGAATACATATTCACCTCAAGGGCACATCAGACATTTTCCAGGATAGATCATTTGTTGTGTCACAAATTAAGTGTCAATGGATTTAAAAAGACAGATAATATACATAGTATCTTGTCTGATCACAGTGGGATAAAGTTAGAAATCAATTACAGGAAGGAAATTGGAAAGTTCACAAATTGTGGAATTTAAACAACACATTTTAAACAACCAATAGATCAAAGAATACATCACAAGAGAATTTAGAAAGTAAATAGAAATAAATGAAAACATAACATAATATGTCACAACTAATGGGACACAATGAAAGCAGTGCCAAGGGGGAAATTTATTGCTCTGAATGCTTGCATTAAAAAAGAAGAAAGATCTCAAATGAGCAAATGTATTCAGGTAATAGACAAAGAAAATTAAACCAAAAGCTACCAGAAGAAAGAAGGAAATAATAAAGATTCGAGCAGAGATAAAGTTGAGAATAAAAACAACTGAGAAATCAGTGAAACTGCACATTGGTTCTTCCAAAAAATCAACAAAATTGACAAACCTTTAGCTAGATGGGCTAAGAAAAGAAGACTCAAATCACTGAAGTAAGAAAAGAAAGTGGGGACATTAATGCCAATCCTAAAAAATAAAAAGGATTATAAGAGAGTCCTATGTACAACTGTATGCCGTCAAATTGTTTAACCTAGGTGAAATGACAAAACCTGTCAGACTAAATCCGAGGAGATAGAAAATCTTAATAGAAATAGATGTGTAACTAGTAAGGAGATAGAATCAGTAATTACGAATCTCTTAATTAGAAAAAAACACATGAAAACAAACAAACAAAAACAAACCCTGGATTTAATGGCTTCACTGGTGAATTTTACCAAACATTAAAGAAGAACTAACTTCAGTCTTTCTCTAACTTTTACAAAAAATTAAACAGAAGGGAACAACTTCCTAATTCATTCTATGAAGTAAGCATTATCCTGCACTAAAGCCAGAAAACATACTCCAAAAAAACCTAAAGACCAATATCCCTTGTGAACATTGATGAAAATGTTATGAAAATCCTCAACAAAATACAAAATAGCAAACAGAATTCAGCAACATATTAAAAGGATTATATACCATGAAAAATAGGATTTTCTTTCTTGGAATGTAAGGATGGTTCAACATAAGAAAATCAACCGATGTAATACATCATATTAACAGAACAAAGAACAAAAACCACACGATCATCTCGATTGATACAGTAAAATCATTTAACAAAATTCAACACCCTCTCATGACTAAAATACTCAACAAACTAAGAATAGAAGGAAAATACCTCAATTAATAAAAGCCATATATGAAAAACCCACAGCAAGCATCATACTCAATAATAAAAGACTAAAACCTTTTTCTCTAAGAGCAGGCACAAGGCAAGCACATTAACTTTCACCACTTCTATTTAATAAAGTAGTGGACGTTCTAGCCAGAGCAATTAGTTAAGAAAAAGAAATGAGGGGCTTCTGGGTGGCTCAGTCGGTTAAGTGTCAGACTTTGGTTCAGGTCATGATCTCACTTATGATTTGTGGGTTCAAGCCCCATGTCAGGCTCTGTGCAGACAGCTCGGAGCCTGAAGCCTGCTTCAGATTCTATGTCTTCCTCTCTCTCTTCTCCCCCACTGCTTGCATGCTCTCTCTCTCTCAAAAATAAACATTAAAAAACATTTTTTTAATGAAAATGATATTTGAAGTCAGGAGAAGTCAGGAGATGATATGCAGTTGATATTCATAGAAGATTAGGACTGTCATCTTTCCATCAAGGAAAACATTTTCTTCTGTGCTTTGAAGCTCTGCAAAACTGTCTCGCAACTTCATCTAAGCTAAAAAATAGTTTATAACTCTTTTTTGGGGGGGTATGCTAATTTCCTCCTCAAATTTAGATGGAGCTAGAGATGTTATTATTGGTCTTTTTAACAAGCTACAAAAATTATATTAAATTACAAAAGAACAGAAGATACCAGATCATTCTTCTTTCTGATAGCACTGTACTCTGTACCACTGTACACTGTACTCACTGTACCAACAATGTGTGTTGGTAAAACGAATTGCACATTGTCCTTTTGTGTACCCCCAGAACCACCCTGTGCAGATGCAGCTGGTAATAGCATGTGGCTGCCCTTCTCTGTCCTCTGTGCTCTCCCTGAAGATGGGAAGAAGCATCACCTTGGTTGCAGCATATAAACCAAGGTGATGCTTCTTCCCATCTTCAGGGAAGAAGCATCACCTTGGTTGCAGCATATAAACCTCTAGCCCAATGTCACATCACCAAAACAATAAAAGATGTCAGAGACCTATTAGTGCAGTATAGAAAGACCAGGCCTCCAAATGCACAAATATAGATTGATGGCAATGAGAAAGAATAATGAAAAAATAAAACACCATGAAATGTTAAGAAACAGCCTCAGTGTCAATAATTCTGAGGCAAGGCATCAGGATAGATAATATCTTTCCTTTGAAAAATCTACTTGACATCCTACAAAGATTTTATTAGTTTTCCTTTAAAATGCCTGTGTCTGCCACCACAGCCTATATCTGGTATAAAAATATTTCTGTGAAATGGTATTTTATCAGAGTTACCACTGCTGTCCCTTTCCTCTCATTATCTTTACACCCTAGCCAAGTCTTTAAAACAATCTGGTCTAAAACTTCTACTGCTTCAAATTTCTTGAAAATGGGTGGGGTCAGGGGGAAGGACCCTACAGACTTCCTTAAAGAAGGGAAATCTGAACTGAATTCCCAGTTTGGCTCCAGTTGCAACCTCAGTGACTACAAGGCATGTTCTCTGTGAATGCATGCTTTAGCTTTTTGGTATCACCTCCCATGCGTTACTTCCCAACTGGAGTTCCCCTCAGTGTAAAGGGTCTGAATCAGCCACTAAAATGTAGCTTAAAATTCTTCATGAAACTTCACATATTTAATAGGAAAAGGTCAAACCCAGAATTACTCCCACCAGCAAAATATTTTGGTCAGGAAGAAGTCGTCATTATAAAAGTAACACAGGCTAGCTGCAAAAATTTCAAACAGAAAAGATGTGTAGAAACAAAAGGGATACAGCCCAGTTCTATCTTAGTCCCCAGGCTTACATTTTGGAGTGATTCTTTCCAGCTGTGTGTGTGCGAGCAAGCAACGTGATACTCTTACTACACCCACTGTTATTGAATTTTCTCTTTTGAATTCACAATATGTCATGGACATCTTCCATATCATTTTTAGCAGATCTTTTGAAGTATTATTTAATGGTGCAGATGTTACTTTTTATGTAATACATGGCCATGGTAAAATAGAAATATAAGTATATATTTAAAATATAAATATTAATATGCTTAAAACATAAACATATATATGTAACAATACCAAAAGCTGTATTTCACCCCTACCTTCTCAGACTGCTAGTTCTCCCGTCGTGCTATTTGAGTTTTTCTTCTTGGTGGATCCAACCAAAGACACTGCTACTGCTATGTAGATATGAACTGACACCCCCCCTCCCGCCCTTCCCATCCTTCTGCAAGTCACAAGGTGACCTTCTCCCCTTTCAGTCAGACATATCCAAACCCAACTTCAGTCTCAGGAAGGATTATCCTGAGAGGAATACAACAAGAGAGGGCCCGTGCTTAATGTTGGACTTAAAATCTAGGTTATGTAGGCTCCTGAAACCCACAGAGTCAACATGAAAGCAAATGTTTTGCTAATAAGAGTTGGGCTTCTTTAAAAAAATAAAATAAAATTGAGTAGTAACCTACCGATAGTGAAGTACACAAATCTGAACTTTACAGTTTGGTTAAGTTTTAAATATGTCAACTTCTGTGTAACCTTCTCCAAAGTTAAGATAGGAAACATTCCCAGACATCTAGAAAGGAGTCAGGCTTTTGAGAAAGGAATAGAGGTTTGAGTGCCAAAATGCTAAGAACCCAAAGGGATTAAAGCAGAGTTTATACATTCAAATGTCTTCAAAAAGAGATAAAATGTTCTAGGAGAAAACATTTGTCTCCCAGGAGACACCTGCATCCCATTAGAGCCAAGAATGGGGTGTTGAGGACTGAATTGTGCCCCCCTCCCCAAATTCACGTGTTGAAGCCCTAACTCCAATGTGACTGTTTTTGGATACAGGGCCTTTAAGGAGGTACTTAAGGTTAGAGGAGGTCATTAGAGTGGGGCTCTAATCCAACAGGGCTGGTGTCTTTGCAAAAAGAGGGAGATTCCGGACAGCTTGCTCTGTCTATGCATGGGCGCCCAAGAAAAGGTCATGTGAGGACACAGATAGAAGGCAGAAGTCTCCAAGTCACCAAGAGAGCTCTAGCCAGAAAGTGAAATTTGTGGGCATCTTGATGATGAGCTTCTATCCTCCAGAACTGTGAGAAAATAAATGTCTGTTGGCTTTTCTGCCAACCATCTGTGGCTTGTTTTGCAATACTATGGGCAAGGGACAATAGAAACCCCAGAGAGAGTCTGAGAGATAAGAGGCCTGGGCCCTCTTTTCAGGGTACAGTCTGGGGGACTGCCAGCCCCCCAGATGTCCCTGGTATCACAGGACATGGCAGCAGAGCAGATGTAACAGGCAGCAGTAGGAGGTGGCCCCCTGAGCCTCCCTCCCCATCCTCAAGCTTCCTGAAAGGCAGAAAGAGGGCTGCAGGGGCCTCAGGACTGTGGTTCCAGCCAATGCGCCCCAGGCTGCACAAACCGAAGCCCATGCAGGAGATGTGCCAGGACCACAGTCCCACCCTTCCCCACCCTCTGTGCCAAGATGCAGGTGAGAACTTGGATGCCTCTGCAGAGAGAAGGAGGGATAGAACCTCGGGTTTGCACCTTCACCTGACTCCACTGACCACATTTACCTGAAAGAGAGTACTTTGCTCTTATGCTTATTAAGCAGATCGAACACTCAAGGAAAAATTAGGTTCAGTTATAGGAAAATATTAACAGTTCTCTAAACCTAAGCTGTGACCTGTGAAATGTGTCCTAACAACAAAACCAATTATGTGGATGTGGTTTATGCATGTATATGTGCATGCTCGTGTGTGTGTGTGTGTGTGTGTGTGTGTGTGTGTGTGTGTGCATACACCTTTATATATTCCTGACCTACCTATCTGCCGTTTTTCTAGTTTACAAGTCTTTTAGATTTGGTTTCTGGGAAGCCCAAGATAGGGGCCGGTTACTAGACCATTAAAAGCTGAATATCTTCTTTCCCTGCAGATTCCAGGACCATTAGGGCAAGGACTATTTAACAGGAGAGTCACTAAGAAACTGTACCACACACCAGAATACTATTCCTTCCCCCAAGAATTGGATTAGCTTTAATTGAAGGCAGCACGACTTGCAAATTCATAATGCCAGTGTTAGCAGTTTGGGGAAGCACTTGATGGTAAATACCATTGCAAGGAAGGATTCAGGATAAGTTCTTTCCATTCTCTCTAGAGAGTGGTCTATTTCAGCAGTTTTGCTGATCTGGTTCCAGAAATCCTTTGTGATATCTAATCCTAGTATACAAATATTAGCGATGTGGTGGCTTTGGAATATGTCCAATTTTGTTAGGCTGAACTACATTTCCCAGAATTCACCTCCCTGTACATTTCCAGTTAAGGTGGCCATAAGAGACTTACGGGAGATTTGGAGGGTGGACTTGAAGCAGTAGACATTATGTGGCTTGTACACATTGCCACCTACCAGTGGGCTCAACTTGCAGGTATGGGAAAGCAGTGGGCTGCACTGTTCACCTTCCCTGAACCAAGCTCTGGGTCATGGTTGGACGTCAGCTTTGTGACAAATGGCACCAGCTTCTCCTGCAGGACACCCATACCACTAGAGGCTGACAGAGCTGTCACAGCTTCCAGCCCACCCTCACGGGTCCAGCTTATGCTTCTGAGTTCCCACTTGTCCTTGCTTTCCCCACTTTATAACATTTTATAACCATGGCCCACCCGTGGACCTCAGATTTTAGCTGCAGGTGCTGAGACAACAGCTTTAAAGAGCCTGTTTAACTGGCTTCCCCAAAGTACAAGAGGCCAAATCCCTTGATAGTTTCATTTATGCCTACATACACCCATACCTCCCAGTGGTTCTGCTTCTTGAATTGATCCCTGACTGATAACAGAATCTGGTACTGGAAGTGGGGTGCTTCCAGAGGAACAGAATCTTGTTTTTAAAAATTTTAAAAATGTTTATTTACTTTTGAGAGAGAGAGACAGAGTGTGAGCAGGGGAGGGGCAGAGAGAAAGGGAGACACAGAATCTGAAGCAGGCTCCAGGCTCCGAGCTGTCAGCACAGAGCCCCGACGCCGGGCTCGACTCACAGAGATCATGACCTGAGCCAGTCAGTTGCTTAACCGACTGAGTCACCCAGGTGCCCCAAAGAATGGAATCTTAAAGCTGAATTCTCTCAATTGATTCTAGTCTTTCTGAATTTGGTTGTCTGGTCTAATTAGATTTAAGGATATTAATGACTCTATATCCAGTGTAACAGGGACACTGACAGTCTGTGGCATGCTCTGGCAAAACAGTTTACTCAAATTATCATTTGTAGATACATGTAATCAGATAGATACCTGGAAAAGGCAAGGCTCTAGATGACCAAGCACTTGCTGCCACAGATGACATTAGTAAAAATAAAGACTATAATAAAGCTATTGGTTTGTTTCTAAGTGTGCTGGAGAACTTGGGAAGAAAGAGAATAAGAATCTTAAGGCTTTAAATTCCCAACTCAAAGTCCACATAAGGAATCTGAACATTTCTATGGCTGCTCAAAACAAAACCCTAATCACAGGGAAGGCTAAGGTTTCTTTTTCTTTTCTTCTTCTTTTTTAATGCTTACTTATTTGAGACAGAGAGAGAGAGAGAGAGAGAGAGAGAGAGAGAGAGAGAATCCCAAGAAGGCTCTGCGCTGATAGAGCAGATGTGGTGCTCGATATCATGAACTGTAAGATCATGACTTGAGCCGATATTGAGAGTCAGACACTTAACAAAATGAGCCACCCAGGTCCCCTAGGGAAGGCTAGGATTTCTGAAAAGCACACCCCAAGTCTAACCTAAGCATGGCTGAATTACAACATGGATTGAATTGCCTCCCAGGGTCTCTTGTGTTAACACGTTAACTGACTAGAAAGGATGCAGACAATTGGAATGGGGCCATATGGCAGGTCTACTGCATCAGACAAAGAACAACATTTCCTAGAATCTCCCTCTCTGTACAGCTCCAGTTTGGAGGTTGCCAAGGACAGAAACATCCACAAAGTTGTGAGTGTGGAAGTGAATATTCCAAACACAAGCAAATTAATATTAAGAATTGCTCAAGATACTTTAGTAACATAAAAAAATTCAGTGGGAATAATTTCTTTTGACTCATATAGCTTACAAAAATGATGTCTGGGTCCTACAAGTATCAATTCATAAAAGACACTGGCACATTTTGATAATAATATTGCATTGTTATGTTTATCATCAATTCTTCCATACATACCATACCCTGCACCCAATCCTGGCTGGAGTAGTGGTATCCTTGAAGTTTCTATTAGAGAAAGTACAGGTCATAGAAAACTCAACACAGAAACATGAAGCCTTACATGGACAAAATGGTGTCATGTCCATTCTTCCAATGTTGCATTCTAGAATTATTACTTGAGCACCACAGGTGAAATGTAAAGACACTGTGTCCTGTGCTACATGGACCCAGAAATGCACTGAGTGATTGTTCCCCAAACCAAACACATTTACCAGGCATTCAGCTTCCTGCTTGGATGTCAGCAGAAAAGGGCAATGGATTTATTTTTAATGCCTATACTAGGTTGTGTGTGGGTGGCTGAACTCCATTTATACAGAGCAGCAATATACCCAGCTGAAATATTTAGACTTCCTTGCAACTAAGTGCGTGCGTGTGGACAAATTCTGGCAAAGGAGGTGAGAGTGGAATGCCAACTTCAGGAGAGCCTGCTTAACACAAGCTGAGCCAGGGGGGCTATTGCTCTCCTGGAATGTGAATGTGATAACTGGAGTTCCAGCAGCTATCTTGGACTTCAGATAACATTGACAATAAGACTCATGCATGGTGGAGTAGAGAAACAGATGGCATGTGGCTCCCTGAGTTGCCCAACCAGTCCTGAACTACATGTGCCTGAATTTCTATCCCGTAAAGGCCCTTCTTTTATCCAATCTGTGCATACTAGCCACAATATTTCTTAACTGGTATACTTTGTGACCCTGAGGGATTTCCATGTTCCAGGTGAACTAACTGCATTGGGGCTGTTATGGATAATGGGACAGGCCAAACCCATTCTACTGTCACCTCCACAAATGGCCACTGGCCATTTGGGGTGAGAAGGGGTGAGAAGGTTATGAGAATTTGGTCTCCTCTCAGGGAGCAGCTGACAACTCCGTCTGGAAGCTCATTATCCTGAGAAGTAACACATCCAAACCTGATTCCATTTCTCCTCACTTGGCAGCAGGGGATTGCATTATCCCCCCACATCTCATTTTACTTCCTGCTGTCATGGCTCTTTCAGCCCACTGTCAGTGCCTAGACAGGCACTGTAAGCTGCTTCCAAGGCTAGAAATGGCAGCATGGCTTGGCTGGGTGCTCTGGGATGATGGTCTCCCAAGGCTCAGTGAGCCTCCCTGGTCACAAGGGCTCTCTCTGCACCTGCTCCTCTCTCCTAACCTCTAAGAGGTGCCATGGCCCCTCTAGTTCCATTTCCTCCAGTGCTTTGGTTTGTTCCCTTCACCAGGTACTCGTTTTTCCTTTACCCCAACTTTACACATTCTTACCAATGAACACCAATAATTTGTCCTCCTCCAAGACAAATGATTTCCTCTTTTCTCCACAGGGTCCATAACATTCTTCCATATCTGTAATAGTCTGTATATAGCCACATGTAATATATCTTTTAAAATTTCTATCTCTCTGTAGAAAGAAGTCCAGCTCTGCATTTTAAATCTAGGTGACAGATAAAAACTTAATTGTAGAATTCACTCAGTTTGAATAGATCAATATAAATGTTTGGTAGAAAGTAGTAGAATTGGGCGGGGGGAAAGGGGAGAGGGAAGCAAACCACAAGAGACTCTTAATGACAGAGAACAAACTGAGGGTTGACAGAGGGAGGTGGGGGGGTGATGGGGTAGATGGGTGATGGGTACTAAAGAGGGCACTTGCTGTGATGAGCACTGGGTGCTGTAGTGATGAATCACTGAATTCTACTTCTGAAACAAATGTTGCACAGTATGTTAACTAAAATCTAAGTTAAAATAAAGTAGAATCTCTGGACTGCATTACAACAATGTTTTATTCATCTCTTCCTCAGATTAAAAGCCCTGGACTCAAGCAAAGTTTCCATAAAACGCAAAATATGCACCTTGCCTTCCAACCCCAACACTTCTAGTTTGTTACCATCCTTTTCTATCTAAGTTGTCTATGTTATGGATAAAAAGCAATCTCAAAGTATCAGTGGCTTAACACTACAGTTCATTTCTCACTCTCATTACACGTCCCCCGAAGGCAAGGAATTCCGTTTGATATTATCACTTTTAGGGACTCAGGCTTGCAGACTCTGCCATCTTTTAACTAAACTATCAGAACACCTGGCCTCAGTTGCCTGGGCAGGGGAAGGGCTGGGGGAATTGCGCGTGGGCTTTCCCCACCTCACTTCTTTTTCATATCTCACAGTCAGAACTAGTCACATGCCCAATGCAGCTGCAGGGGTGGGGCCGGGGAACGGAAATTCGAAGAGTAAACAGAGTATTTGGTAAGGAGTAAAGGTCCCCATCCCTGCCATAAGTTCTACATAGAACTAGACTGAAATCAGATTTAACACTTAAATGGAATCATCTTACAGTCATTTGAATTAAGAATATTTAATTTTCAGGGACTCATGGATGGCTCAGTCAGTTAAGCGTCTGACTTCAGCTCAGGTCCTAATCTCATGGTTAATGAGTTCAAGCCCCGGATCCAGCTCACTGTTGTCAGAGCTCAGCCACTTTGGATCCTCTGTTCCCCCCTCTCTCTCTGCCCCTCCCTTGCTTGTGCACACTCTCTCGCTCACTCTTTCAAAAATAAACATTAAACAAAAATTTTTAAAAGAATTTTTAGTTTTCTACTTAGAAGCTGTTATTTTTCAGGCATAATATTAGTTTTTATTCCTTGTTTTAATATCAACTTTTTTTTTTTTTTTGTCTCGCTCTTTTAACATGCACAACTTACAGAGCTTTAGCACAGATCTTTCCAATCTTACCTGTAACAACAGCAAGACTGATTCACACAGGTCAATGTAATTACTATATAAAGGAATCTGATTTCTTTTCCCCTCCTTGCAATTTCCTTCTGTACCCCACGGCACATTTCTCCCCACAAGACATGAGAAGTTACCACATTCCTCAGCTTCATTCTCTCCTCCACACCTAAAATGGTATTCAATTTCTGCTTGGAATGCCACTGCATGGCAGTCAGAGGGGGTGTTCCTGGGACCTCTCTGATCCCACTGACTGATCAACTTTTGGCGGGGGGACCTTAAGTATTCCTACAGTCTCGATCAGGAGAAGCTTGGAATTGTGCTGTGCGCTGGGCTGCCTTGCTGTTATCTCGGTTTCCTTAAGCTGTTCGCTGGGCCAGGCAATCTGAAGTACTGATCAGTGGGTGAATTTTGCTGTATGGTTTGCTCTTAATGAGTCCCTCAACCACCCAGATGTCTCATGCCACATACCATCAGGTCTCCACCTGGGAAGTCAGGTCACTGCTCACTTCTTGGGTTTCTGAAAATGCCATCCAAAGTACAATCGTGGTGGTGGGGTTTTCACATCAATCTCATTTTGACAGTAGCTGCAGCATTTCAAGTGGGTTAAGAACTGCTGGGCAGAGATCCATCCAAAGACCCAGCAGGTTACATTAAATTTCCGATTCAATTAAGATAAACTGTTATCAAAAGTAAGGTGATCACCACAGGGCCGTGGCAGATATAGTTTATTTTAGAGGAGCTTCCCTTAAACGCCAGAACCCTCAGGAGTTATGTGCCTGTGAGTCTCAAAGACCACAGGGCAGTGTCTCACCAGGTCTGACAGCTTTGATTGTTGCCTTGCCACTGCTCTTTCCAAACTGGGGGCTTCTACTGCCATTCCAAAGAACAGACAGGAGCAATCTAAGCACTTTTCTTTAACCTAATTGCCATCACAAATTGGTCTCTCCTGTTCTTGAGCCAAACTTCTTGTGAGGCCCTATCCTTATCCAAGGAGAGTAACAGAATGTGCCAGCATCCCTGAATAATAACTCTGCTTCTGATTTCCCAAGTCTGAAAAGCCCTCTTCTCCACATCTAAGTAGGTACCTCTGTTCATCATGGCACTTTGCCACTAGTTTTAACTGCATATTTGCTTATTTACATGCTTACTGTTTAGCTCTCCCACAAGACTGTAGTCGACCACAACCATGTTCTCCCCCGGTCACTGAATACGAAAGCCCTAGTACAGTGCTTACCACATAAGCGTTCAATAAATATTCATTCAACAAATGAATGAGCAAGGAATATTCCACTAATTCCAAATAGTTTGGCATAGCAGCCGCTTAGGGTGCCCATTAAGAACAGGCAGGCACGCCTAAAGCATAAGCAACAAAAGCAAAAATAAACAGGTGGGACTGCATCAAACTAAAAAGCTTCTGCACAGCAAAAGAAATCATCAGCCAACTGAAAAGACCATCTACAAAGTGGGAAAAAGATATGCAAACTATGTATCTGATAAAGGGTTAATATCCAAACTGTATAAAGCACTCACACACCTCAACAGCAAAAGAATCCAAATAATCCAATTAAAAAAATGGACAAAGGACCTGAACATTTTTCCAAAGAAGATATACAAATGACCAACAGGCACATGAAAAGATACTCCTCACCAGTCACTAAGGAAATGCAAATTAAAACCACTGCGATATCACCTCATGCTTGTTAGAATGGCCATGACCAAAAAGAGGATGGACGTGGAGAAAGGGAACCCTGGTGCACTCTTGGTGGGAATGTAAATTGGTGCAGCCACTATGGAAAACATTATGGAGGCTCCTCAAAAAATTAAGAATAGAACTACTTGTCATCTAGCAATTTCACTGCTGGGGGGATATATCCAAAAATAAACACTAACTCAAAAAGGCATCTGCACTCCCATATTCATAGCAGCATTATTTACAATAACTAAAACATGGAAACAACCTAAGTGTTCATCAATGGGAGAATGGAGAAGAATGATGTGATATGTGTGGAATATTATTCATTCATAAAAAAAACAAAACAAAAAAACAGTAACAGGAAATTCTACCGTTCGTGGCATGGATGGACCTTGAAGGCATTTTGCTAAGTGAAAGAAGTAGAGAAAACCCAAATACTGCATAATGTCACTTAGTATGTGGAGTCCACTTATATGTGTAAACCAAACAGCAAACTCAGAGAAAAAGAGATCCAACTTGTGGCTACTAGAGGTGGATGGTGTGGGGAGGGAGAAGTGAGAAAAGGTACAAACTTCCAGTCACATGTATTAGGGATGTAATGTGCAACATGATGACTAGACCTAACACTGTTGTGTGATACGTATGAAAGTTGTTGAGAGAGTAGATCCTGAGTTTTCAGCACAAGGAAAATTTATTTTGTTTATTGTATCTATATGAGAAGGTGGATATTAACTAAACCTACTTAGGGATCATTTCACAATATATGCAAATCAAACCATCATGCGGTACACCTTACACTTACAGAGTGATGCGTGTCAATTATTTTTCAGTAAAACTGGGGAAAAACAAAAAACAACAAAAAAAGGAGGATAGTCAGGAAACAGCCAAAAGATGAAGTGGTGTACGCAGCATGCTGGGGCTTTGGGATTTAAAATGAAGGCAAATTTTTCTAAGGTGCCATTAGATCATCTTAAGAAGGGGGACACTCAGATCTTTAAGTCACTTGGGGAGGCTGTGCAGACTGGATTGGCACAAACAGGCATGCCACAGGAGGCACGAGAGTCTACTGCTGTGTTCCCCATCTGTAATGAAAGTTTAAAGAAAAATTAACAGAACTTTGTGACCAACTGGATGTAGAGCCTAAGTAGAGGAACTTACAATGAATCTCCAGTTTCTGGTGGGTGGCACCAAATGAACTAGAAAATACAGGAGGAAGGTAGCATTCAGTATTGGAGTTTAAGAAATTTATGCCATTACCATTTATGGAATTGGGTACATAGCTTATAACTCAGAGCTGACATTGGAGCAGGAGTGGAAGAAGTTGCATATAATCAGCACAGAAGAATCAGATAAAGACTTGGGCAAAGATGAGATCATTCAAGGTTAAGTGTGTTAAAATTAAAATCCAAGGCCCAAAGATGGAGTCCTAGAATCAGAAGAGAAACAGAATGAAAAGACAACCTACTAAATGAGAGAAAATATTTGCAAACCATGTACCTGATAAAGGTTAGTCTCCAAAATATATAAGGAATTTCTACAATATCAGAAAAAACTAACAAACCAGTTGAAAGGCAAAGAATAGACATTTCTCCACAGAAGACATATGCATGACCCACAGGTGTAAGAAAAAATGCTCAACTCCACTAATCATCAGGGAAATGCAAACATACACACACACACACACACACACACACACACACACACACACACACGATATCACCTTATACCTGTCAGAATGGTATTATCAAAAACAAGACAAAATGTGTTGAAAATGTGGAGAAATTAGAACCCCTGTGCTCTGACAGTGAGAATGCAAAATGGTGCAGCTGCTATGGAGAATGGAGGTTCCTTCAAAAATTAAAAATCCAACTACCATGTGATCCAGCAATCCCACTCCTGGGTATCTATCCAAAAGAACTGAAATCAAGGTTTTGAGGAAATATTAGCCCTCCTATGTTCACTGCAGCACTCACTATTCATGACAGTCAAGATGTGGAAACAACCCAATAGTCCATCAACAGATGAATGGATAAAGAAAATGTGGCATATACAGTTGACTCTTGAACAACACAGGTTTGAACTGTGTGGCTCCACATATTAGTGGATATTCTTCAAAATATATTACAAGTATTTTTTGGAGATTTGCAACAATTTGAAAAAACTCACAAATGAACTGTGTTGCCGAGATACATCAAATGTTAATGTTTCTAATACTGTATTATGAATATGACTCTAATGCAATATGCCATAAAAATTTTATAACATTTCATTCATTTCTGTAATGTTAGGCTATCTTGCAACAATCATATTGATTACACCAAGCCACTGTGAAATAACCGTACTGATCACATTAGGTTACCATAACGCAATCATATTGCTGCTTGTTATCAACGCATGAAATCATTATTCCTATAAAGAAACATTAATTTCTTTTCCACATTATCTTTTCATTTTTGATCTAGTGTTAGTAATATGTATCACATCTACAGTTTTTTGAATCATGTAAGACAATACTGATACAGGTTCTGACAGACAATTTCATCTTACACACACAGAACATAAACTTATGGTAACAATATAGTATAGTACTTGAAATGTATTTTCCTTATGATTCTAACATTTTCTTTTCTCTAGCTTACTTTATTGTATGAGTAGTACATAACACAAGTGCGAGATATGTGTTAACTGTTTATGTTATTGGTAAACCTTCCAGTCAACAGTAGGCTTTTAGTAATTAGGTTCTGGGGGAGTCAAAAGTTATAAACAGATTTTCCTGTGGGGGTTAGCACTCCTAATCCATGTTGTTCAAGGGTGAACTGTATATATACAATGGAATATTATTCAGCCTTATAAAGGGAAATTCTGCACTATGCAAAAACATGGATAAACCTTGAGAGCATTATGCTAAGTAAAACAAGCTAGTCACAGAAAACCAAATACTGCATGATTCCACTACATAAAGTACCTAAAATAGTCTAATTCATAGTATCAAAGAGTGGAATGGTGATTGCCAGTGGTGGGGGTTGGGGACCAGGAGGAAGTGGGAATTATATTCAACAAGCATAAAACTTCAGTTAAGCAAAATGAAAAAGCTCTAGAGATCTATCAAACATTGTAACTACAGTCAACATAATTTACACTTAGAAATTTGTTAAGAGGGTAGATCTCATGTTAAGTGTTCTTACCACAATAAAACAAGAGTCAGGCAGAAAGACAGGTAAAGAAAGCAGAGAGGTCTCGTTGAGTCTAAGGAGAAAGTTTCAAAGAAGGAGTTCTTAATGTTGCTGTCAAGAAGTCATATAAGGTAACAATTGAAGAGTTAACTATATTTGGCTACCATACGAGCTAAGATGACTTTTCTGGGGCATTTCTGTAGTGATACAAGACAAAGTCAGACACTCTTGGGGTAAAGAGTATACGGGTAATGAGGAAATAGAAGTAGTTAGTTGAGTGTGGATGACCTTCAAGAACTTTGTTGACACAAAAGATGGATTATCCTGGGTGGCTCAGCCAGCTAAGCATCTGACTCCTCGATGTCAGTGCAGAGCCTGCTTGGGATTCTCTCTCTCCCTCTCATCCCCTCCCCAGCTCGCACACAGGCATGCGTGCTCTCTCTCAAAATAAGTATTTTTTTAAAAAGGAGGATTATCCTCCTGCACTACTTTATGGTATAATGAATTTTTCATGCATTCTTTATGAAAGATTTACTAGGGATCAAGAATTTGCTTACTCCCAAAATAAACCAGAAACACTGGAAAGCAAGGCAAAATGAACATAAGGAGAGTCATTACATTTTTAAAAGATGAAACAGATGTATTCAATAAACAGTATTATAAAAATTTCACAGTTGGCAAAACAAAACCAATTATGAGTTTGTTACACTGTTAAGGTGATACTCACATGACACACAGGCTTGTGTGTGTCTAGACAAGAAGAAGATCACCAGTAACCTGACAACTGACTGCATACACAGCCCAAACATATCGCTTGGTTGGGAAATTCGATGGTAAAGAAGCCAAAAGCTTCTCACTCAAGAGGGAACCCTTGGTCTTTTTATAACAGGAAGTGTTTGAGGAACACACAACATCCAACACAAGAGTAACACTATGATTTTAAAAACTGCGTTGAGTTGCTACACTTACTTAAAAATAATTTAATACCATAATCCATATTAATATTTTTTCCAAGTAACAAAAGGAGTATTATAACTTTTCTTCTGTGCTTTCATCTAACCTATTCTGACAGGAAGACTACTTGAGAGGTAACTAAAGAAAATTTTTAAAAGTAAGTGACCAACATTTTGAACCGATTTCAATTTAAACGTCGATTATGAGTTATAAAAAAGTGAGAGTAAACTCTTAAGGAAACATTCATTAGCTAAAGCAGTGCTGTCCTAAGATAAGGCACACAAACCAACATAGTCTATTTAATAAAAATATTTAATGCTGCCAAAAAGTATAAAAATACAGTAGGAATGGCAGTACAATACAAAGTAGTCTCTCCTAATTTATTTCTTTTACATCTTTCTACATTTGATACACACATTAAAAAAACTTAACAATACATCAAATTAGAGGGTTCTGCAAAGTCTTCTGCTGGTGGTGCTCTTCTTTCCCTGGATGTAAAGTTTACTCTGTAAACAGACAAATGTGAGGCAATCTACAGGTTTATCAAGCCTCACTTTAGTTTCCGGAGTGGGCTTCAGGTCTTGCTTTGCACATCAATGGTTCAAAATTTATAGCTGCAGAATATTCTCAAGTCATGAATATTTAGGTGTCTGTCAATCTTGGCCTAAAACATAAAATAAGAAGTCATCTATTCAATTCAGATTTACCAAACACACAGACATACATAGACACACACAAACAAAAGGACTAACAACGAACTAAAAAAGCAACTAAAAAACATTCCAACGTATCACATTCAACCACACTAAGTGCTTCACTGTTATCTTGGTAAATCTGCTTATGTGCTCGATTTTCAAACAGAATTGGTGGTGTGAGGGAGACTCATGTTAAAGCACCGTAACTCATACGGCTTTATCAAGAATTACTAACTATGAATTTCTCAGGTCATCCTGCATTACTCAAGAAACGACCTCCATGTGAAATACTGACAGACAGACGGGTTTAAAAAAAATGTACCCACAACAGTTTAGCAAGATTATATGGTATGTGCTAGACTTACCAATACTTTGGAATTCAATGCAAAAGTCTAATCCAATTTGGACCTCCACTGTATCATACTGCTAAAAATATTATGAACGTAAGGTCTGAACATAAAGTTGGCTTATATCTTTAAGTCACGGACTGTTAGCAGCATGCTTTTTTGTCCTGAAGGATAACACTAATGATTATAGCAATACAGAACCGAAGTGACATCATTTAGGTTACTACCAATATAAAAGAAAACACAGACATAAAATAATTGACATATTGTATTTTAATGTCAAAAAGTAAAGATTAATGAGAGTTTAAACAAGCAACAGACAGATGATATAACTATTTTAAGGGCAGTTTTTGATGGTATTTCACAATATTTGCAAGTAACTGAACTCTGGAGGTAAATGTTATTTCCATTCTTCCCCTGACTTCCTTCGCTATGACACACACAAAAAACCCCCAAATCTAAATAAATACTTATTATTGTCTCCATATGTATAAATAGGAATATAAACCATACCCACACATTCTCCCATAACGTTTAGTCAAAAACTTTCAAATACTACAAACTGGGCTTTTTCCTAATGACCGGCTCTTCCTACTGAAGAATAACAATACCAAGTACCTGGTCTTCTGAATACCCCATTTCTCTTGATTGTCCAGCACAGAGAAATGTCAAGTCACCAAGAAACATTCTCATTAGTTGTCTGTGAGTCACAAAACCTACTACGGATGCTTACTGCTGGGTTCTGCTGAGCCCTCAACCAAAGCAGACATAGTAAGGAAAAGTGCTTCTTACTGACTCTGATTGCTGTAAAAAACATTTATTTCCCATGCATTGAGAAAATCTGCCCATCAAAGCAATTTAATCCACTCAATCAAAGTGAATCAAATAATGGTTTGCTTTAGAGAATATTCTGGTGCTGTTCAGTGGCAGTTCAACCTGTTTTCACAAAAATTTTTGGAGGAAAAAACTTTGATTTGTTTCACTTAAAAAACAAGAAGAGGGTTACTTTGGTTTTTAACAAGTGGTTGTCTAATTTTTTCCACTTAAGTATTTGAATATTCCATAAAAAACAAAGTCATAATAGAAGCAGAGTGAGGTATGGAGCTACTGGAATTCCACAGACAGGAGTCTGAATTTCAGCTGTCATGTACTAGCTGTGCAACTATGGGCAAGGTACTTATTCTCCTCTGACTTACTTTTGTTATCTTAAAATAGGGTAATGTATGTAGAAGAGGTGTTAGGCAGGTTAAATTTAGATTATGCAGTTAAGCTGACTGGCAGAACTGCAGGTGTCCAATAACACATTGCCGTCTCCCCCAGCAGTGTTAACGATTCACTTACCAATGGCAAACTATTACTTGTAACGACTAAAAGAATTTGACAGCATTTTTAAAAATTCATTTTTTTCTTTGTAAATATTATTCTGGGGGATAGGAAAAGTCAGATGGAATCACTGGCAGTGTTAACTATTTTAAAAGAATGTATTTGTTTGCAGGACTGAGAAGACAGGCTTTATTTTAGGAAAAAACATGTTCACTTGAATCACTTTTTTGCTGATTTAACAAGTCAAAGGTAAAATGGGTTCAAACAAATCAAGTGGAATTAGCCGTGCGTACTGCAAGCTTTCTGTGGAGAAAGCGCCTGTGCACACTGCCCACTGTCATTCTGGAACAGGGCCAGATTTACAGACTGAGCATGATCTTCCCAAGCTGGCTCCATACCTGAAGTAATAGAAAGTCAAGCTGCATCCGAAGTATTTTTTGCCACCAGATATTCACACTATTTTTTACTGAAAAGAATCACAAAACCTTTTGTAAAGGTGAGCAAAGAAAGCATTGCCTTGTAGAGAAAACAAACATATCTAGTCTCCCTTTCCTGAATTCACCAAACTCAAAATAACTTCGGTTTTTTTATAGTAGTAATCTGAAATACCGACACCATCACATCTACAAAAATCTATGTCAAATTAGAGCAACAATAAAGAATTGATGCTTTTCTTTAAAAAATGGTCTCTATAAAGAAAAAAACCTTCCATGCAATTCTTATATACTATAAATACTATGTATATAATATATACTATATATAATACGCTATGTATATAATAGGTACTATATATATGTATATATATGTATATATACACACATATATATACATATACACACACATATATTAATACTACCTAATGAAAAACCACAGTACTAAAGTAGACTCTGTAATATCGCCACTATATCCTGTAATTCCTATATTCCGCTCTACATTATGAAACCAAAATAGAAGGAGTTCAAAAGATTGAACTTTGCAGTCTCCCAGTGGACTACCCAGAGATGGTCAGAGCTCTTTAAAATTTTTCACTGTCAGGTTGTTACTGATAAAGACGAAGCCTTTCATACCAAGTAAAAGCTTCTCATCTGAGTCACTGCTTCCACTTGGCAATGCCCTGTGATGGAATAAATGACAGTGAGGAAAACGCTTTCCCCAAAGAAGTTTCCAAAATTTAATGGCTATTTCTCTGAAGAATGTTGAGGAAAAGCACTTATGCAGAATTGCTGTTGCTGGAGCAATCTGAATGTGGTAAATATTGAGAAAATGCTTGCTGATGAGGGAAAAATGAGATGGCTAAACTCATAACCATTTTCCTAGAAGTTTGTTCTTTAGAACACTACCCATGGAAGTGAGTGGCTTAAAATTCCCAAATTAAAAGCTTAAATTCTCAGGTCTGGAGGGACAATGAAATGGCCATCTCATGGCGAGGACATGGAAGTAGCTGAAAGCATGCAGTATCTGGACTGGGGAGGCCCAGGCAGAGCAGGCACTGTGCAGCTCACACAACCCGAGTCTCTTCCCACCGAAGCAAGTCAGCACTTATGCATCACAGACCTGATGGAACAAGAGAGAGCTGAAGTTCTAACATATTCACTCTTGTAGGAGCTATGGATGACGTCATCCTGAAATAGTGCTTTGAAGATAAGTATTAAAAAAATGGAATCAAATCTAAACAAATGAACTAGGGAAAGAGATGAAAGAAACAGGTCAACTCCAGGATAAATCATTCAAGGAATGACCAAGACCCACATATTAAGTCAGTAGAACTTAGTTTGGTTATGTGGAAGAATATTACCTTCAAAATATTATTTGTAAGATTTTGTGCCCCTATCCTCTAAATAGTCAAAGTCAAATGAAAGGTTTCTTAAGAGAGACTTTATTATTAGCTATTGATGTAGAAAGGAGAACACAGAACAGACACTTCTGCACTTAGTTTCAGACCAGATCACTGCACCAAGGTCTGACCTCAGCTCCCCCCCACCATTGGGGTGCAACAGATTTCGGACATCTAAGCCCTTAATCCTTATTCCCCACTCCCCTGCCAAACCCACATGGACTGCTGGACAAAAAAAAAAAAAAACCAAATAGATGTTTACAGAAGGTGTGATTCCTCAACTCCTGCCTGAACATAGGAAGAAGTGGATGACATACATAATGGCATTAGGCTTATAAGAGACTATATTAAGAAAAACCTCTGTTAGGTTTTGTGTCTGAAAGTAAAAACCAAGGCAGACCAAATTTTAAAATCTGTACAATAACCAGGCAGGCACCCTGGGGATGTAGGTACTTGCTGAAATAGAATATACAAAGGTTAATGACAGTATTTCTAATATAATCAGGTTCTGGCCTGTGTCTATTTACATAGAATCTAGTCAGATATTTTTCTAAGAGGGAAAGGACTTGTAGGAGGTAAGTCTTTCTTTGAGAATGATCGATTCTAATCTACAGAGCCTTTGCAATGACTGCAGCATAAAAGAACCTAGCAATGTTAAATCTCAGGTTGATTATGGCTTAATAACAACACCTACTTCAAAAGCGTATTGTAAGGATTTAATAGGATAATCTATAAAAGTGCATATTAGCACAGTGCCTGGTACATAGTAAATGATCAATAAATGGTAGCAGTTTATTGGTACCAATCAATAAATGGTACCAATACTTTGAACTGACACTGAAAACAAAGGACTTGATATAAAAAGTGGAGGCTGCTCCATTCCATAAACTACTTTTTAAACCAATATGTATTTTTTGATTCATACCATCAATTCTTGTGTATTTGAAATGAAAGGGACAAAAGCACAAATGTACATAAAATTAACTTAAGAGTTATAATTACTTCTCGTAACATACCTGTTAAGCAGAGATATTAAAAAAACAACAACAACAACAACAAAAAAATCAATGCTTTACTTCCTCTTTTTTGTTCATTCCTTTTGGTAGAAATATATCAATGCAGAGTCAGCATTAATTTGAAGACAGAAGAGGAAAAGGACAGAGCACATATATAAAATATATCCTAAACATGAAGAATGGTCTTTATATTGATCTAAAGTTCTCTATACACTTTCACATGTTACTTTTTTTTTAATCCTCTAAGGATTCAGGAAAAGGTATTATTTTTATTTTATATACAGATAAACTAAAAATGGAGAACTGTTTTTACATGTTATATATAAGCAAGCATAGATAAAAATTGCTAATAGGCCAGCATAAAATATTTAGCTACACTTGGAAACAAATACGTGACCAGTTGGTATAGCCAGAGAAGACAGCATTAAATCAAAGACAGCTGTCAGTTTATCAGCAGGGACAGATATGAACACAAATGCACTATATATTAATGTAGATATCCTTTCTTAAAAATGATAAAGCCTCTGGCTTTTTAAAAAACCTTTTTTTCGTCCTTAACCTATTCCAAAAATAATACTACCTCATTAAAGTCAAACTACACAACTGACTTTTAAAATCTGTTATAATTAGAAAATATTAGGACACACAAATTTTGTAAAATGTAAAACCTACCGCGGATTGCTAACTTTGTCGTCTGGCTGTTACCCGAGAAGGCAGGAGCCCGGTCTGTGTCCTTCCCTCTGACTAGCACACCGCTTTCAATAAAGGGGCCAGGATGATGACCCTGGGCACCACAGCACATGTATTTTTAATAATTAGTACATGGAACCCACCAAAAATATTATTACTGGTAAAAACTTAACACACTATCCTTCAGGATCTGCTTGAGAGGAAAGATGACTAACCCCTGCAGAAGTTTATCAACAAATGTTTACTACACTGAACATGATTGTTAAGATATATGACAAAAAACACCACTCAGAAGGAAAGAAAGCAGACAAAAAGCAAAGCTAAAATCCAGAATCCAGGGAAACACATTTACCCTGCAAAGGGGCATCATTATCAGCATTTGTTTTTTGTAAGAAGTTTTTACCTTTTTGTTTAAGGCAAGGCTACTTTCGATTGGACACTCAGTATGATCTACCCGTATCTTACTTGCAGAGTAATATACTGCATTTTAGCAAATATAAACCAAGGCAAATTAGAAAGGTTTTAAACCAATAATGACGGGTCCCGGTACCTGAACACAGGTTTAATGCAGACAGACATAAAAAAAAAAAAGTCCCTCTTACCTCCTCTCCATTTAAAGGTTACAGGGCACAGTAATACTGAATTAGGACACAGGCACAAGTTACGTAAATCTTATTTAATATGTAGTACCACCTACATCCTGCTTTCAGACTTTCAGCATAATTTAACACATTCAAGAAGGCTACTCAAATCAATTCAAAATACCTATCTATACCAATGGTTTTCAAACTGTTTTTAAGATTTTAACTGTCCCCTTAAAATAATTAAACCTCATGCAGCGATCTTATGTAGTATATAAAATAGATAAAGCAGAGATGCTCTGGTTGAAAGTAAAGGCTGGTAGCTTGGAGTCCTTCCAACCACCTCGGGGCGACCCTTCAAAAATCCAATAAGCGTAGTTCGAAAACCAGTGAAATAATGTGATTTTATTATATCAGTAATTAAATTTATAACAACTATTTAAAGTTTAAGCTAAACAAGTTAAACACTGAATGGAATGTTGGGATATGAAGAAGGCTAGCACTCAAATGAGCAGTTAAATTCACCAGACAATATGCTTTAAAAATACCCATTAAGAAGTTAAAGGGACAAGGTCAGGTTTGTACATCATCATACTATTTATTGAAGTAGAAAGAACTTGAAAAAATTTTACTTCAAAACTTCAGTATAGTAAACTGAAACTGTGGATAATAAAATGCTGCTCCTTATTTTTATTTCCTAAAGCATGGTTTATCCCAACTGTAAATTAGGGTAATTACATTGAAATGTTCATGAAAAATAAACAGTATCCATCATGGGCTTTACAGAAACCAATTTCTTTACAAAGTCTTGAGACCAAATGTTACCTGACTATGCCAGTAAAGAGAATTTTCCTTCAAAGATATTTTTAGGGAAAATTTTTGTTTGTTTGTTTTTCTTTTTAAATTTGGGAAAACTGTAAAACATAAAAGAAATGCAAATATAGAGTAAAAAGTGCTTATTTAAAGTTAGTTCTAACTGCTCATATCAAACTTCTCTTTAGGAAAATGTATCCAGTACAATTGAATCAACATACAATTTATTTTTTTTATGGTAACAGATTTTGCATATTGAGCTTTTAAAAAGTACATTTAACTACAAAAGTAAGATTAAATACTTATAAAATATATTTACCCTGAAATGATTAAGAATATAAAATGTTGATGCCCATGTCAACAGTACATTATACATTACACGCATTATTTAAAGGTCATTTTCTTTCCAGTAATAATGTAGATAAAACCACAATATTTATTGCTTGTTATCAAGTGCAGGTTAAAATCCAGATAGCCTCCAAAAACAAATCTTTGTTTTGAGGATTTCTCAATCTGGTCAGGTGAAATATTACACTGAACATGTACGAATACAGTTGCAAAATGTACCAGTTTTCAACAAGCATTCAAGTCTTTATTTCAGATAGCTGTTTACAGTTTGGGGACAGTGTCCTGAGATGTTGGGCTGGGGACTGAATATATCACTTGTCTGGTTGGTGTCTATTCTACCGCACCATTTCTGGGGTGTGAGGAGTTTGCTAACAGACAAACCCTTGTGACTAACGCAACACTGTCAGCTATTAGTGCGGGAGCTTGCGGGGCAGAACTGTTATTTATAGGACATTCTGCTGAAACAACAGTGTCCAGCCAACAAAAGCGCCCACCAAAATGACTGACACAAACCCCATCTTAGTGAGAATAGGTTGCCAATATAACCACCTTTTCCTTTTTCGTTCAGTCTCATTTAGCCTCTGTTTCATCTGCTGCACCTTCTGAGCCGTGTTAGCTTTTCTGTCCTCTCGAATACGTTTCCGTAGAATGCTAGAATACATAAAAACAAATGAAAGGAAGTGCATGGTAAGACTTAGTTACTCTAATGCAGAGGACCTAAGCCCAAATACCCACCTCCCAAGCCCCACATTTTTAAACTCGTTAAAACACTAGAATGAAAAAGGGGAGGATTTTCAATTATTCTAAGTGGTCCAGAGATGTACTCTAATAATTCAACAATTTCTGGTAAAATTTTCTATTAATAAATACTTTTGGCAGGACCTGAAAATAAGTATGGTGCTTTCTTTTGTTGAAATGTGAGCTGGAGGCTGTCAGCTTGTTTTCTTCCTAAGCAGCTGGAAGAGGTGAGGGATAAGAGTCCCTGGCATCTAAGCCACTTTTGTCTTTACATGATTTTCCACAAAGGCCACTCATAAAAGCTATCTGCTTCATACTTCCATGAAGATGCTACCATGGGATGCCTACCTATCTGTTTGTGAGAATACGTTGCTTATTTCACTTATTTCACACTTATTTCTAGCATCCATCTTCCTATTCAATACAGAATGTCTGTTCCAATGGAAGCTCTCTGACTCCCAAGACACACAGTCCTAGGGCACTGTAAAGAAGAATGGCTAATGGCAACATGTACATTACTATATCTTGCCTTTAAAAAAATTTCACAAACTCCATCTCCTCTTTTCACTTATTTCCTATAATACAGCAAAAACCTAACCAGTTTCCTTGCCTCTGAATTAAACATTATTGCCACAGTAAGTGTTCTTAAGTCCAGCTCTCTAGTTGTGTAGCTTGATTACAAATTTTGAATGCCTTGTCAGTCTACTACATTAAGAGCCAACTTCCCCCCCCCCAGCTGAAATGTTTACCCTGAATCTAATAATGAGAAACAATCAGAGGAATCAAGATTGTGGGGTGTTCTAGAAGGCAACTGGTATAGCAGCTGCAAAGATGTCAAGGTCAGGCAAGGGGAAAAAAAGTGGTGGTGAAAAGTTCCAGATTAATGGAGACTAAAGACTAACATCAATCAAATACAATCCATGATCCCTGATTAAATCTTGAATTATTTCTTTAAATAGCTACAGAGACTGGGATCATGAAAATATTCCAAAATTAGATTATAGTGATGGCTTCACAACTCTATAAATGTACTAAATCCACTGAACTTATGCTCAATAAAATTATTTTTTTTTAAAAAGCTATAAGGTGGATCTTTTAGACAACTAGAGAAATTTGAATATATACTATATATTAGATTATTTTAACAATGTTCTTTTCAATTCTGTTCTTTCATTTCTCCCTCCACTCGACCCCTAGAATCCCTCTATTCTTACCTTACAGCATTTAATTTACAGTAAATAAGTCATGTTGCTAATTTGGGATCTTGTTTTACTCCCTAAATATGTTGGCAACTTGAGGCTCTATTTTGCTTATCTCTGTGTGCCCTTTGAATTTTAATGTCTTCCTCACTTTACCTATCATACACCTGGGTATCTTTGGCAGTCTGAACTCTGCTGTAATGACTTGCATAAATTATTACCTGAATTTAAAATTCATTATTAACAAATATGTGTGTACCTGCCAGTGAAAAGAAATTAAGTTGTATCCAAGTGCAGGTGAAACATATATAAAATATGTAAAAGATTACATGTACTTTCTCCTGCCAGAAGCCTGAGGCCAAACAACCAGGTTGCAATTCAGATAGAATCTTTAATAGATTATTTCATTTAAAAATTTCATTACAATATAGAAGATAATTATAATTTTTATCCAGTGTTGATATTTACCATATAACTCCAATATGAGTTCACTGTTACATGATTATGTAATTAGTGCTTTAAATATTATGTAAGAGTTTAAGAGGTTTTCTTTTTTTTTTTTTTTTTGAGAGAGAGAGAGGGAGGGAGATAGCAAGTCGGGGAGGGGCAGAGTGAGGGGGAGAGAGAGAACCCCAATAGGGTCAGAGCCCAACACAGGACTCGAACCCACGAACCATGAGATCATGACCTGGGCTGGAAGTCGGATGCTTAACCAACTGAGCCACCCAGGCACCCCATGAGGATTTTTTAAAGAGGATTTTTATGATATTTAGAGAAACTGGTTGTGGTTTTGATTGGGTTGAAAACAGAATTCTTTCCCATGTAGAATAATGGAATAGAGGCTCTTGCTTTCCAAAAATGTACTATATGTTTTCAGGAATGGAACGAAAACAAGTACCAAGAGATGACATTACTTAATTTAAGAATGCAATTTGAGAGAAGAAAGAACTATTCTCTATTTGTGAATCTTTATTTACTTAGTTGGGCCTAAGGAAATTATGCCCATGTAATAACCTTCCCAGGTCTAAACAATTCTATGATTCAAAAGCCACAAATCGGTAGGGAACGATTCCTGTGGGCCCTTGCCTTCGGAAGGCCACATGGAATTCCTTACAGTGGCACCAACAGCAGGCTACTACCAATACATGTCCTGACAGGCATACTTCATGCTATGCAAACACAAAGGAGAAGGATCCAAGTAACCTGACTTTTCATTTATCCAAACTGTTCTCCACTCAGTGACCTGGGTTTATGGGTTACACTATAATTGAGAACACTGGCTTTTAAACTTTAACAGCAAGAAATATCTTACGGTCATCACACAAAAGTAGCCTCACACATAAATACACTTATACATGTACACAATATATATGCCAATGTATAGAATTACTATATTATGTAAAGATGTTAAAGTACTTAGCTATTATCTGTGATACTCTGATCTATTTTATCCTCTAATTTAAACTCTAATTTCTATTTTATTGTATTCTATTATTTAAAAAATGCCTTTTTTTTTTTTTCAACGTTTATTTATTTTTGGGATAGAGAGAGACAGAGCATGAACGGGGGAGGGGCAGAGAGAGAGGGAGACACAGAATGGGAAACAGGCTCCAGGCTCTGAGCCATCAGCCCAGAGCCTGACGCGGGGCTCAAACTCACGGACCGCGAGATCATGACCTGGCTGAAGTCGGATGCTTAACCGACTGCGCCACCCAGGCGCCCCTAAAAAATGCTTTTTTATAACTCACTAAGTTATTTCATGACTATAGGAATGTGACCTTTATTATGAAAAAACTGACTTGAAGGATATTTAATAATGAAAATGAAAGAAAACGTATTGTGTTCTATTCCCTTGAAACTGAAATTCCTTCAATAAGATCTTGATTTATTTTATTAGCCTCCCTAATGCAAAGCTATAAGATCAGTATTAAAATTTATTGGGATTGAACAATACAATTTTTCATGGCAATCTTTCTTTTATGCCCTTTCACTTTTCTACAACTTTGCTCTCAGTCTTCTCTGCTCTATCCTGGGGGTGGGGGAAGCAAACAACCTATGTATGCACACACCACTTCCCCTGCCCCCAATAAAACCACCTCCGCAATCACTCTGTAACTCCTGAGTGGTTTTCCTCTTTAGGAAAGATTAAAAATCAACACTTTTGAAATACTAAGGATACCGATTCAATCATCAAGCCTGTGTTCCATTTAATTCTGCACATGGTACTAGCCAAAACAACAACATTAGGAACCTGAGAATCTTATTACCGATAAAGACAATTTAAAACAATTTTGATCTCTTGGTTTAAAAGTATTCTAATTAAAGTGAAAGAAGGAATAAATAAGCAACTTCATGCTTTAACTTTAGTTTAAAACCACTAGAACCATAAATAAGGAGTAACACTGCTAAGTCACTAAACTCTTCAGTACAATACATAATAACACACATGTATTTATTGTCATGTTACCTGTGATAGGATTTCAGGTAATTTTTATACTGGTGAAACACAGAAGTGAAGCTACTGTAATGTATAGGAGAACTCAATAATTTTCATGGTGCCCCAACATCCCAATGTTAACAAACAGGACTACAACATGCAATTTTCCACAAAAAGCTATTTGACAAAAAGAAGAGAGAGAACATCACTGACAGATGAAGAGAGGAAATGAATGAGCTCTTTCACTCATACCTGAGGATGCCAGCTTCCTAACTGGTGAGAGATAATCAGAGCCTTAGAAATGGAAATGTTTAATTTAAAAACTGAAATCGTTTACAGATTCCTATGGCTTCAAAACTCAAAAAGTATAAAAGGGCATTTTGTGTAATTTTTTTTTTTTAAAAAGACTCTTCCCCTTCCAATAATGGAACGATGCTTAAATATTCATTTAACTATTTTATCATTTCATTAAAGGCATATTATCAACTCCATTACAACCATAAATATGAACACGAATACTTGTACAAATGTTAGGTATTCGTACAACTTATTTTCTATATACTGTACGTTTTAGCATCTAATTATATTAACTTTATAGCACTCAAGTTAGTACTGAGTTAAGCCATTTTCCAACTGGTTTCTATCAGTACTGGCCTCATAATAGGGCCAAAGCGCTTTTGAGATCAACAATGTCATCATATACTACTCAAATACCCTTAGGTAATAAGTAAGTGAATAGCTACATTAATTCAATAAACAAAAGTCCTATATTAGTTCATATCCACTGAATTTATTAAAATAAAAAAGTCTCATCTTTTTAAGCATGCTATTGCCATCAGCTTACCTCTCGCTGTTCTCCTCCATGGTATCCTGCATTTTAGAGGATAGTCCTGTGTATCTGTCACCTGTCAGTTTTTCTTCTTCTAGGCCTATCCTATTCCCATTGTATTTTTCAGTCATTATTTTGGTTGGTGAATGATCAAAAGCAGGACATAAGTCTTCCTTAGAGAGTTCTTTCCACCGTTTCTAGGTAGGGAAGAGAAGTGAAAAACAAATGCAAATACTAAAATTGTGGTTTTCTTTAAATAAGAAGGATATATGAATTGAAATTCTAGATTCAACTTAAGAAAACCCTGTGATGCTGACAAACAAAAAAAAAAGGCATTTTACCAAAACTCTTGTAGATGGGTAAGTTCAAAATTAAAAAATAATATAGCATTTAATATTTATATACATCACTATATAGTTGAATCTTGATGAAATTTAGTGGACTTTAACCTATTTAAGATAAACTATACCAGGACCTCACCAAACTATGAGTCATAGGAAGATTTTAGCCAAAGCTGGATTCTGCTGGACTCCTAACCCACAGGTATGTTATCACTGGAAACAGTGACCAAGATGGCAGTTGAATGTGATCTAGCATGTCCTAGTTCCTTGCCACAGTCTGGTCTGGTGGAGAAACAACAGTGAGATCTCCAGGCAGGTCTCTCTGATGCCAGAGGACTTTAATTTGGTTTTTTCCTACCACATATGCTAGCAGATTCAGGTAGCAAGCCCATTACTAGGCTAGAGAAAACTCTGCTAGCATGCTTGGACTTTATAAAGGAGGCGGGATTTAGACCAAGATGAAGAGAAATTCCATTTCCTTCATCTGTCAAACAGGCTGTCATCACCTGTTGTGATTGAGACATAACATGCCTAGCACCATGTCTGGCAAATGTTAGATTCCTTTGCCCTCAATGTCACCATCCCTTGTAAGAGAGGAAGAGGTACAAAGTGTACCTGGGCACCTGGAAGATGAAGGCAGTGACAAAGTGCCAGCCAGAGAGGGAGAAGACAAGCATAACCTCGGCATGGGAACACCTCAAGTCCTTCAAGGGCTGGGAACACAACAATCCATCTCTCTGACAATGACAAGACTAGAAAAGGTGGCAGCAAGAGCCAATGGTTTGGATGATCTGTGACTCTGAAACTGGTGCAAAATGACCTGGTATGGACAGGGGTGGCCCTCTTAGAAGATCCTATCACAGAAGCATGGAGTCTGGAATCTAATGAATAAGAGACTCTGTAACTTACTGCCTGAGGATTTTAATGTTCTTGAACAGAGATGTAACACTGTAATTTATACTAGTCTGGAACGTAGTGAAACAATCTTTCCCTGGAGTTGCTTTGGTTAAAAAAACTGCATGGTTAAAAACAATGCTTATATATTCAGATTAAAAAAAAATCCCCGGAAAATTCACTGATACACTGATAAATTAGTTTCGAACTTGTTTCACTACCCTACAACAGAGGACTTAAAAAGGAAAAAGGCATTTTACTACATTCCACCTTTCCCATATATAGCTATTTTATTGCGATGCATAATTAATGTGTCTCTTTTTAAAAGTAATTTACAAAACACTTAGAGAATGTAAAATTTTGTAATTTGTTACATTTGGAGGACAGGGTGTAATACAGTATGGTACAATCTGACTAAGCAGATGAAGAACATGTGGAGCTTGGCCCTGAGAGATGAGGCCAGAAAGAAAGACATCAATGAAAGAAGTCTCTGAACTTATGTGAGAAATAATGGAACGGAACCAACCTCTCCTAAGCAAGGACCTCATAGGATGTGATGTAAACCACATCCAGAAAGAACATTCTGCCAGTATTTGAGAAACAGTTGTAATGAAACGTAAGAGTAAGAGGTGTTTTTTAAAGTTTATTTATTTATTTATTTTGAGAGGGACAGAAACAGCATGAGTAGGGGAGGGAGGGAGGGAGGGAGGGGGAGAGAGGGGGGAGAGGGAGAGAGAGAGAGAGAGAGAGAGAGAGAGAGAGAGAGAGAGAATGCCAAGCAGGCTCCGTCCGCACTGCCAGTGTAGAGCCCAATGCGAGGCTCGAACCCACAAAGCCATGAGATCATGGCCTGAGCCAAAACCAAGAGTGGGATGCTTAACTGGCTGAGCCACCCAGGTGCTCCAAGAGTAAGATGTTTTCACTTCAGATGACTATGTCAGGTTTCTTTCTTCCCCTGTTTTACATTTTTGTTACTCAGTCCAGACAGCATTTTGTATATTGAAGATGCATGTGGGGAAACTTTTCAAGCACTTACTATACCCACACTGACCTAAAACTTCAACTGCACCAGCTCTTAATCCTCAGAAGAACCTCAGGAGGGAGGTGCTACCTCTGCTATGATTATCCCCTTTTACAGATGAGATGGGCTGAAAGAACAGAAGTAATTTGCCCAGGTTATGCAGCTAATGAACAGCAGGCCCAGATTTTAATGCTATAATCCCTGATTAACTGTACCTGTGAACAGCTCATCAATTTCAGATACCACATAGTTTAAGAAAGTACCCAATAAAAATGTGAAATTGTCTCCAGAATTTAGGCTGTTCAAAAAAAATTTTTTTTTTAATTTCAATTCTTCACTGGGGTCCTAGTTATAACAACTTGGCCTTATACTTGGACAAAACTCAACAATGTCAATAAACAAAACAATGACAAAAATCAAGTCTTACTGGACCATTTCCCAGAATATGCAACAAATTTCAGAATCTGTCAACATGAAAAGGATTCAGCAAAAGGGATGGGAGTGGAGGAAAGGAGATATTTAATGGTAGTGAATTTTTAAAGAATATGTCATTTTGCCATGTCTCTGGGCAGCAAACTCACTCAACTTTGCCTTCCCTGTGACCCACAAGCAAGCAGGCACTCCAGAATCATCTGCCTAGGCTTGTCACTGCTGACTGGTGAAGCCAAGGAATCAATACTGCATTCAGCTACTTCATTCAAGCTCTCATCTGAAGGCCTGGAGGACAGCTTATCTGGACTGAGAGTTTCTCATCTCCCTTTCTAATTCTACACTCACACTGAACGAAACCCTACACATCACGTGCTGCCTGCACATCACCCTGCACAGTGCCTGCAACCCCACCCTACCCATCTTTCACTGAAGAAAGTCACTCGAAGGAGCAGTTAAACTTGAAACCCACTATAATTTGTTAAAAATAAATCATTTGCTTTAGTAGTAGTATCAAATTACCAACTAGAGATCTTACAAGATTAATTCTGAATTGCCAATCTGGATATTTTACTCTGTGAAGTTTGCTGTCATCATGGATACTGGGAGTGTGCTAATATGTGGTAATACCAGTAACTACAATGTGTTTTTATGCCCAGCCATGTGCCAAGAAAGATGTACGGTAAATGATATGTTTTTAGAGACAACTAGAACTTACCTGTATATATCTACGTAGGTCAAGGTCATTGGAAATTCCCAATGATTACAATTATGTAGCATGTATTTATTGATTTCAGAAACAATCACCTTTGATGTGTATATTAACAGCTCTCCTTTCTCCTGACAGATTCTAAATCACTTTTTATCCACATATGTCAAAAACCTTCATAGGAAGACTAACATAAAACTGTATCCAATAATGAAAATACCACTCACACAATACAAATCTAAATTAAGACTGAAGGTGAAGACAGATATCCCCTTTAGGAACAAATAACAGAGACTAAGAAATATGGTTTGGGTGCTGCTGAACAGACAGTTCTCTGGGGGGACACCAGTTCAGGAAGTATCACCCTCCCACACCCCTGGCCACCATGCTCACAAAGAAAGAAGCTTCCTTCTTCTTACAAATATTAACTTTCCCTAAAATTCAGAGGTAAAGAGGAGGAGGTAGGCATATGGAGAGAAAGAAGAGCCTTTTTATAAATTGGTTATCATATCCTTGTATGTCAAAAGAGACAATTTCATGGGCTACAGTTATATTCATGCAGTTTGGGGTTTCTACATTAACTTTAGATCTTATAATTTAGGATCTCGGGGAACTTTCCTTTTCTTAGATTTTTATTCTAAGCTAAGGTTCTAGAACAGCACTGTCCAGTGAAATATAATATAGTGACATTTACAATTTTCAAATGTCTAGCAGCTGTGTTAAAAAAAGATGAATTTTAGCTATGTTTTATTTAACCCAATATAAAAAACACTGTCATTTGAACATACAATCAATATTTTAAAGTGTTTTTTTTTAATTTACTTTGAGAGACAGAGAGGAAGGGAGGGACAGAGAGAGGGAGACAGAGAGAATCCCAATCAGGCTCCACACTGTCAGTGCAGAGCCCAATACAGGGCTCAAACTCATGAACCGTGAGTTCATGACCATAGCCAAAATCTAGAGTCAGACAACCGAGTCATCCAGGTGCCCTAGATATATAATCAATATTTTTTAAATTATTGAGACATTTTATACTTTTTCTCCCTGTATTTAATCTTCAAAATCTGGTATGTATTTTACACTTTAAGCAGATCTTGATTCCAACTAGCCATAATTCAAGTACTCAGTAACACATGTGGTTAATGGCTACAGTATTATAGCAAAGTTCCAGGAGGAGAAAAATATCTATGTAAGATAAACCCATATATATTTACTCATTAAAATACAGATACTCATTAATTACCATTATAATTAATAAAATCACAGCACATATAAATTATAGGAGCCTTAAGATCATTTCTGTGGAAACTGACCCCTCCAAATGGGTAATAGGCTTTTCTGATCCTTAATACCTGAAAAATACAGAGACATTTCCAATGTCTTCCTGAAGAAGGGGCAGAGAATGCCTTGGGTTTGTATGAAGTGCTAATGAAGCCAAAAGGAGATTCTGATGGCTACACCGTAGCAGATAAATTGAGACAGAAAAAACTCTCCCAAGTCACAAACTACACTGTCATAATAATAAAGACCACAAGAAGTATGTTCATAAAATTCATCTCTGTAGTGAAAAAGATTCTCAAAGTAAGTGTGTATATATTCTGAAACTAAAGAAACTTGAAAAAATTTTAAAGTGGAGGGAGAGATACTATCCAAAGGATGGCACACTTTCCCTACAATTAGTGTGTTAAGAACATCCAGGAGATGAGCAGTGAAACAACTAGGGAACATACAAGTGTGTGAAAAAAGTCTGGTATAACTACTTAACTTTTTTAAACTCCAGATTTAAACTGGAGAGTTCACTGGGATAAAAAAGACATTTTCCTAATGGAAGAAGGGTCTTACGCTTTGTGGGCTAAGCTAAGCTACATACTACCTTGTGGACTGATGCAATATTTTTCTTTACTAAAGAGTATTCTTTAATGCTATATAAATATTTGAAAAAAACATTTTAAATGAACTTTATTTTTTTCTTTCTTCATTTTAAAGGTTTTATTTTCATTCCAGTTAACATACATTGTTATATTAGTTTCACGTATATCATTTAGTAATTCAACAATTTCATACATCACTCTGCGCTCATCAACACAAGTGCACTTCCTAATCCCCATCACCTATTTAACCCACCTCCCCACCCACTTCCCTTCTGGTAACCATCAGTTTGTTTTCTACAGTTAAGTCTCTTGGTTTGCCTCTCTCTTACTTTATTTCCCTTTGCTTGTTTTGTTTCTTAAATTCCACATATGAACGAAATCATATGGTAATTATCTTTGTCTCTGATTTCGCTTAGTATTATACTCTCTAGCTCCATTCATGATGTTGTCAATGGCAAGATTTTAATAAAACTTTAAATTTTTTTTTAACGTTTATTTATTTTTGAGACAGAGAGAGACACAGCATGAACGGGGGAGGGTCACAGAGAGAGAGGGAGGCACAGAATCTGAAACAGGCTCCAGGTTCTGAGCTGTCAGCACAGAGCCCGACGTGGGGCTTGAACTCATGAACCGTGAGATCATGACCTGAGCCGAAGTCGGACGCTTAACCGACTGAGCCACCCAGGCGCCCCATGATTTTAATAAAACTTTAAAATCTCACCGGTAATAGTTTGTCTTGAATAGTTACAATTATACTAATGATGAGAAGAGTTAGCTGAGGAACAGAACTGCTTAAGAATATTTTAATGTCTCTGAAATCTACACGACACCTAACTTATATTTAATTCCATTATAACAGATGGTCTGATCTGAGTTATAAAAGGCGGTTTATTCAGAATATTCCTGTCTTGGCTAGTAATCACAGATATGAAAGAGTCAGTATATGTGTTCATAAGAGAAACATAAAGAGATTTTATCGACTTATGTTCAATACTATGTGATCAGATCAGACAAGAAATGTGGGTCTGTTGTTATTTCTGTTTCTATTTTACATTTTATGTTAGTACATTACACAGATTTCTGATATCAGTCTTTGAACGTAGTCTTTGCAAATGTGGAATAAAAATATCTTCATGAGAGTACAGCCAGCAACCCAGAGAAACATAACTTTGTACTGGAATTTCATTATGTCTGCCATAAGTACTCAAGTTGCTCACTGTTATAAAATTAAGTATTTATTACATGAATTATTCTATAATCACAGGTCAGGTTTTTAATGAGCTGAAAGTACAAACAATTTCTGGTTTATTTTAATACTTAAATGCTTATACCCTCCTTACATAAACATTTCGCTTTCTTTAATGAAATCTTATTCCCACTGGGGCTTTTGAGTAACAGGAAGGATTTAACATGAGGCTGAGGTATGTATGAGGCAATAAGCTTAAACTTTAGTTTTAAGACAGCCAGCTGGATTTACCATGTGAATGTAAATATGCTTTTTGGAAGGAAGGGAGAAAATATGTGCTTAAATGAAGTGCAGTTATTTGATGCTAATCATATATAATACACAGGTATTTTTGCCCCTAAAAAAATTTACCTGTATATTTGAATCTCCCTTTATAAATTTTGCTCCTTCTATTATAGTCATATATGAGAATCTGAGTTGGTCTGGTGTCTGAATAAGTCCCATTCGATATTTTCTCATATTCAGTAACAGTTGTTTAATGTTAATATCATCTCCTTTTTCCATCTGCAAGAAAGGTAAAAATTATTCAAGCCTTCTGTTGTTAGGGTCTAGGGAAAAGAAGCAATACAGGATAGCTGCTAAGCGCTTTACAATGAGCAGTGTGTTTCCCCCAAGAACAAGAAGTTACCACTGCAGCTGTAACTCTTTCTGTACGAAACAGGCACCCCAATCCACCATCACCCCCACAACTCAACTGTTCAAGCAGTAGGTGGAAGCCTTTAGCTGATATACAACTGATTCCAAACCAATCACAGTAATCTCATTCAGTTTGGCCAGTGTTTGCCTAAGGAAGGATTTATGGCCAGTTCTGGCTTAATGTAAAGATAAACCCACTGAGATTAGTGCTCTTCTTTTTTTCTTAAAGGTCTTGGCAGAAATAATTTTTTTTTGCCCAGTGCCCTTCTGCCTTCATGTCTGTGTCCAGTAGCCACCTAGAGATGGTGGAGAAGACAGAAAGAGCCTAGATGCACTATGACACTGTTGAGTCGCCCCACCAGCCCTGGACTATAGATCTGGTATTATAACCACCGTACTCCTCACCACAAATGAAAAACAAAAAGTGGAAGTTATGTTTGGCAGGGAATAGGCACAAACACACAATCCAGTTTTTAATATTCACCATTAACTGCATAGACACCAGAGTTTTTAGACATATCAAAGTTCACTTTAATGTAACACTCTGGCTTTTTTTTAAACATCTTTTTAAAAAAATTTTATTTTTTTTTTAATTTTTTTTTTCAACGTTTATTTATTTTTGGGACAGAGAGAGACAGAGCATGAACGGGGGAGGGGCAGAGAGAGAGGGAGACACAGAATCGGAAACAGGCTCCAGGCTCTGAGCCATCAGCCCAGAGCCTGACACGGGGCTCGAACTCACGGACCGCGAGATCGTGACCTGACTGAAGTCGGACGCTTAACCGACTGCGCCACCCAGGCGCCCCTATTTTATTTTTAAATCAAGTATGCTCTATGCCCAACATGGGGCTTGAACTCATGACCCTCAAGATTAAGAGTTGCATGCTCTATTGACTGAGCTAGCCAGTAACAATTGGCTACATGTAACAATTGTTACATGAATTGCCATATAACAATTCAGTTTCTGATTGAGGTATATTACATATAGGCAGAGTGGTAAAGTAATACGGTAGGTGTATTAAGACTCAACTATTCTTATACTCTAGAGGTGCTCTGTACCCAAGTAAGGAAAAATGGACATTTAAAAAATGTCCTGTATCCAGGCTGGGGCTGGGAATGGGGTGGTGAGAAAGAATACAGCCCTTGGGGGCACATATCGGAGTCTCAGGGGACTAACAGTACTAACATCTATTTGTATCTCACAAAATACCAGAGACTCTTCAGATTACTCTAAATGTATTAATTCACTTAATTCTCACAACACCCCCGTGAGGAAAAGTGCCATTATCCTTATTTGTAAATAAGGAAACTCAGGCAAGAGAAATGAAGTGCTTGTCTGAGGAGGCAGGAATTCAATATTACGTATCAATTTATATTTGAGAAACAAAGAGGGAGGAGGCTTATTGTTTTTGTAATATAAAGCTACCAGGAAAAAACAAAAAAAAAGTCTTTTGGGAGATCTCTAGAATCACCTTGGACACAGGACCAGCACTCTCACAAATAAGAGGCAGTTCAAAGGGTATGAATGAGGTTTGTTTAGGTTTTTCTGAAAGAAGGCAGAAGTTTGAAAATCACAGTTCTGGGATAGTGGTATTAGAGCTTACTTCTGCCAGTGGAAACAGTAAAAATTAAACAAGACTAAAATTAGATCATAAGAAGCACTTACCAGAACAAGACAGGTATCTACTAGAGAAAAGGTGCCTGACCGCCCAATGCCTGCACTACAGTGGATCACTGCAGGCCCATGTTCAGGATTCAGGGAACCAGATTCTCTCACTTTAAATAAGAAATTGAGAAATGAAGCTGGTGATTCAGGGACTCCAAAATCTGGCCAGGTAGTATAATGAAAGTGAGATATTGTTCTGGTTTCACCACTCTACAAAGTGAAAATCAAGGGGGGAAAAGTTAGTTCTAATTTCTTAAAAAAAAAAAAATTATTTCAGAGAGATAATGTATTTTGTGTAATGCTTTTAATCCTTATGGACTTTTGTACCATGATTTTTCATTTGGTTTCTGATAATCACTCACACAAGTTTGGAGTTCTTTAGGAGAATCTGGAATTTATTAATAATAGCTAACATTTCTAAAACATTATTTTGCAGGCATGTTCTAAGCTTTTTATGTATTCAACTCATACAACAATCCTATTAAAATTCATTTTCTAGATGAGAAAACCGAGGCCAAAGGTTAAGCAATTTACCCAAGGTTACAGATTTAGAAAACAGCAGACCAGAATCAGAAGCAGTAGTCTGGGTTCTTAGCCACTAACCTGAACCATACATGTTGCCAGGATTTTAATTCATATATCGTGGGTTTTTTTCTTCCATTAAAAAAAAATTCTACCAGTATAATTTTACATTCTTTAGTGGTTTCCTTTTTAAGCACTCCCAAGATTTTTCAGATATAATTTTTCTCGTTATACGAGTCATCTTGTAGATTGTGCTACCCAGGCTCAGAGAAGCAACTCAAGAATTAATTTAAAGAAACAATCTTCACATTTTTTATTGAAACTGCTCTTCTAATTGCTGCTTTTCCCCATGGCAATAATTTCCAATCCTAAAACTGTTTATATGACTTTGTGATGTGCTAAAATGTTTTACCAATATGCTAAATGCTTCCTGTCTCTTAAAGCCTGCCTGGCATTCACTATCACTTCCTGGATATTCCTGATGAGCTTTATTTCTGACTAACTCATTATGAAAATGTTCCTAAGCTTCTGCCAGCTGCTTTTGCCCCAAGGAGCACTTCGGTGCCTTCTCGTCTTCATTTCTGTAAATGAAGCAGTAACCCTCAAGCATGTCTCTGCACAATTTCTCAGTTTCATTATAGGACGTTTTTGGAGGGAGAAGCCATATAAGCAACATTTTAAAAAGTTATTTTTAATGGTTAAGGGCTAAAGATTATTATTACAGCATTGTGCTTTTGGTACCAGTTTTCAAAATTAAGGTTAACTTTCTTTTTTTTTTTTTTTTAATTTTTTTTTCAACGTTTTATTTATTTTTGGGACAGAGAGAGACAGAGCATGAACGGGGGAGGGGCAGAGAGAGAGGGAGACACAGAATCGGAAACAGGCTCCAGGCTCTGAGCCATCAGCCCAGAGCCTGACGCGGGGCTCGAACTCCCGGACCGAGAGATCGTGACCTGGCTGAAGTCGGACGCTTAACCGACTGCGCCACCCAGGCGCCCCAACTTTCTTTTTTTTAAAAAAAAATTTTCCTTTTTTTTTTTTTTTTTTTAAAGTAGAGATTAAGACTCCCAAATCCCAGATTTGGTTATATGAGGTATAACACTGATAAAATACACTGCAGAAACTTTTTAATGTCAAATTATATACTTCTAGTGATTGATTTTTCTTAACATTTGGCTTTCACAATTCCAAAGATACTCTGATCCATAGGTTCTCAATATACTGAAGGTACTAGATGATTTCTCTATTATTAATTAAAGTGACCATTGGGATTACTAGATTTCAAATCATTTCCTTTTAAATTCCAAAGTAAGCATGGTAAGTGAAAGAAGCCAAACTCTAAAGGCTATATACTATATAATCCTATTGATATGACAGTATGGAAAAAGCAAAATTATAGGGATAAAAACCAGCTCAGTGGTTGCCAGCAGCTGGGAGTGGGGTAAAGATGACTGTACACAGGCAACCTGGGAAAATTTGTAAGACTCACAGGGGGAAGGTGATGGAGCTGCTCTGTACTTTGATGGGGGAGGGGTGTTATACAATTGAATGCATTGTCAAAACTCAGAACTGTACACTGAAAAGACTGTATCTTACTGTATATTTAAAAAAAGGGAATTAAAAGTACTTTATTAAAAATGATATTTAAAACATTCCAAATTAAGAAGGCTAAACTTCAGTTTCCTCTTACAAAGCCATAAATGGACATGTAACAACACAACACCAACAGAGGAATGGGCTAAAGTGGCTGGTCTCTGGCTGGCTCAGAGCCATAGAGAACTCAGTCACATTTTACTTTAAATGGGGTCTAAGACTTCAGTGGGAGTGTTTAACCCCTTTTCTCCCCTGACAACTGCCCTGCTGTGGTCATCTGCCACTATGCAGTGCTGACAATACACAGCGGGGCCAGACTTGATCCATATGAGCTCCAAGCAGGTCCTGTGTGGACCTGCTGCAGCGCCCAGGTCTCAGAGGGGTGGCACCAGAACCCCGCTCTCCTGCGAGCCGTGCTCTGCAGGGTGTGACTCACTGTTCCCAAGTGGTTGTATGCTCACTTATTGCATCACCTCCTGGCTCAAAACCTATAGTTAACCCACTATCCTGAGCAACTGCTTCCTTTTTCTCTGCTTGTATGATTTTGGCTCAAGACTAGCAGTCTCTTGATTTTTTTCAAATTCAGGTCATGCTGTCTGGGATACTCAAAGTCGGTTTCCAGAAATGTTCACAACTGTTTGTATGATGCAGTCTTCCCCACTAATAGATTTTTGAGAATCAGTCTTTTTCTTTCCCCTAACAGGACCAAATTAAAGAACTTCTTGAGAAGTTTAGTTTTATTAATGTGCCCCTACTGAAACAAGATTCAAAATCACAGCTCACAAAAATCATACAGTTCCCAACGGACCACTTCATGAAGCAATAAGATCCATATGTTTAGTACTGAGATAAAAAAAGGAATGTTTATATGCTTGATTAGATCTCTTTTCCCTCCTCTTCATGCTAGAAAAAAAATGAGAGGAGGGAAAAAAGGGTAGCCAAAGACTAGAGAGCTAAAACAAAATTCATCTTTATTCCAAACAAGCTCTACACGTAGACTTAACAATTTTTGACAAGCTCCTTATTTCAAAACTAGTGGAAGCAGCCTTTTCTTCTCCCAGGTTACCAAATCACATCAGTCCTCCTGTGCTGCCCAGTTGGCGTCTTCCATTCCCTCCCACTGTTGACCTCACACCCCATGCACACCTGGTTGCAACCGCAATTAGGTGGCTGCCCCCGTCTCCATCCCCATGTGCACATGCCTGCCAAACCTTCTTTGTAAAATGCTGTGTAATGTATACCACACTGCAAAAATGTCAGTGGTTCACTGCTCTTTTTAAGACAAAATCTTATTTACAGTTGTTGAAGGAGAATTCTATCCTTAAAGGATATCTAATTCATTATATATGGAAGCCAGGAAGATAATCTATGAATTGAGTCAGCTATGGCAATTTAAGTGTATGCTACCTAAAGTGATTCAAATTCAAGTTATTTAACTATTATTTTATACAGATAAATAAGATTATGAATTTTCTATTTATATTTCTATTATAAAGAAATCTATATAGTTCTTTGGGCCTAGGCCCAATTATTTTCACACTTCAGGTATTTACAGAAGTACCAAGATAATATTCCCAGAAGACTTTCATTAGCCCAATACTGTCATCTGTAAATGGTTACAAACAGTACTTACCTTATAAGGCTATTGTGAGGAATAAATGAAACATTAAATTTAAAGTACCCAACTTATGCCTGCACATGGTAAATGCTTAACAGATACCTTTTCTGAAATAATTATACCAATTGCTTCCATTGTAGCTCCTAAAAAGCTCCTATCAATTGTAAGCCTCTCCACATTTCCAATGTTTTGGAAATATGTACTTAATACTTCCTCTACATGAAGGAGTAGCGAAGTTTGGGAACCTTATCTCCTAAATGCAGATTTTTTTTTTAATCAAATCTGTATCTCACTGTAAGTGCCTTAGTTCAGTCCCTCATCAATTTTTGCCACGATCATTGTACAATCTGTATTAAAGATTTAGTTACTGCAATTCATTTTGAAAGATGAACAGAACTCACTAGATCAGGAGGAGAGTGACAGAAACAGGTAGGCATGGGGCTTGCATTCTAAGCAGAGAGAAAAGCAATACACAGAGGTGCGGGCCCCCAACCAACAACCTGTTTGAGAACAAACCCTGAGTGCCTGAAAGAGATGGAGGTGGACAAGTAGGAAGGACCAGGCTGTGCTGGGCCCTGGACTTCTGCATTGTCCACAGAAGGATTTTTAAATTTTTTTTTTTTTAACGTTTATTCATTTCTGAGAGACAGGGTGTGAACAGGGGAGGGACAGAGAGAGGGAGGGAGACACAGAATATGAAGCAGGCTCCAGGCTCTGAATTATCAGCACAGAGCCCAATGCAGTGCTTGAACCCACGAACTAGGAGATTCTGACCTGAGACGAAGTTGGACGCATAACTGATTAAGCCACCTACACGCCCCTGCAACAGAAGGATTTTTTAAGAGCAAGGTGGAAGGATCATGACTGTGTTTTAGAATACCACATACTCAGTGCAATGGCAGAGGGGAGCACAAAGTTAACAGGTAAGGACTATCCACAGGGAGCTGAGAACCTTGTTATGGAGTCAAAGTAAATACCTATAAGATGGTAAAATTTAAATTATGGAGAGAAGTGTAAGACGATCATAGCTGTCAAGAATGAATGTGTCAGAGATAAGTTGAGAAAGACCTAAGTAAGGAATGGGCCACAAGGTGGTACTGAAGGATGTGCAGGATATAAATAGGCAGAGAAGAGAAGATAACATTCCAGGTGGGATAAACTGTTTAAACTATTCTGAATCAAATCCCAGCTGAGCATCACAATAATTAGGCACTCATCCTGTTTTGGGCAACTCTACAGGGACAGAGAAATAGAAGGCAGCCAGCATTACAATAGTATTCCTGGAACTTGATAAACATAAAGCTGGCCAAAAATATTATGGAAAATAATGAAGAGCTACTGAAAAGAAAATCCTGAAAGACAAATAAGCACTCTAGATGACCTTATATTTTAAAAGCCCTGCAAAAGCTCCTTCGTAGCTTAAGCCACGGGGCCACTTTAAAAGCAAAGATGGAATCTCTTCATTCAGGGGCAAAAGTTCAGACTCTTAGCTCTGATGAAGACACTGGGAAGTGTCACTGGCGTGCAGCTTTACTGCTCTCTTAGACCAGAGGCCTCTAAAAAAGCAGGGTCTGCACAGACAATAGCCCTGGCCTCAGACCTGTTAATACATACAAGTCAGACTCCTTTAGAAGCAAACTGGTTCTCTGCAGCTCAGGGTGAGGTAGGTGACCACTCACCTACTGCACTATCACCTTTCTCTCTCTTTTGGTATTTTTCTCCCTCAACTTGTTCTGGTCAACTGCCCTTGCTCCTGCAGTCCTTCCCAACTCAATAATATTACAAAGGAAACAGATACACACAACTAAAGCTAATAATTATAACTCTTGCATGGAGTCTTAGGCCTATTAACAGCAACCCTCTGAGGTACGTGTGTCCTTATACTCATTCTGTAGATGAGAAACTCAGGCATAGAGGGTAAACAGTGGGACCAATCATACAGCCAGGATTGGCAGAGTTGGAATTTAAACTCAGACCATCTGGTTCCAGAACTGAAATACCTAGTTAAATGCAATTCTGCTTCTCACACTGAAATGCTACTTTATTCTTCTAACATTCCTAGCTCTTACTAAAGATTGTAAAGTAGAATGTAAACATAATATTGCTATTAATTATGGTGGACTCTGAACCAGGCCAATAAGAAATCTCACAGTTGCTAGCAACTAAAACACAGTTTTGGCCAATGGTTGGCCGGTCAGTTCACATGCGGGCCTCAAATCCAGAAAGATGCTTCAAAACCAAGGGTTTTCCTTTACTTTGACAATTCATACTTTTTTCAAAAGACTTAGCCCCATATCATTACAAGTCAGGAGATTTGGATTTGAGTTCTAGAGCCTGTCACTTATTAGCTGAGTAATCTATTTATGGAAAAAATCCTATAACCTAATGGATTTTAGGTTTTTAAAAAATACATGAAATACAGAGATATTAAGAATATTTACTCTATCAAATCATAGGAAGAATATGGGTCAAGTGATATATACGTAAAAGTGCTTTGCAAAATGATAAAATACAAAAGTCATTCTATTTTATCATGTTAATCAACTCTTAATTAGGATAGGTTTCAGAAACAGGGAAAAATATCTATGACCCTCTCCATCCAAATTAATTTAAAAAAAAAAATTTTTTTTTCAACGTTTATTTATTTTTGGGACAGAGAGAGACAGAGCATGAATGGGGGAGGGGCAGAGAGAGAGGGAGACACAGAATCGGAAACTGGCTCCAGGCTCTGAGCCATCAGCCCAGAGCCTGACGCGGGGCTCGAACTCACGGACTGCGAGATCGTGACCTGGCTGAAGTCGGACGCTTAACCGACTGTGCCACCCAGGCGCCCCAAATTAATTTTAATGCCAAAGCAGATGAGGTACTTGGGATAAATACCAAGAGAAGATGATTCAGAGAACTATGAGAAGTTTATGGAAAAGCAGTTCTGTTTCTGGGAATAAGCACTGCACAGTTATTGATGTATCTCAGGGCAACTTAAGACATACGTAAATGGAATAGCTGGTGCAAAATAACTACAGTAAGGAAAATTTATAAATAAATCTAAGCCTTGTAATTCCCAACCCTGAGACTTCTTAGATAACCTAAGAGATCACATGAAAAGCTTAGTTATGGATGTCATGGGCAGTTGGGAGTGGGCCCTAAGCACACTATGTGCACCTGTGCTTAGAGTGGGCAGCAAAAAACAGAGGGGTTCCAAGAGATCAACTATACAAAGTATTTCTACATAACTAAAAGTGTGTGTATTTGTGGTGTGTGTGTGCGTGTGTGCGTGCGTGTGTGTGTGCATGCACGTGCACACTTTATATATCCCTTCTCTATAAAGCTTTTTTTGGACAATGATCACATATTAATCACTTAATTCAGTTAATGGTTAACTGAAACAGATGTATTCCTGAAATTATTTTTTGGCAAACATTTTCCTATTTTCTAGTTTCCCTAGCTCCTAAGAGCATCTCAGAATCACTCTCATTTCATATTTTCCAGTTATCCCAATTACAACACAAGACAGGTAGATGGTAAAAGGGGGGAGAAACGTCCTGATCCCCAGCTTAACAGCAGCAGGTTCACAATCCACCATGAACACATATCTCAACCAAAAAATAAGGAACAATTCTTATATTTCTGGAAAAGATCCAAATAAATGTTCTTGAGACCATATGCTAAACTTATTTCACCATTTCCCTCAAATTTCTCTGTGGTGAATCATTCGAATGAACAACATTCCAGTAAGTTATTTTCTTGAATAGCCTGCTACTCTTGTAAGTACCAAGTGCCATGGTGTTTACTGGGCACCTATTCTGCATCAGGTGCTTTGCATACACCGCTTCATTTGATTGCCAAAACAGCCCTGAAAGGGAGCTATTACAATCTCCACTTTACAGATGAGGAAAGTTGAGAAACAGGTCCCAAGGACATTTAAACTCAACAGCAGAGCTGGGATTTGAATCCAGGGTGGCCTGATTCTAAAGCTCTCTCCCTCTCAATCCCCAAGAAATTTTAATAATTTATCTTCAATCCTCATATATCAAGCTGAACTTTAAAATTCTTAACTTCTAGGTTTTCTCAGGAGTCCTCAGAGAGCTACCATAAATATGAAACATAATGATTATGATTATATAGTATTATAGACAATATCGAAATGTATGTGCAGCCCCAAGCTTCAAATCTAATGACAAAGAATAATTCAGAAAATCAACACATAAGGTCCAATCTTTTGGGATGAAAAGTCTTACATTGATATTTTCTAACTGCAGTAGATGTACTGTATAATATGACTTCACATCTTCTGACAAGAACTTCACACTGAATCCTGTTTCTTTAAATAGCATCTCTCGGTCATCTTTTGTTGGCCAGTACTGTGCACATTTAACCTAAATTTAAGAATATGTATATATTAGTTCATAGACATGATGAAATCATAAAAAGCTGGGAAAGGAAGACAAACCACACACATTCATGCTGTATTTTTTTCAAGTACCCAAATCTATGAACAATTACACTATGTTTGATGCTTAATGTATTTTAAGAAGATTGACATTTTTATAAAAGCAGGTTTGCACAATGTTCCTGTAACTTATACTAAAAAAGCCATAAACAGGTAGGTATGTTCATAAAATAAAAATGAATCTGTCACTTCTAAAGCATGGTAACCTACAGTTTAACATCATATTGGTATTCACTTCACATTTCTAAAAGTATCAACCTCTTGTAAGAATCTTTTTTCAAACAGTATTGAAAAGGCTTTATTTTACAAGTATTTTCTAAAAATATCCATGAATCTGCTACTAAATACTACTTATTCTGAAAATAACATTGTATATTTACTTACTAAAATTAAGTCAGAGAAGCAAATCAGAAGATAAGCTCCCTCTAACTAGAGTTGTTACATTGTGGCAGAACTACTGATATGGAATTCCTATTTGTGACAATAAAAGCATCTCCCCCAAAGCCAAATTATGAGGGCACCAGACTGAGGCAAGGTGAGATAAAGAGCCACTTCATCAGGAAGAATGCACCAGAAAAACAACATTATAAAATAGGGCCACTTCTCCCTGTCCAAATCAGAAATGATTACAAATCACAAACAGTAACAATACCTCCAAACAAATTAATACTATGAGCTGGTACTTCCAAAGGTGCTAAAAGACATTTTAAATATGATACAAGAAGTGAAAAGAGAGTAAATGAGAATGAGAACAACTCAGAAATGATGTGACAGGAGACATTAAAAAAAAAAATTAGGAATCAAAGAACATATCAATTCTGAAATGAAGACTAAATTGAAAGGCAAAGAGGTGTGAATAAATGCTGCAGATATTGTCTCTGGAGAAAAAGATGAGGAAAGGAGGACATTTCTGAAATAAAAAAGAAATGAAGAAAGAGACATAGGATTTGAGAGAAAGTGACAAATATAAAAATAAGCAAAGAAAACCTAACATGCGTAATTGGAGGACCCAAAGAAGAACATCAAAGCAAGCAAACAGAAAATACTTACAAGTATAATCAATACATTTTTCTTTAAAAATCATATACTGAAAGACCACACTACACACTTGGAAAAATCTGAACCAGAATGACCAACCCAAAGACATATTTTGGTAAAATTATTGGAATTTGAAGAAAAAAAAATTACTTTGAGTAACCTAGATAAAAAAAACAAAAACAAAAAAAAACCATGTGACTTATAAAGGAAATAAAATACGATGTTCAATTTACTTTGGCAGTAATTTGCTATTCCAGGAGGAAATGGAGTAATAATGTATTTAAGTTGCTCAAAGAAAAGCAAATGTGAGCCAAGATTTCATATCCTGCCAAAGTGACTTTTAAGCATTAAGACAGCAGATAAACTGTCATTGACAGGTAAGAAATCAGGAACTCTAATGCCCATGAGTCCTTCCTTAGGATCCACTAGAGAATGAGCTATCGACAGGACAACTGGAGAGACATCAACAACACTGGCAATGAATATCAAATATATATTTACACGTAGAACTAAGAGCTTAAAAGGGATATGAAAGAGATTATAGTATGTTATATACTCTGAAAACATAGGTAAAATACAACTTAAAAAACAGAAGAAGATGGAAAAAATTTTAAACTTTTTTAGTAATTACTTTGGTATTGGAGTTGATACCCTAATTATGAGTATTTTTGGTGTGTAATATGGAACAAAGGTAAAGAGTCATTATAAGATATTCTTTATCCGTAGTGTCTTTGAGGAGCAGGATTCATAGTATGGAAAAAGGAGATAACAGATACAAGGTAGAAAGGGTTAAGCCAACCCCTACAGTTCTAAATTTGAATCAGAAGTATCAGTATGAACCCCTGAAGTATGTTATCTAACACACAAACATATTTTTTTCTTAGCTCTCTTCACTGAAAAGCTCTAAAAACAATGACCAGTCCAACATCAAACATCCCTATTTTTACTGCCACCTTGAAATACCATTGCCCATTAAAAGGAAACCAAGGCTCCTTAGAGACATGGTTGACTCTATGAAGAAGAGGTTAACATAAGCTTCAACAAGTAGTCATTCCAGATATTAAGAAAATTATTAAAGACTCTTTGGTTTTGACTCTTAGGTTTCTGACTCAGAGCCCAACTTGAAGAGATTTCTGCCAACCAGTGGAGGGTTAATTAGAATACTAATAAGGATAATACTATTATTATCCTTATTATTATTAAGGATATTAAGGATAATAATATTAGAATACTAATAAGGACAATAACTGCAATGGAGTAAAATGAATCAAGTATGTTTGAATCTATGAGTTCATAATAATTGATCCCCTCCAGTGCCTGCCCCACACCAAAAAAAACCTACCTGGTCACCTGTTGAGGACACTAGGAAATGAACTCTATTTTGAAAACTGCTTTTCCTATATAAAAGTGGTCAACTAACAAGAATGGAAGTTTCTCTTTATAGAAGTATTCCAACAAAAATTCAAGAAGGAATGATAAAATTGAAATACCACTATTTCATAACCCCTAATTAATTAAGGAACTAAGTAAGCCCTGACCAGCAATGACCGCTAACACCATAAAAAGACATTATGGGACTCTTCACAAAGTAATACCACCCATGAAATAATCTTCCCCAAAATAATTAAATTTGAATCTTATTAAGTATCTAGATCCAAGCACTATAAATATGATTTCTAATTTCCATGGGCAGTCTTCTTTTATTAATTAGTAATTATACTCCAAAAAGAGAGATGAGACTTATAAATCATCTAGTTTGCAATGCTGCTCAAACTGTTCAAACAATGTCATCATCACTTAATTTTTGAGTCACACTGAAAACCATGAAAAAGCCACCATAAAAAACTATGCTGACATTGCTGGACATTCTGGTATGTCAGTGCCATTTCAGATTAGAAAGAGAGTAGAATAATTTGTATCACCATTAAAAGCCACCAACTATGAATTTAGAAGAAAGTAAGAATCAGGCATCTGAAGAAGTAGAACAGTCCAAGATCTTAAGGCTGTAAGAGATCTTACAGACAATACTTTCCAATTTGCTTCTTTGACAGAAAAGGAACCTAAAGCTACAAAAGTTAAAGACTTAAATAATTATTAATACTTGTTTAGACTGCACCTAAAGTTTTAATAAATTTATACATTTCCATACTGATACATGTAAATTTACACATCTCATGGCCTAAGAGCCAATTAAAATTTATCAAGATTAAAAAAACCAACCCTGTGACTTTAATCTTTTATAAAATTTTCACGATTTTGGTAATAGTAAATTATAAATTTTTTAAAATTTATTTATTTTGAGAAAGTGTGTGAGCAGGGGAGTGAGGGGCAGAGAGAGAAGGAGAGAGAGAAGGAGAGAGAGAGAGAGAGAGAGAGAGAATATTCCAAGCAGGCTGTGGGGCCTGAACCCACAAACTGTAAGATCATGACCTGAGCTGAAATTAAGAGTCAGATACTTAACTGAATGAGCTACCCAGGAGCCCCAATAAACTATAAAAACTCTAATAAAGCCTAGGGATTCCAAAGATCTATGTATCACTACTGGTCAATATTTGTTTCATGACATTTACATCTTGGAGGGTAGTGGTGTGCAATCGTTACCTAAATGCTTACAGCAAGAAAGGAAAAGGTTATACTAGAGTTCTTCTGGTCAGAAACAGACTGACCTCTAGGCTTCAGCAATTCAAAGCCAAACTAATGAATGAATCAATATCCCAAAACAAATATGAAAACATTTATAAGCTAATGATAACAGGGAGTACGCCAAGTTGTAAATATTAAGTATTACTTACCGATTCCTTCTCCACAACTCGGTTTAGCATGACAACTGCCTTGGTCTTTTGCTGCCAAACCATGAGCCAGAAATGGCAACCTGTATTAGGAAGTGGACCCTGTAAGAACAGGCAAGAAAAAGTAGGTAAGAGAAAGGAGATGGAACAAGGCTCAAAGAAAATTCCTTCAAGTATGTTTCTGGTTTGAAACAGTTTATTGGATCATAGTAAGTAAATCATAACTTTAAATCTACTTGATTTAAAAAATAGGTCTGTACTAGTTGTTTATAAGTGATCAAAACGGACTTTCATTTACTTAGGCAGAAAAGGAATTTTTTAGGCTATCAGATGACTTTCGGTGTTGAGGGCTGGAGAGCCAGGCTTTGGTGGGAACCAACGTCCAGGCAAGACTCTGCTCAAACCAGTCAGCTTGGTACAGTGCTCCTGACACTGGCACTCCTTATCACCTTGCTTTGCTGGCATTGCCATACTAAGGTGGCTGTAGCATTTACGTATAACCTATAAATAAACCAAAGTCAAGATCACAGGCAGGAGTATCTGACTAGTCCAGTTCTAGCTGCAAAGGAAATTTCTGTCCCCTTCAGCTTTCATATTAGGAAAAGAGGCCCTGACTGTCATGGATCATGGCAGTCTTACAAAAGAAGAAATCTATGCCATCACTAGCCAACCAACCACCCCGATTTAACTGGCAAAAGATTTCCAGAAAAAGCAGAAATCTCAAAGTACCTGAACCACTACAAAGCTGCTAATCTACAAAAACCACAGCATGTACAACCTCAATAGCCGACTTAAAAGGGGCAATGGTTCATATTACAATATTGTCATGGGGGAAAAAAATCAAATCATATTATGCACTTCCAATTATCTTCACATTTTGCTTAATGGTAGCATAGGGCAGAAGAAAGGGCAAATAAGAGATGAAAAGGCCACAGCCAAATTGGAACTAATTTTAAAGGTGAAAGTGAATGAGGTTCTACTGCAGCTAATAAGGCAACATGCATCCCTTTCACAGGGCAGAGTGACAGGCAGCATCAGGGGCTGGAGGCCAGGTGTTCTGGAACATCAGCTTCCCATGTCAAACAAGACGACTCAAGTGGTTCAAGGCTGAAAGCATCTTTTAGGCAGTTGTATTCCCTAGTATATAGCAGATGCTCTGAAATATTATTTGAATTAATAAACTCTAAGCTTCTAAATTATAAAAAGGTTGGAAATCTCAGAATACTGAGAAACTACAACCAAATACTGTTGTCCTCAATGTACATTATCTATTACTTGATCTACTTCTAAAACAAAGTGTAAAAATAAAAAAGAGCAATGAGAAAATCCCCAGTAAAATTAATGCCCTTTCTTTCATCTAAATAAATGGATCTATCAATTCACCAGAGAAGTCACTCCTTAGTGTATACACACACAAAAAAACAAAACACACTCCACTCGTGGCTCAAAAGGGAGGGTGGTGGGTTTATTGCTCAGTTTTCCCATCTACAAGCAATACTATCAATTTTTTTAAAGCCTTTTTTTTTTTTTTTAAGTTTATTTATTTGAGAGACAGAGACAGCGTCTGCAGGGCCTGAACTCACAAAACCATGAGATCATGACCTGAGCCAAAACCAAGAGTCAGACACTTAAGAAACTGAGCCACCCAGGTGCCCCAATACTATCAATTTTTTCCTGCAAAATGGAGATTTAAACCAAGGACTGATATATATATATATTTTTTTTAATTGCAAAAACTCAGAGGAAAAAGATGATAAAAATAATAAGCTACAAAGGACAATCAGAACAGCTGAGGTTTTATTAAACATATAGCATCTCTAGTTTTCTCTGTTCTTTAAAATATTCCCAGCCTTCAAAGAGCTTACTAAGTAAAAAGGCAAGAAGTCCTTGTCCTACTAACTGAAAAATATCAAGTGCCATAAGAGTATGGGGTGAACCATCAGATCTTCAGGAGTAGGAAGGATGCTACAGCAGGGCCTTAAAAATGACAAGGGCACTGATACAGGGAGGCGTCATGGAAGGATGGGAAGTAAGGGTGCATTCCAAGCAGAAGGCAAGGCACATGCAAGTTCAGGGCAAATGTGGGAGAGACAAAGCAATCAATGAGGATGAAGTGGAAGTATGGAAGTGTGTACGAAACCAGAGTGAATACAGGAAACAGTCACCAAAGTTTTTAAGAAGTGGTATGATCAGATTTGTATGTTACAAAAATAATTCTGGTGGCATTGTTAAAGATGGATTAGGATGGGAGGGACTGGTGGCAAGGAAACAAGTTAAAAAGCTACTGCATTAGGATTCAGTACATGATGAGGACAGCTTTAGCCCAGGTGAGAAAAACAGGAAGGGAGATGGCTTGATTAAAAAAGAGAGGGGCACCTGGGTGGCTCAGTCAGCTGAGCATCCGACTTCGACTCAGACCACGATCTTGCTGTCTTTGAGTTTGAGCCCCACATCAGGCTCTGTGCTGACAGCTCAGAGCCTGGAGTCTGCTTCAGATTCTATGTCTTCCTCTCTCTCTGCCCCTCCCCAACTCATGCTCTGTCTCTCTCTCTCTCAAAAATAAATAAACTTAAAAAAATATCCAGTAAAGACCTAGAAAATATAGGGTGGAAATTCAGAAAAGAATAAAAAACTGAAAACAGCCTTCTGATTCTGTCAGGACATGCAGAGCAGTCCAACAGGGACAGGATGCTTAAACACGATTAGGAGTGCGTTAATCAGGTATTTTCTTTATTGTTATGGACTTTATAATATTCTATATTTATATAAATGTTTATATTCTAATATTTTAATAAATATATTTATATTCTAATATTTTATAATTATTATCATTATTACTGCTACAAATAAAAAAGTAATAACAAATGCCACAACAAATAATCACTGGAGGGCTTACCATAGTACCAGGCACCATAAGAATTTTGCTCAACATCGTTCCATAGATAATATAGATATATTTATAGATCAATAATATAGATATATATACAAGCTTGGAGAGTTAGGTAGCTTGTCCAAGGTCACACAGCAATTTTATTATGCTAGTAGAGCTGAATGATTAAGAGCTTGACCCATAGTGTCAATGGGGCTTCAAATTCTGGCTTCAGCTCACTTCCCGTATGACTTTGGTAAAGTTGTTTAATGTTCCTGGTCTCTTTAGATGATTCCTCATGCATAAAATCAGGGTGATGACAGTATTTACCAGAGAGAGTTAGCCTGAGCCTTAAATCATACAAAACATAAAGTACAGAACAATGTTACAAAATTCCTAGCTCTTATTAATCTTATCTCCCACTACAATGTAAAGTTCATAATGGCATTTTTACTTAATGTCTATTTTATTTAATGCCTAACACACAGTAGGTACTCAATAAATCTTTGTTAGATGGATGAATACCCAGTGAAGCAGTGGGACCAGGATTTGGGCATAGATACTATGAATCCAGAGTCTACATTCTCTTAAGATACGAAGGTTGAACATATGGTTCCAGAGAGTCTGAAGCCTTGAGTGTAAACTGAAAAGGGGAAAAAACTCCTAAATCAGAATCCTGAGAAACACCTACAGAATTTGGACTACAATAAGAAGAACCAATAAATGAGACTGGGAAAATGGGAGAAAGGGAGAAAGAGAAAGAGAGGGTTGTGATAAGGGATCTAGAGTAATTATTCTTTTCTATTTTTGAACATTATAGCTTTTTCAAATAGAAAATAAGATGAAATTCTAAAAATGAGTTTATCAAAAATGTCATGAATGCGGGGTGTGCCTGGGTGGCTCAGTCGGTTGGGCATCCAACTTCGGCTCCGGTCATGATCTTGTGGTTTGTGAGTTCAAGCCCCACGTTGGGCTCTGTGCTGACAGCTCAGAGCCTGGAGCCTGCTTCAGATTCTGTGTCTCCCCCTCTCTCTGCCCCTCCCCTGCTCACGCTCTGTCTCTCTCTGTCTGTCAATAATAAATGTTAAAAAAAATTAATTAAAAATGTCACGAATGCTCATAAAAAATGCCAAATATTACAAAAGGGCAGGAAATGACAAATTAAACTCTATGTATTCCTAATTCTTAGAAATAACCAGTATTAATGGTATATGTATAATTTATTTAGCCAGTCCCTCACAAATTATTTCTGTCCTATTCTTTCTGGTCCGGTACTATTAAAATTAAGTTTCAATAAACACCCTCACATGTATCTTTATGTCTATACATATGTAACCACTGAGTATTATAAACTTTTAAATCTCTGCTGTTCTGACTAGTGAAAAGTGGTTATTAAATGTATATTCCCTCATGACTAGAAAAATTGAGTATCTTTTCATATGTATATTGTCTACCTTTATATTTTTCTTTGAACTATGAATTTATGTTCTTTCACAGTTTTTTTTTTTTTTTTGTTTTGTTTTTTAACTTAGATTGTTTCTCTGTTTCTTTTTTGACATACAGGAGCATTTTACTTTAAGTAAAATTATTTTCATTTCCTGCCAACTAGAAATAGTCTAATCTTTTTACTATATGAAACTGTTTTCTCTGTTTTGTTTTTAATGTTTATTTACTTTTAGGAGGGGTAAGCAGAGGAGTGACAGAGAGAAAAGATGAGAGAATCCCAAGCAGGCTCTGCACTGTCAGCACAGAGCCCAATGCAGGGCTTGCTCTCATAAACCATGAGATCATGACCTAAGCCGAAATCAAGAGTCAGACACTTAACTGAATGAGCCACCGAGCCACCCATTTTCTCTTTCAATAATAGGTTATTCTGATCTACATTTTTAAAAACCTCAAATATTATGAACATACAGCTTATACTTAAAATTTAAAAATCAGTAACTGGGGGATATAGCAGTACTGTTCACTAAGTCTCTGTCATTTGATAAAGGGAAGCTGGTGTGGATAAACCAAAATAATTTTTATTATCTAAGAATGGAAGAGTAGTAGTGCTAGAATATGGGTGTGGCCAATGTGACAAGAAGCAATCAGGCAGAATGCCAAAGGGAACTGTTACGGTCTCTGGCTTCCTAGCCAGTATTCTGGGCACCTGGTCTTACCACCCTCACTCCAAACAAAGGGCAGATACCCATCAAAGGCATGTTCAAACTCTCTGAAACTGTATGTCAGAGAAGTGGGTCAAGAAGGGCTTTCAAAGGGCCTCTGGTTATGATACAAGTTATGTGAAGAGAACTTAACAAAGCATTAACAAACGCTTTGTATCAATATAAAGCAAGGAAGATAATTTGCCTGAAAAGAATTGGCCTAAACCATTTCATTAAAACATTTTCCTTCTTGGAATGTGCAACATTAAAAATTACTTTCATGTTCACATACAAACCTGCAAAACATTAAAATGTCTACACTCTACTATGTAACAACAGAAAAAACAAACAGCATCTCATTTCCAAAAGAAGTAAAGACATACTTTTAGCTATGTTTCAAAGCATACCAACCACAATAACTGCATTGCCAGGCATCTGCTCGACACCACATCACTTGCCTGTGTTAAGATGTAACTCCTTTTCGCCTCTTCTATGTCAACTAAACTGGCATTAATATAATCATTTTCAGCATTTTGCAGTTTAACACGACTGTGATCATCTGAAATAGAGAATGACAAACCATAATTGTCATTTCAAACTTCTCATTTTTATTGATATTAATGTTCTAGGTATTAATAAAATGATAGAAGAAACAAAGCAAAGAAAAATAACAGCACCACAAAAGAGTTGAATCAAGTCCTAAATTATTCCTTTTTTTGGAAGTATAAAAATGAAATCTTTTTGTTTGTTACTGTGGTATTGGAAATGCTTTTGTTTGTACTTGATTAGCTACTGTAACTAGAAAAACTGACCAAAGAGTAAAATATGGTGAAAGGAATAAAGCACCTACCTTCCTAAAAGTAAAAGGATCATTTAGAGTCTTGGGGTCTAAGAATTGATAGGTCTACCTACAAAAAAAACAAAAATAAAAAAACAACAAAAATACCAAAAAAACCACAACTGGCCTCAAATAGAGGAGACTTGATTTCCATGGTAACTACATTTGTTTCATTCCTCAATAGATCTGCATTCAACTATATTTAAATAATTTTTAGTATTTAACTATATTTAAATTAAGTGCTAAAAATATTTAAATACAGAGAGAATATTCTAATTTTTCTTCAGTAGGCCCCATGCCCAACATGGGGCTCAAACTCATGACCCTGAGATTGAGACACATGCTGTACTGACTGAGCCAGTCAGGCGCTCCAGAATATTCTAATTCTTTACAAGACAACTAAAGACGCCTCATTACTTAGACTGTGTTATAGCACAATAGATAAACATATCTAGTTTAGACATATTTCTAGCTTTTAAAAGTAAAAATTTCACCATCTACAACAACATGGATGACCTAGAGGGTATTACACTAATTGAAATATAAGTCAGGCAAAAAAAAAAAAAAAAAAAAAAGGAAGACTGTATGACATCACTTATACATGGAATCTAAAAAATTAACAAATTAAAAAAAATAGAAACAGACTCATAAATACAGAGAACAGGGGCACACAGGTGGCTCAGCTGGTTGATCATCTGACTCTTGATTTCAGCTCAGGTCATGGGATCGAGCCCTGTGTCGGGCTCCACCCTGCGTATGGAGCCTGCTTAAGATTTTCTCCTTCCCTCTCCCCCTTCTCTCCCTCCCTCTCTAAAAAAAAAAAAAAAAAAAAAAAAAAAAAAAAATAAAAAAA